>NW_005054326.1:5574166-5620701 GCF_000277835.1 Geospiza fortis | reverse complement strand
GCTGAGAAAGGCTTTCTCTCAACTTGCTCTACTCAGAAAACATCATCTGGTAAGTCTGTTACGATTTTGGGAGGATGGAGAAGCTTAAAGTACGGCTGTTCTATTTAAAAAAATTAATCTGTCTGTTCTGAAGAGAAAGGGCCATTAATAAGAAGAGATTTCTTTGAGATCTTGAGTGTTGATGATTGAATGCTTAATTTTGACTTATTGTAATGGTACCATTAGTAGTGATCTAATGACTGTACTGATTTCCCAGTGTAAACCTGTAAAAATGAGACACCTGGTTTAGCAGTTGCTCTTTCTGCCCCTTTGCATTCTGCTCTACAGAACCCCCTGCTCAGTCTGTTAATGCTTCTATGATCTCTGTCAGGCTTCTCCCCCTGGTTAGGCACTAATTCTGCCAGGTGCTCTGTTAGAAGCACCTGGTGCTCGCCTCCCCAGCCTCCATCTCTGCCACAGGCCCAGGGACCCTCGCAGTTAATTGGGCTCTGAGCTTAAGGACAAAATGAAACCTCCCTCACTCTCATTACCCAGGCAAGAGCACAGCTGCTGACATGGGTGGACAGTTCTCTCTCTGAAGAGCAGAGCTGCCTTGGCATCATTAAGCAAATTAGTGCTTTGAACACTCAAATCAGAGAAACCTGAGGCTTGGAAAGATGTGTCCAGTCTGTCTCTTCTGTTTTGTGGAAGCAAACTGTTTTGCCTTTCTAGCTATTGGAGCCATGTCTAATCTTCCCCACCCCCTTTCTTCTGTCTTACCTGTGCTCCTCACTGCTCTGTGAATGAGCACATCTGCTTGGGCAGCTGTCTTGGGCTTCAGAAGTAAAGCACAGCAGTTAAATTTCTCATATTAAAATGCACCAGACTTGCAGCACCATCAGCATAGACCTGTTTGCTTTTTCATGTGCACACGCACATTTCCGAGGTGAATTTCAAACCCTAGCTCTGAAAATGATGAGATACCTTCTCCATTCAATGCCACTGTGCTTCTTTTGGCTGGGGTAGAGCTAATTTTCTTCACTAGTAAGGGGCTGTGTTCTGGATTTATGCTGAAAAGGGTGTTGAGATGGTTTTGGTACTGCTGAGCAGGGTTTGCACAGAGCCAAGGCCTCTTCTGCTTCTCACATCTCCCTGCCTGTGGGGAGGCTGGGGCTGCACAAGGGGGACAGAGCCAGGACAGCTGATCCTGAGTGACCCAAGGGATGTCCCACACCTTGTGGCATCATGCTCAGCATATGAAGCTGTGGGAAGAAGGAGGAAATGTTTGGAGTGGTGATGGTTGTCTTTCCAAGTAGCTCTTACCCATGATGAAGTCCTGCTGTCCTGGGATGTCTGAACACCTGCTTGCTCATGAGAAATAGTGAATTAATTCCTTGTTTTACTTTGCGTGCATGGCATTTTTTTTACTCCTTAAACTTCCTTTATCTCACTCCAAAAGTTTTCTCGCTTTTACTCTTCCAATTCTGTCCCTGATGCTGCTGGTGGGGATGCAAGCAAGTGGCTGCATGGGGCTTGTGCCAGCTGGGGTTACACCACAGCAGCCACAAAGCAGGGCTGCTGTTGTAAAAATGTTCATTTGCTGAATGTGCTTTGCCTTAAGCTGCTGTCTGAGATCATTCCAAGATACTCTTCCATGCTCTGATGCATCCAAACCTGCAGAAAGGTAATTCAGTGCTCACGCCAGGCACTCCCACATGGATGGTAGTCCTCATATCTCTGCAGTTTGCACTGCCACCAAATCAAGCACAGGAACATCCCTGAGGAATGAGTGATTATTTAAACTCGTTTTTGGGTTGGATTGTGTTTGTTTAAGGAAGGTGAAAGGGACAATTGGTCTCAGCATGGAACTGACCTCTGATTAATTAATTAATCACCATTGTCTGCAACCTGACACTCTAAACGGGAAGTAGAAAAATAAACAGCTTAAGCCACCTGTGCTAACTTTTGCTTGAGAGCTTGGCTGCCCTTATGAGACGGCTGAGCCTTGTTCTGGGGCACACAAAAGGGGTAGAGGGGCCCACTGTAAAAAGGTCATTTCCCATTACATGATCCAGAGCACCACCAAAAGAGGGGAAGCAGAGCCATGTCGTGAACCTTAATATTCTCAGAAGGTTTCTCTGAACCAGCTCTACCAATAACAAGAATTTAGTGGATTAATTTTGTTAAAGTTTATTCGCCCCCCAGATTCATTCTCTGCTTTACTAGTTTCTGAGGGAAGTAAATATTCTTCACTTCCAGTTTTGTTCCTTTCCTTTCTCATGCCCCTTGTGATCAGTGGAAGCTGGTGGGTATGTGATACAGGTTATTTATGTACTGTTTAATTTGCTGTTGTTACTGGAGATGATTTGAAACACTTTGGCAAACTAATTTTGGAAAGTGAAGACTTATTGTAATGGTACCATTATAAATGGTATTTATAAAGACCATTTTGACTGAAAGAGTGAGTAAATTATTCTTACCTGCAGAATGTGGCTCTCTGAAAAATCTGTGAAGAGCAGTTTACTCAGGGCATTGCAGTCTGTACACATCCTGCTAGGCTCCAGACAAGGGACATTTCTAAGCCATCTTGTCAGTCCTGGCAAACAGGTGGGCTTACTGTCCCCACAGGTCTGCATGCACCCAGAGCTGCCCCCCAGCAGCTCAAACCTTCCTCTGCAGCATGCTGTGCTGCTGGCAGTGGTGGCAGCAGAGATGGAGTATGCACTTTGCTGGGTACCTGGTGAATCATATTAGGCTGAGGTACCCCATGCCTCTGTTGAACCTTCATCTCTGTTTTGTGGGATACCCCAGTGATGGTGGCATAGGTGCAGAATGTTTCATCAGATCTGTGGATTTGGTGTGGGCTCCATCTGTGTTGGGGTCTGGGGGCTGAGAAGGTGAGAGACTGACTCGCCTCTGGACTCCCTGTGTTGATCATAATAGCAGCAAAACTTTAGAGTACAAGTTAAGGTTCTCTGTCAGCACAGCACAAAGGGCACTGGGACCTCACTGGTATTCCCAGAAGTGTCCCATGATTGTAAGTGTTAAAGCATGAGAGTTGTTTGGCAGCAGATGTTAAAAGTGTTGTCTGAATTATGGGGGAGGTTTAACCAGAAAAAAAATGTTCATTTTCCTTCTTCCTCGCCCAGTGTTGACAGAACAATTCTGAGGGGAAAAAATACTTGTTGTCAAATGTGAAAGGTGTCAAGCCCCCTGCTTGCACACACTGGTTTGGGTGGGTTTCCTCCTGGAAGTGGCCTGGCACCCGCAGAGCTGCAGAAACCCTTTGCATCAGGTGCCATTTGGAGTGCCACCAATTCAGCTGTGCCAGGGTTAATGATTTAGGAACACTCTGACAAGGGCCCAGTGCTTGTGTGTGATGCTAAGAGTGAAATGAACAGCAAACTTTTGGGCAGGCTTGCTACTTATTGTCTGGTTAAAACAGTGTGAGGGTCAGGAATGTGACTCTAAGGTATAAGTGTAGGCTAGACTTGATCTAGAGAATAGCAAAGATCACCTATTCTGTCTTCCCAACCTGTCAGAGCTGTATGTGACATTAAAGTTAATGAGCCAGAAATGAGCAGCATGTCCCTAGAGAGCTGTTCTCTTTTTTTTTCTTTTTTTTTTTCCCTCCATAAAGACTGGTATGAACAGTACTAACATAATATGCACCTCTGTGATGGTAGTAAATTAATGTCTGACATGGCAGGAGGTGAAATTCAAAAGAAAGCTTTTAAGTTGTCTGTACCCATTGTCTAAACCCCAGGATATTCTTGTTAGGGGAATATTTTGCTGTGGCATATAATTTAGATTTTATATATATGTATATATAAAGTGGACAGGTTGGACAGAGCTGAGAGAAGTTGCCCCTTTCAGTTTGCTGTGCACAGCTTGGGGCAGGACTTGGGGGAAGGGAAGGGAAGGAGAAGAACTGAATACAAACATTAAGCATGGGGAAATATGGTCTGAACAGAGCCAGTGCATGAGCACAGATTGTGTGAATAAGGAGGCTGTAAAGCACATGGATTTCACCATATCCTCTTGGAAAATTCCACAGTTTTTCTAAGAACTATCTGTGTGCACTGATGATGGGAGGCTTCTGCACCAAAGGAGTGATGTCCTGGGTCAAACTTGCCTGAGGAAAGTGTCTTCACTCAAGTCCCCAGACCCATGTCTCTTCGGAGGGTCCCATCTCTCATCTTCTTAGAAACAGCTTTCAAAATATGTTCAGTTTGACTGTGCTGTGGCCCCAGACAATGGTACCAGGAGAAAGCCTGTTGTGATTCATTAAAACAGTGCTCTCAGGCATCCAGCAAGTGCAGGAAGGGAATGGATACATTATCAAAGCTCTGTCTCATCTGTGCTGCAGTGTTGATGTGGGATATTTGTGGGATGGGGAGATGAGGCAGCGAGCTGAGAAGCAAGAAAAGCAGTGGGCTGACAGACGTTAGAGCAGGAAAGCTGTGCCTGGGGTTGATGAGAATTTGCTTTCCAACATTGGCAGATCTGACAGCAACCTGCTTGCAGGTGCTGGGGCTGAAGCAAACACTGCTGTGAGATGATTAACAGGATGGGGAGAGACAGGAGCTGGCACTAAGTGTGGGTTACTCTGACATGGAAGAGCCCCTGTGACTGATGGAGGGCAGTGGCAGCTCGGACTGGGAGCACTGCCAAGAGAGATTTCCCCTGCTCCCTGAATGCTGCCTGCAGTGTGTGAAATATTTTTCACCTGGGAGCCAGGCTGTCTCTTCTGTTGGGAAGCTGGGAAACTTTGGTAAAGGCAAAGCCAAGGTGGAGGCTAAGCAAAGGGCATCTCAGAGATGAGATCAGATCGCTCTCATGGTATCTCAGTGCCCAGGGCCTCTGGCCCATGTCACCCCTGCTGTTGCTCAGATACCTCGTGGTGCCAGGGTCTCCTTGGGACACCTCAGTGTCTGGGGAGGAGAAACCTGTCCCCTCATCTGCAAATTGAACAGGCCTGTACCACCCCTCCTTTGGTACAGCTCCTGCCCCTCTGCCAGGAGAGGTTTGAGAGGCACTGAGCTGGTCTCTGCCTGTCTGACAAACTCTGCCCATCTCCTTCTCCTTTTTCAGGGACACTCTTGGTGGCCACACATCTGTTTGTTTGACAGGCATGGCAAGCTGGCCAGTATTGCAGCGTGGGGCTTTAGTGTGTTTTTCCTCAATGAGGAGGTTGTCACATGTACTGGCTAAATGTTTGGGAATTGGGTCACTTCCCTCCAAACCCTCCCTCTTTGGAAGTCCAGACTTGAGCACCCTGTTTCAGAAATCATCTTTTTACTACAGTAATCCTCGTGGTGCTGTAGTGCTTGTATCTATTCAGCTCCTGAAAGGTGCCCAGGAAATATTATCCTTCAGCATCTGGGTGCATGGCTAGTGCCAAGTCCTGCACACAAGTGGTGCTCATCTGTCAAAACAGAATTGGTAGCCCTGTTCCTCTGGGATAATCTGATTTACCAGAGGGAAGTAGCTGCTGCAGCAGCATGGGGAACTAAGATGGACTGCTCTGGCTGCAGTGTTATCTTGCTGGAAAGGAACTGGTCTGGAACGTGGTGTGCTGGCTTATCCCGTTGTGAATATACCTTGAGGTTTCAGATTTATCTATGCCAAGCTCTTAGTCTTGGCTCTGATGTCAAGGGGGCCGTACTGACACGATTCCACTTGCCAAACAGTTGTTTTTTTCTCTGTTTTAAGTGGAAGGGTTTAGATTTGCCTTCTCAGGGGAGGGAAGGGTGGTGTCTGACTCAAAGTTTCCTATGTACTGGTAGCTAAAAACTAGACTTGGAAGTGAAGTGTATTTGTGAAGAAGGATTTTAATGCTCAGCCCTATCAGCCTGTATCAATGAGTTACAAGCCAGGAAACGTCTGCCTGCCTCCATCTCTTCTGGTTTTCAGCACTGCTGTGCACTACATACACATCCATGTTTTAAACAGAAGAGAGTAAGCTCTTTCCCATCTCTGTGTTGCTTATCATAGTCCACATAAATATTGAAATACAAGCATAGGAGTGTGTGTGATGAAGCAATGTGGTGTCATGTAACCAAGTGAACCTGCTAGCCATCTGCTCCTAAATGGCTGAAGAACTTCAGCCTGCCCTTACACCAGCTCATTCTGGTGCAACAATTAAAAGATCATGTGGGCAACTTTGGATTTATTAGACGTACCAAATACCAGTGTATTTGTTGCTTAAAAGAAACCCTTCTTTCTCCTATCCTCATCTCATGCTTTTCTTTTTTTTTTTGCCTCATATACTGAAAGCCTCATATACTAGCTCAGTTCAGAAAACATCAGTCAATCCTTACAAAAATAATAGTTCCCCTGAACTAGCAGAGCTGTAAATTGCAGTATTTTGTCAGGCTGCTGCTGCAGATGACTGACTTGTCGTGTTCTAACCAACTTTACAAAAACTGCTCTGCCATCATGACAACAAATGTGTTGGGGTTTTGGCTTAAAGATGTGATTTCCCCAATGTGTCTTCAGCTGTGCAAATAGAGCAGCTCAGTGTTTGTAATTCAGTGCTGTATCACAGAGCAGGGAGGCTTCCTGTTGTGAAAATGTGTGTGGCATGAGGGGAATGACATCCTGACTGAAACCTTCCAGGCAGTGGTGGCAGGATGGGTTGCCATGGCTGCTCCTAGTGGCAAGGAGCTAGGCAGAAGGAAACCTGTTCTCAGGGCTCCTGATGTGCCAGCCACTGCTTCTCACACCTGGAAAGAGGATGTGTGTTGGGATCTCTCACTTGTCAGAGTGACCCCGAGAAGAGTTCTAAAGTCTCTTTTCCCAGCCCAGCGCTTGAAGAAGGAGTCAGGGCTCTTCATTTCTCATTCTCAAGGTTGTTTATTGTATCTTATCTATAAAATTCTTTCTCCTGCCCTGCCGAGGTCCATCCAGCAGGACAGTTCCAGGCACTCTGCCTGCCCCTGGGGCAGTGTTATGTCTTTATACTAAAAACTACGTGTACAATATTTACAATTACCTTCCAATACCTATCACCTGTGTTAGACAGTGAGCTTCTACTCTAAACCAATCTGTAAGTGCCAACATCACAGCAGAAGATGGAGGCCAAGAAGAAGAAGGAGAAAGGCTGGACATGCCCAGATCCCTCCATCTTGCCTCCTGAACCCCCATACCAAAACCCTAAAATCTATTTTTCACCCCATAATAACTTCACTATCATTCTACTTAAACTGTTGTGGCTTGCAGATCTCCATATAAGGTTGGTAACTTGCTCCATGGGTCATAATCAAAACCACAGGCATCTTGGGCTCCATGCCAGGGTCTCTGAGCCCCCTGGCAGGGGTCTTGGCCATCCTGGACAGCCAGAGGGATGTTCTGGGTTCCCACAGATGTGCTGCCCAGTGAGGTGACAGCCCCATCCTAGCCACAGTGCTCCCTGTGCCTTGGGGGATGGACAGAGCTGCAGGGTGAAACCAGGCTCTCAATTTGTGGTGGTAACAGAACCCCCTGGCCTTCCACACGGGGCTTTATGCCTTAAATTTCATTGGAGGAAGAGGGTTAGGAAAGCTTCTGGCAAGGCTGAAGGACAGAAATTAATACTCTGAGCATTTTTACTGTTCTGACCTAGAAATGGGCAGCTGGGTGCAAGGGGTGTAACTACTGGCCTGCTAAGGAAAGTGTCATCAGGTAAAATAATTTGGACTTCCAGTGCAGAGCTAGAGTTGAAGTGCATGTGGGGTATCTGCTGGGGCTTTTTTGTCCCTGAAGATCTGTTGCATGGTCTCCTTTTGGACCATCTGTTTGATGCAGAGGCATTCGGTACGAGAAGAATCACACACAATCCAGGGTGAGGTGCAGCACTTTGTGCAGAGGAGTTTTCCCTCCCCACCTTTTTACAAGTGAGTCTGGCTCTTATATTCTAAATATACCCCTGAGAGAAAGGGAGCAGCAGAACCAAGAATTATTCACATCTTTTGAAGGAAGAGGCACTGCAATACTGAGGAGGAGGCATAGATGTTGGGGGAAAGGAGAGTTGCATAATTTAAGTGTGACAAGTAATTCCCATTAGTGTGGACTCTAATGAGCTCTTTTCTCCAGTTCCAGACTTGTTTGAAGCAAGGGTAATCATAAATTAATCTACACAGCATTGCTGCTTGCCTTTTTTTTTTTTTAAACAGAGTAGCTCTTCACTGCAGGACAGCAACTTTAGCGCACTGCAAATGTTGCTCCTGATTCCTCCCTTCAGAAATAACTTGTGCACTGATGTTTTTTGGCTTAAAGAGGGCACAGTAAGTGTTTATTGTACCAGCTGCAACTCTTGCGTGCCATGTAACTGTTGGGTCAACACAGGAGCTCAAAATCAGGAGAAGGTTCTCCTGACCACCAAATCCTCCACCAGCCCAAGCTGTAGCTGAAGCTTGCCTGGTTTTCTGGGTCCCTGGGCTCTGGGGGTTGTATGCTAAGGTCATGAGAGAAGAAGGATTTCTGCCTGGCAATAGTTACATTTGCTTGAATGTTGCACGTGACTTTTTTATGTCCCAAGAAATGGGACTGTGAAATCCCAAACAGACTTCTCATCACAATTTATGAAGCAGCCATCCTGATGCTCCAGAAATGTCCTTCTCTTTGCACTCACTGCACCAAGCTGGTTGTCCTATCAAAGAGGGAAGTTCTGCCTCACTGCAATGGAGGTGTTCTCCTGATTAGTTTTTCTCTTTGTGGATTTTTTTCCTCTTGGCTTTAAAGTAGCTTAGCAAGAAACTACAAGCTACTGCTTTTACAGGCAGGGGTTTTTAAAATTTTAGCTAGTGCTGGGTTAAGATGAGTGGTGTGAAATTTTGATTATGTTTTCCCCCAGAATATCTTGTGCTTAATGTTGGGGCTCGGATTTCTTCCTTTTTACACTCCAAGTAGCCTGTCATGTTTCTATGTGGACTGAGAGGCCTCCAAGAAGAATCTGTAACATCGCCATAACTAAAGCCTTACAAAATCAAAAGCAGAGCAGAATATGCTTGAAGTAAGATTGCCTGTGCTGGATTGCTGTGTTTTAGCATCTACATTCCCTTGCAAGAGCCAGCTCTTTTGTATGTATGGTTTGTTTTTTTTTTTTGGGTGCAGAATGAATGCTCTCACACACCCACAAGGATCAGTTGCTATTTATTTCCTTCTCAAGACCCGTACAGGGTTTGATCTGTGCTGCCTGCACTCTCTGCTCTCCCTTAATTTAGTGGCAGTGTTTATGTAATTGCTGCTTTTCTGATTAAAGTGCATGAGTACAAGCTGAAGGTTTGACACAGGCAGCCCAACTTTTTAATTGCCTTTAGCTCATTTCTAGCTGTGGCACATCTCTTTGAATGCAGCTGACTCATGGGAAAGCCTGGGAGAGAAACTGTACCCTTTTTATTTATGCTTTTTTCTCTTGCAAAATTGCTCTGTGAATTTTTATCACCTAATGGTTTCTCTGACACATTTTAAAACTGTTCAGCTTCTCACCAAGAGACTATTTTATATGAAACTTGGGCCAGTAAACCATTTCTGTGATCTGGGAAGTGCTGTGCTTCCTTCACAGAGCAATCCATTTTGAAATTAGCTGGGCCTGCCTGCTCAAAAGGAACTCACAGTTGCTTGGCTGCTAGTTCTGAATGGACCTATTAAATGCCATATTTCTGTAAAAAACCCAGAAAAAATCCACTGCTGACTAGCAGGTCCTGAAATTCATGCATGTCAAGGGTAGCATAAATAATTTCAGCTTGCAGGTTTGGAGACCATAGTGGTTTCTGGCTTAGTAAATACTAACTTACATCCAGTCTATTGAAAAAGGGGATTATATAAGGTAGAAATCAGCTGGGGCTTCAGCAGAGCTTGGAGGAGCAGGCTCCTCTTCCATTCAAAATGCATTTTAAAATTCAAAGCACTTAGTGATGTGCATGTTAATTTGTTAATTGACTTATCCTGTCCTAATTGACTTATCCTGTCCTAAGCTATGTCCAGCCATGTTTTGCCTCTCTCAGGGGGTTCCAAAGCACAGATAGATCGAAGCTCCAGCTCTTTTCCCTTCCTTGTCTAAGGCATCTTACAGAAATGCTCTCAGCCTGTATTACCCTCCTTGTGTACAAGGGTGATGGGTCATTGCTGCTGCCTCTGACCAGACAGGTGGAATTGTGCAGATTTAAGGACTTGGAGTCTGGAAATCAGTGTCTTATGGGTAGGTGTCTGCTCACTACAGCAAATTATAATGGCAGGCTCCTGGCCCAAATCCCTTTGTAAATGTCCCTCTCTTCTCCCAGCAGTTCCTCTCAGGAAATACAGCTCTTGTGAGGAGCTCCTTAGTCTATCACTCCCTTCTCTTGCTCAGGTGGAATTGAGTACACTCTTTTCCTCCAAGGTAAAAATATGACAGCAAAACTATATGCTGTATCCTTGGAATCCCTGGGAGACCTGCTCAGAGGTGACCTGACTGGAAATATCCACCTGTCCCACCACCAGGTAGAAATCTGGGGACTGGTTTGTCTATGGGAGCCTTTCTAAATGGTGAGTCAGAAGGAAGAATGCACTCACCCAGCTTGCAAGAGGGAAAGCAGAGATGATAACTTCTAAAAAGATACAACAGTCTCAGTTATACCACATATTTCTCAGACTAGAAAACCACGATTTACTTGCTCGAGGGTTTCTCTTGTCCACCTTTGTTTTCACTAAGCTCCTCTTTCTTTACTCCTGACCTGTGACAGCTGAAAGAGTTTTCCTGGGAGAGAGAAGATTAGTGTGGGCATGCATGTGGTGAGGAGCTGGGGAATAGCTGTTGTGCCAGCTTGTTGTGTGGAGGATGCTGGACGGTTTAGGATCAATCTGGACCACCCTTGTCTTGTGGTCTCCACATGAGGCTGTAAAGCCAAGCAGGTGCTGGTACATTTTTTTTCCCATCAGCTCTTCCATCCCACTTGACCAAAGGCAAGTGAGAGGTGCAGGTTTCCCTAAAGTTGAGATATTTTTATTTCCCAGAGTTACAAGCAATAGCAGAGAGTCCTTAGGGGCCAAGGCCACATTGCTGAAATATGTGGCAGGCTTCAGACCTCACTGTGTTTGTACCTCTGGGTACAGGGGGAAACCTTGGCAGATCTTGCTGCCCTTTGCCTGCTCTTGCTGCTCAGTTTCCAGCTGAAATCTGTGCCTGGCTTCCAGATGCTGCTGGGTGTTGGGAGAATCTGTGGGGCGCAGGAAGGAAAATCAGCCATAGAATGGTTTGGAAACATTAAAGCTCCACCTTGTTCCACCCCTCTGCCATGGGCAGGGACATCTTCCATTAGACCAGGTTGCTCAAAGCCCCATCCAACCTGGCCTTGGACATTTCCAGGGATGGGGCATCCACAGCTTCCCTGTGCCAGGGCCTCACCGCCCTCTTGTCGCCACATTTCTCCTCTCAGAGAAAAGCAAGACACAATTCTTCCCAGCAATATTTCTGGGTTTCACATTCTCTGAACCTCAGAGAATGAAAACACAAATCTTATAATTTGCTGTGCCTGTGTTTGTGCCAAAGTAGAATGCAATATGGAGATTGTTTACCCAAAGTGATGGTGTTGTGTTTCCTTGGCTGTCAGGGCCAGGTGTGTGTGTGTGTTGGGACTGTTGGGTGACAGTCACGAGATTCTGGGCAGTGTGAGCGGAGTTGAGTGCTTGGCAGATTCAGCTTTAGATGTATGGAACAATATAGTATAATAAAGTAATTAATTAGCCTTCTGATAGCAATGGACTCAGATGCATCATCCCATTACAGCACTGCTATTACCCTCTCAATAAAGGTGCTTTCATGGCTGGTGGAGTGGTGTTCTGCAAACTCAGGCATCTGCTCTCCCTCCTTAGGGCAGCTTTGCTCCCAAGCAGTGCCAGGTGAGGATGTGCTTGTTTATCTCAGTGCTGTTTAGACCTCAGACTTCCGACTGGGTTTGGGCAGTCACGGATGCTCGGCACATTGGATCACCCTAATGCTGAAGGTGCGTGCTGTTAGCTGTGCCCTTAACTAAGAAATGCTTCAGCTCAGGTTACTAATGCTGCTCTTGGGGCTTCCAGTGGCTGTTCCCTCGCTTTCCTCTGCTGCCACCGCGTGGGCACGTCTCTGTATTCATTTAAGGCTTGTATTAATCTCCCAGAAAAATCCCCTCCATCCTTGGTTGTGCTGCCGTTTTCAGCTAGGCACAACGTGCTTCTTCATTTGCCATGGAATTCAGCAGGGTATGGAGTCTGACACGTTCGAATGACAAAATAAGGAGGAGAATCTCTATCATGTTTTTCTTTCCCATTTTTTTCCTGAAAGACTTGCAGAAGATGTACATTTTTCACCTCTAGAAAAGTTTATGTAGAGGTAACTAAGTATGTAGAAGTAACTCAGTTACTTCTGCAAACCTCAGACAGAAGTTTCACGGGCATCTCAATCAAAAACCAGGCTCAAGCCTTAGCAAAACTTTTCCAAAGGGCTGTTCCTGAGGCAGTTATAGGTAGAAGACTGTCACTGTGGGCTCATTGAGTGGCTTTTATGTGCCCTCCATTCAGCTCTGAAAATTGCACTTGGGACTCAACACCATTTATGCTCTTCTGGAAATATTGTTTTGAGAGCAGAGCTCTATTGAAACTACCAAAATGGAGCTCTGAAGTGGAAGAGGGACTGCTGGAGATGCAGCTTGTGCAGTTTCATGACAGAGCAGCTTTGGAGCAGCAGTGTGACCTGGATCCTGCTCACCTTGGGGCTCCCTCAGGCCAGAGCCAAGTGGATAACTGTATTTGAAACTGGACACAGACAAGGATGATCTAATTTTAGATTGATCTATAACTTATTCTCCTATGTTTGTCCATCAATAACTTTCAATTTATTGTTTCGTCACTAAACGAAACATTTATAACCTGCTGCTATATGAAAAAGCACCAACTCTGTTAGAAGTGATGCATTATGCTAGAGCAGGCCCTGCAAATTTAGCTTTTGTGAGGTGAATTTGTATCAGTATTGTACATGAACAAACCACTCATGAGGCCCTCACTTTGCCAATTGGTTGGGCTTCAGGACAGTACTCTTTCCCTCTTCCATCAAATATTTCAAGGAATGAAAATTTGGGGTGAGGGGCTGATCTTCTCGCCTGTCCCCTTTCAGTCCAGGGATAGCTGCTGGAAGTAAACACCTGAAAATGCTTTCTTTGTCTTTGTATCAGAGAAAATCCTTGTGAATGGCTGGGGCACATTTGATCCTTTTACAGTCTTGATAGGGGGGAAAAGGTTTAAATGAAACACAGAATTTAATGCAACAGATGCAGCCCTGGGTGCTGAGTCTAGTTTTCCAGAGCCATGGGTCAGCTGCCAGGGCAGATTACAGCTAGATTCAGTCCTTGACCTTTGCTACATAGCAGGATGTTCAGTGTGGTTACAATACCTAAACCAATAACTAAATACCATGGGGTTTTATCTGTTGCATTAGCTCTGACAGAAGTTTGGCCCCGGGGCTGTGAATTCCTGGTGCCTGTATGATAGAGAATTGCTGCTCATCCACAGAGAATCAAGAATGACTTTCCATTTCCTCTCTCTTTTCTCCCTCTACTGGCCGACAGACTAACAAAAAGCATTCAGAGCTTTCTTTTGGTTTTCAGAGACATCCTCATCTAAAATTCACCCAAACTTCCAGCTTTGACTCATCTTGAAGGTAGAATTAAGTGAGCCAACACAGCTGCATTAAAGACCTGCACAAGGTGGAGCACAACATGCTGTTCTGGGGCTAACTTTGGTTTCAACCCTTGTCTAGGAACTGTCACAGGAATATTCTGGAAAGCTCAATGTCCATCAGTGCCTTAGAAAATTCCCTGAGAGTGAGTCTGGGACACCTGGCTGCCTGGGGCCAGGCTGAGCGTTGTCACCCCAGCACTGCAGGGCCACCAGGGTGTGGAGGCTCCCCTGGAAGTCTCCAGCCCAACCTCTGCTCAGGGCAGGGTCACCTGAAGCAGGTTGTAAAAGGTTGTTTCTAGTGAGGTTTTGAATATCTCCAAGGATGGAGACTCCACAACTCTGGGCATCCTGTTCCTGTGTCTGGCCACTATCGTGGTAAAAAAAAAAGCTTTTTCTTATGCTTCATTAGAATTTCCTATGTTTGTGCCCATTGCTTCTCATCCTTTCAGCATGCCAAAGGGACACCTCACAAATATTGGTGTTAAATGCTTTTGCACCCCGGAGTTTCAGCCTTTTCCTTCTAGCTTGCCTACTGCTTTATATTTCCCAAGAAGCAATCTCTGGTTATAAAATGAGATGATATAGCAGCAAACACTTTTTCAAGTCTGCTTCTGCTGAAAGAAAGCCTGTCCAGCTGCATTAAGAGAAATATGAGCCTCTTAAAGCTGCTCACCCCTCAAAGAGAAGGAAACTATATTCTGTTCTGTCTTAGACAATTTAGAGCAGCCATTCTAAAACAGCCTTTAGCATCTTGAAAGCAAACATGCTCTCAACAAGGCTTCTTAAGAAAAAAAAGGACCCCCATAAAAAGCATGAGTAATAAAAGATACTCCCTTAAAACAGCTGGGGAAATAATGGGAGGTGTCCTGGGCTAGAGTTAAATTTTGCTATCTTTTTGACTACTGACACCTCAATGCAACTTCAGTGGGGTTTGTCTCTCTCCTGGGCTGTGGGGGAATAATTTGGAACAGTCCTGCTTTAGATTTAGTACACTTTTTGTACTGACACTGAGAAAAGCAGTCTTTAACCATCTCTTTCACCCTCAGGAGGGCATTTTGTCTTTCTTCCCAGCTTCTTGGAAGTTTTTGGTCTCTGGCAGACCAAAAGTTTCACAGCTTTTCTTCTGGGAGAGTCAGAAGTGTATCCCATGTGTTGTGCTAAGATGGAATCCTCTGTCTTGCAGGTTCTCCCCGCTACTGAAAGCAGGTTTGGGGTTGTAACCTACAGCACGTTTGGCAATGTTTTATATGGTGATTCTAATATAGCACCTAGCAGTCTCTACCTCTCCTTCCCACCCAACTGCAGTTTTTTCACAGGACAATTGCTCTGCCTCCATAGATCACAGGAAATCCTGTGTGTGGAGCAGGAATATCCCATCCAGGCTACACAACTCTTTGGGACTGGCATAACTTTCACCATAGCAGTACTTGTTGTTCTGAGGTACTTTTTAAATTTCTGCAGAGTTTTGTGGTGGCACAGTTCAACCATCCCCTTGCCAAGAGAAAAATTAAATCTCTTGGTTCCTATCGGAAGTGTTTGCAGTGAAGTGCCACCAGTAGATAATTAGCCATAAGAATATAATGTGGATATTCATAAGCAGTGACAAATAAATTTGTTGGCCTTTTTTCCTGGTCAAGTATGAAATGTAACTGCAATGTAACAGCAAGGGAGAGGGCCCCTGAAACACTGGTTATTCTGCAGTGCCTGTTATGGCTGCAGAAAGTTGAATGCTTTGGAAATTTTTGCAGGGAAAGGAATACAAAGGATTTTAAGACGCAGCAGTGTCTGTGAGATGACATGAGATGAAAAATGCCAAAGTTCTATATAAAGCTTTCAGGTTCATTTCTCTCCAAGCACATCATCCATCAGATGATGAGCTCAGAAGTTATGGACTGCCACGTTTAACACTGGAGAAGGAATCCCTGGAGAGATCAACAAAATCCAGGACTGTTTCTTACCTATACAAGAGAATATGAAATACTGTGTTTTCCACTCCTAGGGCTGCTGTGTTTTTCTTGTGCTGGCTTCCCAAGAGATCCGAGGGTATAATGAATTGTACTGGAAAAGCAGATTTGTCATTTTGTTGAAATACCCAGGTTCAAGTCTGGAATAGCAGATTTTGCTGGGAAGAGTGATGAAAACCTCGCTGTTTCTGGAAAGCATTGGACCAGGGTGTGGCAGCCATGGGAAACACTCGCTGTCACACGTGTGGGACTTAGGAAGTCATTCCAATCAGCTCAGCAATAACCTCTGCCTTCTTTTCTTTCTGTTTCTAGAGGTGTGGCCCTCCGAGTCGAGCAAACCTGATTTGTGCTTCTTCAGGGTAAAAACTCTTTGCTTTCCCAGTCCCCATCCTGCTGTCCATCCACTTGAGAAATGTGGGAAGAGAGGCTGTCATTGAAGACAGGTAAAAAAGCTGCTCAGGACCTCAGCCTTCTCCTGATCTATTGTTGCCGGTTTTCCAGCATTGTTTGTTTGGGGGACAGAGCTTGATATCAGTGAACAGCTGTCCATAGCCTTACTCAACGCAGTGTTCCTTTGAATTTAGAAGGCCTCATTTATTTTCTGATGGTCCCTTTTCCTAAAAAGGCAGAATATCTCTTTTTCTTAAAAAAACCCCCAAACCACCCAACTTCCCATGAGCAGCTTCCCAGCTGGTAACACATCCATGGAGCAAGAAGTACTGTGTGTGGTAAAATACCTCCGCATACTAGATTTCCTAGTGCTGTTAAATTGCTTTAGAGCATCAGCTTTGGCTGTTATTAGTAGAAAAGGAGTGAATGAGGAGTTTGGGCACTTTTCTTGAAGACTTGTTTACAGTTGTTTTAATCCTAACTGCACTGTAATTTGTGCAAAGAGGGGCCTGCCTAAGTGGTGGCAGCACAGCCTTCCATCTCTGCATTTATCTGAAGAGTTTGGCTTAGGAATAGTAAGACAGAGTTGCTGCCACTGCTGTGATGTTCTGAGAACCCACCAAGCCAGCCCACTAAAACCCACAATTTCTCCCAGACCAAAGCTGCCAGCAGCTTAGACTCTGGCTGCCCTTGGAGCCTGACATTGGGTTAAGGGAAGGTTCCTACACACAGACACATTTTTGATGTACTTTGTTAGGAATCCTGGTGAGCCATAGGATTTGAGCTGCCTCAGACTTGGAAATAAGTCCCTGTTTTAGAAGCTTCAGTAATTACTGAAGTTCTGCTGAGATTCAGCTTGTCAGTAGCATCTTCCCATCCATCCTGGGAAAGTCGGCACAGTTTTTCCCCTGGAGAGATGCTCCAGCAGCACTTGGAAGTGAATGTTGGGGATTCATCCATAGGAAAGGTTAAATGTGTGATCACTGCCAGGCTCTTGGCAGCGCTGAATTCCCAGCTAAGAGAAGAGTAGCCACAAAAATTGTCCCTTCCAGTGCAGCAGCTGCTTTGTGCCAGCGCCTATAACCTGGGATTTATCCTGATTGTCTGACTCTGGAGTCATTGAAATGCTGGAGTATGGAAAACAGACCAGACAGTGGATTGACCATTTGCATCCTCTGGTGGTTTTTGGGAAGGGCACAGCAACTGGCTGTTTAGGGAGAGGGGCCACTGCTTCCCAGTGAGGTATGGGAAAGGCAGCCCAGAGGACATGGCTTGGGAACTGCAAGCTGAGAAGCAGCTCAAATCCACCTTAAACTCCTGAAATAATCCTGTTCCACCCCCATTCCGTGGTCAGGGACACCCTCCTGGGATGCCCATGGAATATGCTCTCTGTCAGGCTGGTGAAACAGGTGGGGTTTTCTCCCTGAGCCCAGTGGCAGGCAAGAATGGGGTTTCCATGGGAAGAAGCCTGGGAGCTGCATTTCCAGAGCTGGGAGGCTCCAAGCCTGGAAATGTTTCCAGATGTTTCTTTGGTTCTTTCCAGAACTGGGCATGATGATGTTTCTCCCCAGAGTGAGGTGGTTTTCCCTGCATTGTTGGGATTATACACTTGGTGTTTAAGGGCTCTGTTGCCTCTTTCTCCTGAATGGAAGAGTGAGGAAATGGGGATACTTCTGGCTGTCACAGAGATGTGGGAACACCCCAGTTCCAGTGAGGAATCTGATACCCAGATGTGTGTGCCTTGAGATGGTCTTGCCTGTTGTTTATTCTTTAGAGCCCATTGGAGTGCTGGCCTGGATTTGGGAGGAGCCAATTAGCCTGGAGCTGTGAGATTTTTCCTGTCAGAAATCCATGATGGAGATGTTCTTCCTGGCTGTCCCAGAGGGAAGGAACAGCTTTGGACTTGTTGCAGCCACATGCTGTGGATGCATCCTCTGAAGACCAGTTTGGGATTGTTCCTCTGACTCTGCCCCTGACCCATGGCTTGCAGGGAGTCTCCTGGTCTTGTGGATATACCCAGGAGAAGATATTCCAACAGGTGCCTTTTGAGCCAGTTCCAAACCCAGTAAGTCACATTCTGTGTGAGCTGTCCCAGTGGTGGGATGGGAGAGGGAACACCCTCACACTGCTGTTTGAGACATTGCAGATGGGAATTGGGGCCAGCTGGGCATTTTAGAGCAGTGAGGCCACAAGGTCAGCCTTGAACTGCATCCCCAGGGAATGCCAAGGCATCCCATGCCTGTGGCACTCGGTAACACAAGCCTGATGTGGAGCAAAAAGAGGAGGGGGGAAATTTTGGGATAATGGGAAGAATGGAATTGGGATTTCTGGAATGGAATTGGTAGTTTGGCTTGGAAGGGACCAAAAAGAACCTCTGGACTCTGTTATCCCATCCTATGGCAAAGAACACATCCAAAACTGCCTCCTCACCTTCATGGAACGCCAATGGCTTTTGGGGGCTCTGGCAGGAGCACCTGGAGACCAGGTAAGAATAGAAATGGGATTGTTTTGGCTGCTGTTGGATGTTGTTTTCTCAAGATGTTCCTCTGATTGATGTTTTCACAGTAGATTTCTAGGCCTTGTTTGAGGGTGATTCCAAGAATTTGGAAGTAGTTGGAAAAGAGTGAGGAAAAAAGGTGACCCTGATCCATTTCTAGTGATTCCAAACTTCTCCCACAACACCATTTTGGGGGAAAGCTGGTTAAATTATAAAGATACAGAGGAACAAGTGTTGTAAACCCTCTTGGCTCTCTGACAGAGCAAAGCTTCCAGTAATCCCAGTAGATCTCAGAGAAACTGTGGGATCATGAGGTTTTTCAGGAAAGGAAAACAAGGACAGAAATGAGGGACTAGGCTTCCAATTAATAATTATTTGATGGGTGTAGGAATAATTTCTGTATGTTTGATGCCTCCCTTCATATTCCTGGATTTTTTAGATTAGTACTCCACTGTCATCCAGCACAAGTGGCAGCAAATGGAGGCCATTTTCCATGGGAAAAAGAAGTCATTTCTCCAAGGGCTGGGTGTCAGCCCAGAGGTGGCATTTGGGGCTGTAAGGGCCTGCAGGATGCTAGTTGCTGGCAGCTTTGGTTTTGGAGAAATCCAGCGAAGTTCGCAAATTTTTAGGTTGGCACCCCACTGTCATTCGGTGCAAGTGGCTGCAAATGGAGTTCGTTTTCCATGTAAGAAATAAGTCATTTCCCTAGGGTCTGGCTATCAGCTCAGAGGTGGCGTTTGGAGCTGTAAGGGCATGCAGGGTGCTAGTTTCTGTCAGCTTTAGTTTTGGAGACATCCTGCAAAATTTAAAAATTTTTAGATTGGCACCCCAATGTTGGCCATTGCATGTGGCTACAAATGGAGGCCATTTTCCTTGGGAAAAATAAGTCATTTCCCAGGGTCTGGGTATAAGCTCAGAGGTGGTGTTTGGGCCTGTAAAAGTGTGTAGGTTCCTAATTGCTGCCATCTTTAGTTTTGGAGAAATCTAGAGAAGTTTGCAAATTTTTAGGTTGGCACCCCACTATCATCCAGCATGAGTGGCTGCAAGCGGAGGTAATTTTCCATGGGAAAAAGAAGTTATTTCTCCGAGGTCTGAGTATCAGCCCAGAGGTGGTGTTTGAGGCTGTAAGGGCACAGAGGGTGCTAGTTTCTGGCAGCTTTAGTTTTGGAGAAATCCTGTGTCGTTTGCGAATACAGGAGGCTGCCTCCCGCTGTCGGTTGGTGTGACAGGATGTGAATAATGGTCAGTTTCCTTAAGAAATAGATCTCATTCCTGCAGTGTCCTGTGGTCAGGTCACAGGTAGCGTTTGGGGCTTCAAAGTCAGTCAGAGTTGTGGGAAATAGTAAAGGAAAAAAGGTTTTTAGAAACTTGGGAAATGTAGGCTTTAGAAACAGAAAGAGTAGAGAAACTTAGTTTTAGTTTTTTAGTTTGAAGGTAGAAAAAGTTATAATAGTATAGGAAGCAAAGATATGAAACAATAGTTTGTTTTAGGCTTGGTCAAGATAGATTTTAAGATTGTAGAAAAATGTGTTTAGCAAGATAGTAGAAGGCTTTAAGTTTAATAATGGTGTATTGTTAATAGAAAGAAGATAAGTATTGTGTGAAGTAACTGTATGAGTTTTGGTTAAAACAACTGTCTGTAAAATGTTATTGGTTAAAAAGTTTTTGACTTTAACATTTAAAAGTTTTTAACATTTAACATTAATAAAATGTTATTGGTTAAAAAGTTTTTAAGATGCTCTGTAACAAAGTAATATTAGGCTGCTGTTGGGTGTATGTGATCTTTGTTATTTTTTTTTATTGTTTCAACTATATAATGGTGTTGCAAATAAAGCTTAAGGAATGTACTCTAGAAATCTTGTTTTGTTTGTCAGGAGAAAAAAACTATGTCAACACAAATGGTGCTCCTCCATAATCCTCAGTATAAAACCCTGTCACATCACAATACCAAAAAAACTCAAACAAACAATAAAAGATAGCTTCTCCTTATTTTGAAAATGTAGTGAAAAATATTTTTAATTCTTATAGCCTTATCCCAACAGATTATCATAATGTAACTTCTCTGATTTTACCTAATTCACAATACATTTTATAGGATTTAGAATAGAAAACACTTCTCAACAAGCTAATTGAAAAAATATGTGAATAGGCCTTGTACTCATTTGACTATTACTCAATTTAGTAACAAAATCCATATGACAAAACCAAAGACCAGACAACTAACCTACCTAAACCTGCACTTAGGGATATTAAAAATTACTACAAGAAAAATATTATTCACTATTGAACCAACAAATACTCATGTAAATGGTTACTCTACAATAATACAAAGTGAGTCAAAAACGCACAGTACTTTTAAAATCAACTAACACAAACTGTTAAAAACCAGCATCCAAACACACTCCTACCTTCTTAAAATCCTTACTTTTACTAATATCAATGAAGAATACAAAAAAGTTATTCTAACTTTACCTAACCAACCTCCAACTCTTCCTCAAATACTTTCAGCTTACAATAAACTTAACACCCCACAACACTTCTCTAAAAGTATTCATTCATATTTTAGTAAACAGATTATACAATCTGAAGAAAAATAAAGAAAAAAAGCCAATAGAAAGAAGACAAGCAAGTATTTTGTGAAGCGGGTCTACGTGTACTTTTAGTAACTGGCTAAAACAACTGGTTTGTGAGCTTTAGCAATATGCTATTGGCTAAAAAGTTTTTTTAAGATGCTCTGCAACAAAGACATCTTTGGCTGCTGCTGGCTGTATGTGAGTTTTGCCATCTTCCTATTGTCTCGACCACATAATGAGGCTGATGCTGAAAATAAAGCTCATGAGAGCTGTGGGGGAGAGTGGCAGAGACTGGAGAGGAAGTGCAACACCAGAGCTTTCCAAGGAACACCTGGCTGATCAACCTCCAGGACCTGTGGAAAACATTTTCCAGCTGAGTTTCGACTCCATCTGTTCTTGTGTTCCACTCACAGACCTTTCAGTCATGGTCAGAAGCCGCTCTGGATGCAAGGACCCCTCTTTTTTAAGGGAGAAACAGATAATGAAGACCTTTCCATGATTTGGAAGCATTTTTAGGTATGAGAGACTTCGATTTTTAAAAAATCCATGAATAATTTACCAAACATTACCTAATTCCAACAGTTGATTTGGCAGATTTTTTGTTGTATCAAGCAGAGCCTTCAGCAAGTGGTTTATTAAAATTTAGAGCAATTTTCAGCAAGACTAAGTTGACAGCCAGAATAACAGAATCGGGCCCTGGTGTGGTGCTGTGCATAGAGCATTGAAAATACTCTGTACCTCTTTGCTGTGTACATGTGCAACGAGAAAAAGGCTTGGTTTTGCCTCTCACCTGCTGAGATCCTGCCTACCTGTCTTTGTCATAGGGTGGCACTGCACACTAAAATATAGAGGACACTCCCAAAAAATACGCAGCTGTTTTTGCAGCAGGCCTTTGACATAACTTGTGATCATGTGGTGGATTTTTAGGCTACCCAGAGTCTTTTTAATTTGTTTTCTTTTTGTAAAAGTATTGCTGTTGTTGCTGTTTGGTTTTTTACGGAAAGTTTTAACTACCTGAAGAGAATTGCTGGTATGTGGTACCAACCCAGAGTACCAGGAAATAGAAAACAGTAAAGAGAAATTAAGGAGCAGAACAAAATGGTGAGGGAGACCATTCTAGCAACAGAAGTGTGATCAGTGCACAATACAGAGAATTAAAAAAATAAAGTGGCACTGCCACCACACCCTGAAGTCCTAAAGATCCAGCTTCACACACAAGTTGTTCTCCCAGTGGAAAATGTTGAGGAGAGGAGTGAATGTACTCTGCATCCAGTTACTTACCTGTCTGCTGTAAACTGCTTGAGAATCTCTTAAAATTATCCACTTGAAAAAAAATCTGACTCACCTTTCATTTTGTGGTCTTAAATCTCACCCTAACAATGATCAGAAATCATCACTGCAGTGCAGTTTGAGATCCAAATTCTACTGCTTCCACTCAGATGATATTTGCACAAAAAGTTAAGGAAAGTACCACATCTTTTCAAGATGCTATGGCAGAGACTGTATCTGCTTTGTGTATTTCCCCCCCTTTACCTCAATTCACTTAATGATTTTCCTCTTTTTAAAAAAATATTATGTATGCAGTGTCACTATTGATAGCACTAGAAATAAAGAATCTTCATCTTACTTCCCAGGAAAGGTAGAAAACATCTGTTTATTGAATCATAAGAAAGGAAAGGTCTTTGAGAAATTTACCACTTGTTTACACAAATCATACCTCTTACACTCTTCAGTTGCATTTTTTTATAATGGAAACAGTATGGAGAAGCAATGAACATCAAATGCAGCTCACATGAAATGACAGATGCCAGGGGTTTATTTTTCTTTCTTTTCCAATCCAACGTCAAACATTCGCTCTCATTTTACTTGCTAAAAAGAGGGAAAGAAAAAATAATACATTAGATTAATAAAATGCACATAAACCTCAACAGGAATGGATATGGAAAACAAAGTGTTTGGATATGTCCAAAAGGTCTCACTTCTGACAGGTAATCCCTGTGTTTGAAGGGATGGGTTTTGAATTCTGATTCGGAAGCCCTCCTAAACTAGTTTAATCAAACATCTGCCGTGCTCTAAAGAATAGGGATTATTAAGAATATGGCTGCCAAAGAAGATGTATTATTCTTAGCCAATTGTCAACATCATATTTTGTGAAAAATCCCTTCCCCAAGATTTCTTCCCTGGGAAGCTGAGAAGCCTCAGAGAAAAACAATATGATCTCACTTGCTTCTCCTGTGTTTTGCGGCTTTGGAATGAGGTTTGGAGATTGTTTATCCAACTGGTCATTGTTTGATTGGTTTCATTTGAATTGTTTTCACTTAATGACCAATCAGGGTCCAGCTGAGTCAGGACTCTGGCGAGAGAGTCGGGAGATTCAATATTATCTTTCTAGCCTATGTCTGCATCCTTTCTCTATTCTTTAGAATAATTAATATAATATAATATAAAAAATATAATATAATATAATATCATATAATATATTATATGCTATATTATATATGATATAATTATATACTATGTTATATATTATATGCTATATTATATATGATATAATTATATACTATGTTATATATTATATGCTATATTATATATGATATAATTATATACTATGTTATATATTATATGCTATATTATATATGATATAATTATATACTATGTTATATATTATATGCTATATTATATATGATATAATTATATACTATGTTATATATTATATGCTATATTATATATGATATAATTATATACTATGTTATATATTATATGCTATATTATATATGATATAATTATATACTATGTTATATATTATATGCTATATTATATATGATATAATTATATACTATGTTATATATTATATGCTATATTATATATGATATAATTATATACTATGTTATATATTATATGCTATATTATATATGATATAATTATATACTATGTTATATATTATATGCTATATTATATATGATATAATTATATACTATGTTATATATTATATGCTATATTATATATGATATAATTATATACTATGTTATATATTATATGCTATATTATATATGATATAATTATATACTATGTTATATATTATATGCTATATTATATATGATATAATTATATACTATGTTATATATTATATGCTATATTATATATGATATAATTATATACTATGTTATATATTATATGCTATATTATATATGATATAATTATATACTATGTTATATATTATATGCTATATTATATATGATATAATTATATACTATGTTATATATTATATGCTATATTATATATGATATAATTATATACTATGTTATATATTATATGCTATATTATATATGATATAATTATATACTATGTTATATATTATATGCTATATTATATATGATATAATTATATACTATGTTATATATTATATGCTATATTATATATGATATAATTATATACTATGTTATATATTATATGCTATATTATATATGATATAATTATATACTATGTTATATATTATATGCTATATTATATATGATATAATTATATACTATGTTATATATTATATGCTATATTATATATGATATAATTATATACTATGTTATATATTATATGCTATATTATATATGATATAATTATATACTATGTTATATATTATATGCTATATTATATATGATATAATTATATACTATGTTATATATTATATGCTATATTATATATGATATAATTATATACTATGTTATATATTATATGCTATATTATATATGATATAATTATATACTATGTTATATATTATATGCTATATTATATATGATATAATTATATACTATGTTATATATTATATGCTATATTATATATGATATAATTATATACTATGTTATATATTATATGCTATATTATATATGATATAATTATATACTATGTTATATATTATATGCTATATTATATATGATATAATTATATACTATGTTATATATTATATGCTATATTATATATGATATAATTATATACTATGTTATATATTATATGCTATATTATATATGATATAATTATATACTATGTTATATATTATATGCTATATTATATATGATATAATTATATACTATGTTATATATTATATGCTATATTATATATGATATAATTATATACTATGTTATATATTATATGCTATATTATATATGATATAATTATATACTATGTTATATATTATATGCTATATTATATATGATATAATTATATACTATGTTATATATTATATGCTATATTATATATGATATAATTATATACTATGTTATATATTATATGCTATATTATATATGATATAATTATATACTATGTTATATATTATATGCTATATTATATATGATATAATTATATACTATGTTATATATTATATGCTATATTATATATGATATAATTATATACTATGTTATATATTATATGCTATATTATATATGATATAATTATATACTATGTTATATATTATATGCTATATTATATATGATATAATTATATACTATGTTATATATTATATGCTATATTATATATGATATAATTATATACTATGTTATATATTATATGCTATATTATATATGATATAATTATATACTATGTTATATATTATATGCTATATTATATATGATATAATTATATACTATGTTATATATTATATGCTATATTATATATGATATAATTATATACTATGTTATATATTATATGCTATATTATATATGATATAATTATATACTATGTTATATATTATATGCTATATTATATATGATATAATTATATACTATGTTATATATTATATGCTATATTATATATGATATAATTATATACTATGTTATATATTATATGCTATATTATATATGATATAATTATATACTATGTTATATATTATATGCTATATTATATATGATATAATTATATACTATGTTATATATTATATGCTATATTATATATGATATAATTATATACTATGTTATATATTATATGCTATATTATATATGATATAATTATATACTATGTTATATATTATATGCTATATTATATATGATATAATTATATACTATGTTATATATTATATGCTATATTATATATGATATAATTATATACTATGTTATATATTATATGCTATATTATATATGATATAATTATATACTATGTTATATATTATATGCTATATTATATATGATATAATTATATACTATGTTATATATTATATGCTATATTATATATGATATAATTATATACTATGTTATATATTATATGCTATATTATATATGATATAATTATATACTATGTTATATATTATATGCTATATTATATATGATATAATTATATACTATGTTATATATTATATGCTATATTATATATGATATAATTATATACTATGTTATATATTATATGCTATATTATATATGATATAATTATATACTATGTTATATATTATATGCTATATAATATATTAACATATATTATATTTAATATAATATGGTATAATATTATATACTAGAGTAATATCATAGCATAATATAATATTTTATATTATATGCTGTATTATATATGGTATGCTATGCTATGCTCTGATATGATATTACATGAGCATATGCTATGCTCTGATATTATATACTATGATATTATGATATGATATGATGATATTATATTATTTATATGATGTGATATGATATGATATGATAAATCCTTCTACGAACATGGAGTCAGATTCATTCCTTCATGCCACGGGAACCCCAGAAGATACCACAGTCTTGTGGTATTGGTCTTGTGGTTTGTACAAGTCAGACTAGAGAGTGACACAGAGCGGTGTGGCCATGCTGCCGCATGCCATGAAAATCTCCATGCTGGTATAGATGAATTTATTGGAATCACAGGACTGCTCACCACCTCCTCTAAATAAACTGGTGTGACTTGCACATTGGAGACTGCTAAATTTAAACTTTCCCCCTTAATCTTTGGGCTTAGTGTTTTGGCTAACTGCTTTATAGAAAACGCTGACCATAAGGGTTTAGCTGATGGACTGATGAAGGGGCCTTGAATTTGATTAAGAAATCGGTAATTTAGGTGCTCTGTGCATCTGCTGCCCTCTTCTCCTTGCAGCACAGGCAGAGCAGAGCATGTGCCTGGGAAGCTGCACCTTCAAGTCAGGATTGGAGAGAGATGCACAGAGAGGCTTGCACAAGCTAAAGCTCACTTACATGAGGCGGCTTGGGCCGGCAGCCTGGCTTGCTCTTTTACAAGAAGCAAGCTTTGGGCAACTGGGATAACAGTGCTTGAAGCTGCTGCAGCAGCACATTCCTGTGAGTGCCTGTCAGGCTTGAGAAACCTCAGGAGGGCTGGGTTTGGATTCTGGCTGCATCGTCACCTCCAAGTCCCTAACAGCGTTTGGAGCCACAGGAGCTCCGGGAGTGGTGGTACCCACCTGCAGGGCCCTGCCCTTGGTCTCGATGGGCAGTGTCACTGCAGAGATGGCACAGATGATGCACACAGAGGAGAAGAGACACAGGGCTCCCAAGAAAGAAGCACTCATAAGAACCTGCAGGTCAAAGAACATCAAACAGCAGCTTGTTGGTGTGGGGGGCTGGCACTTAATTAGCAATTAAGAGTGGACAAAGGGTCACAAGTGCCTGAGAGACTCCACAATAGAAAAAATAGTATCTTGGGAACCTTAAGGGCTTTCAGGAAGTATCAAATACTAGTGTATTAAATACTAGTGAGCTGAACTCTGTGATGAGAGTTACTCAAAGCTGCATCTGGCAAGGACCACCCAAGCACTCTGTATACAGGGTTGGGAGGGAACTGATTACATCATCCCTTTTTTTTTGGATGAATTTCAGGGACATCTTTGTATTTGATGGTAGTGTTCAGCACAATGTTTACCAACATTATCAAGCATGCTCTTACTTGTGATATAAATGGAGCCACCATTGCTCCCACACGGCACAATGCCCCACTAGTCCCCATCCCCAGCGCTCGCATTGTGGTGGGATAAACCTAAAACAGGCCAGAAATAAATTAGATTAGTGCAACAGCAATCTGCAATAGTTGTACTGTTCTCTTTCTTTTTAAAATTTTTCATCAGAGAGACCTATTGTGTTACCAATGGCTGCTAGTGGGATAAGATGTGAAAAGGAATAAAAGTTCTTTAGGCCTCATTTGAGCCATTACAAATCTCTCATTTTTTGCTCCAAGTAAAGTTTTAGGGCAAGTCAAAGTTGGATGTGATTCCCCTTTGTTTAGCATTTGTTTAGCACCACTACCACCACTTTATTTCCTGGCTCTATGATCAAAATCACAGAGGTTAGGTTGGATGGTGAAGGAAAATTTTTGTTTCTACTGATTGACCCCCCTGTATCTGGGAAGCAGGAAGAAAAGATATTGTCTGCAGCATTCAAGTCTGCCTATTCATTTTTATCAACAGCACCTTTGTTTAGAAGGAAGAAAAAGAACAACAGATCCCAGTAAGAAATATTCAGGCTTAGAAGAATGTGCTTAGAAGAAAAATATTCAGGCTTAGAAGAATGTGCTTTGTGTTGTTTATCTTTCACACCTCCCCAACACCTGTGCCAATGAAACACTTAAATGTGAATTTTACTGAACTTTTAGTCCTCTTAATATCCACAGATTTTAGCAAGTATACTCATATAAGCCTTTTTTAATATTTTACTGGGCCAAGCAAATTAAGTTGTTAAGGAATAGTCCAGGCACTTGGCTCAAAAGATTTTGATTATTGATTAAATTGTGAGTAGAATTGATTTATGGCGTGGCTGTTACAGCAATGGTCTTTACATCAACAGCAACTTATTCAAAACTGCTAAAATTGTGGTATTAAAGCCAGGTGCAAGTTTAAATATTACAGTGCGCTATTAAAAGTGCAAGGGAGCTACTTCTGTTTGCTTTGGATCATTTTAGTCAATTAACAAGGAAATCGATTTAACACCATACAATTTTTAAAAAAAAAAGAACAACAAAAAAACGACAACAATTTAAACTTAACTCGCAGAACTCGTGGATCCAAAGTTGTATGAAGGAAAAGCTCTTTAAAGGATTAAAACCTTTTGCAGACAAAACATAGCAATTCCCATTAAGTGAAAAGAATCATACATATAACCCCATGTACTACCTCATATACTACCTCATACAGCCCCTAGAGTGCTGGAAAATATTCCTTTTAGTGGTAGTCTGCTTTCTCACTGGGGGGGTTAAATAGGGGAAAGATTGTGGGTTTTGGAAGACAGTGGTATACCAAACATCCTCAAAAATAATGTTTTATAGGAGCTGAGTGCCAGCTGGCTTAGTATGGCGCTGCTCTTCCATCTACTCCTGTCATCTCCAAGCTGGTTTTGTGATTCCTTCTTTTACCTTGCATATGAAAACACTGCAGCCAAGACGCCAGAGATACACAGTTCTAGGAAGGTGACTTTTAACTAGTCCACAAGTTAACAGGCAGCATTCCTGGGTATACACAAATGGTGTTTGAAGCCTCCAAGCAGCTCAACATACCTCAAGGAGAACCCACCTCTGCTGTGTAAATGTAGATGGTGTTGAAGTTGGCTGAAACCAAGGCACGCAGCATGAAGAGAAAGCCAACCATGCCTGCCCTGGAGATAAAGCCATGTGGAGCAGAGTTAATGTCACTGAGCAGCATCAGAAGAGATGCCAGAAAGAAAGAAAAAGGAGAAAAAAGGGAATGAAAAATATAACTTCTTTCCAGTGCATGTTGTTCACACATTTTTTAATTTTCTGGACTGTGCCAGAAAGCAGCTTGTTGGATGCTTAGGGGAAGC
Source organism: Geospiza fortis (assembly GCF_000277835.1). Lineage (NCBI taxonomy): Eukaryota > Metazoa > Chordata > Aves > Passeriformes > Thraupidae > Geospiza > Geospiza fortis. Next base: position 5,590,841 of record NW_005054326.1, on the reverse strand, counting down.
CATGTGGGCTCAGGAGTACAAGTGAGCCCCTCTGCACACCACCGCACCACAGAATCTGCTGCCACAGCTTTCCCAGGAAAAGGAGAGCCTGTCAGAGGCTTTTCTTAGACCTACAAGAATTACTGGCCTAACAGGCTGGTGACCTGAGAATACCAGAGGTCCTGACCTCAGCATTGCATACCCTCAAACAAGACCCATGGTCTCAGCCAGAGTACCTTGAGGTGCAGATATTAAGGAGAAGAAAGAATAGAGCTGTACATCCCATGGTGATACACAGGCTTAGACGTCTTCCGAGGAGATTGATGCTGAGAATGTTCACAGGATTCACTGGAAATAAAAAGGAAAACCATAAAACATTTGATGATCTAACTGCAATGATTGTCTGCCTTGACAGACCTTACACAGTGTGACTCAAAGATACCTGGTGCCTACCAAATATCCTGTAAAATGCACAAACCCTATCTTCCTGCCCCTGCACCCAAAGTTTGTGATTTGCCCCCATGCTCCTTGTGTTTCACCCTTCCCCACAGATGGTGAAGCCTGTGCTTCTCTGAAATTGGCTGTGCTGAGCCAGGACACCAATGTCTGTGCTGAGCCGTGCAAGGAAGGCACGGCCTGGTAAGCAGCACAGGCCTGGGTGGTTTTGCTCCCTCTGCTGTTCCAGATTGCAAGGCAAGACATATTCTATTACCATCTGTATGGCAGTTGACTTTTGTCAAGTGGGCAGTTTGCCTTATCTCTCTCTCTGAGTGATCACAATCACTCCTCCCTTGGGAGGGGACATCTGCTGATAACAGGCTATTGAATATCAGTGCATGACTGATAAGAACTGTAACATCCCATTGTGAGATGTGAGCCCAGAGGGAGGAGCCAAGCATTGCTACTCAGATATAATCCGGAGGTTGTGAAACACCAGCACAGCTTCTCCACTGGATTTCCCAGAGGAGCAGCTGCCTCTTCTTCCACTGGATCTTTGGAGGAAAAATACACTCTTTTCTACAGGACCCCCTGCTCCAACAGAACCACACCTGATACTTCAGAGGACTGCAGCCACATTTCCAATTGGACTGCTACCAACACCCTGACCCACAGGGTGTCAGGTTGAGTTCTGACTCTGTCAGTGTTGTTTTAGTGTACTGCATTGTTTATTTTATCCTTTTAATTTTTTTCCTTCCCTGTTAAAGAACTGTTATTTCCTGCTCCCATATCTTTGCCTGAGAGCCCCTTAATTTGAAATTTATAGCAATTCGGAGGGGTGGGGAGGGTTTACATTCTCCATTTCAGGGGAGGCTCCTGCCTTCCTTAGCAGACTCCTGTCTTTCCAAACCAAGACACTCTGCCCACAACCCAGCCTGAGGTGTGTCCCACTGAGTGCCCTGCTGAGCCAGGAGCCACAGGCTCCTGGGTCTGTATGTCCCAGAAGCTGCCAGCAGTGCCCAGTTCGTGTCAGCCCCTGTCACCGAGTGCAGGCACAGCTCAAAGCTTTGCAGCAAGCACCGTGAGAGGGGAATGGCAGGGCAGGCATGGGGGAAGGGGTTACGTGCGATCTCCCCGGCTGTGCTGATGATCATGCTCTGGTAGGCAGCAGGCCCAAACAAGCGGCAGTGGCAGGGGCTGTGGCTCTCCTCAGAGGCATCGCTGGGGTCCTGCAGCGCTGGGGCTGCAGAGCCACACACAAGGTCCCGCTCCAGCAACTCAGCACTGGCCAAGATGACGCCGTAATAAGCGAAAGCGATGCCAAGCCTGTGGGGAGAAATGCTGCAGTGAGGTGCAGCTGGGATGGGGAAGGTGAGGAAACTCAAATGCAGCAGGTTTGGGGTGCCCTGGAATCACTGCTGTCACCATCATATTTTATGAAAAATTCCTTCACCACGATTTTTCTCCTGAGAAGCTGAGAAGCCTCAGAAAAGAAATGTGAACAATAATGATCTGATTGCTTGGAATGTGGTTTGAACATTGCATCTTTGATTGGTTCCATGTGAGTTGTTTTAACTTAATGACCAATCATAGTCAGCTGTGTCACGACTCAGGCATTATTATTCATTCTTGTCTAGCCTTCTGATGTCTCCTTTTTCTTTCTTTAGTATAGTTTTAATATATAATTATAATTATAATTATAATTATAATATGATTATAAAATAATATATCATAAAATAATAAATCAGCTTACTGAAACATGGAGTCAAGATTCTCATCTCTCACCTCATCCTGGGGACCCTCACAACACCGCAATGGTTGGTGACCACACTCTGCTGCTGCTCGCACCAGCTCTGCATGATGGAACTCCTTAGCCTGAGCAGAGAGGTGGCTCAGGCATCCACCTGGCCACTGGTCACCTGTCCCATGGCACTCCCCTCCTACCTACATCCAGGCACTGCTCTTTCTCAGTAAACCTCACCCCAGCTCATAGCTCAGCTTTGTACTGGGTTTGCATGGTCAGGTTTTGGTAGTGGGTTGGGACTACAGGGGTGGCTTCTATGGGAAGCTTCTGGAAGCTTCCTCCATGCCTCACAGAGCTAATGTCAGCTGAATCCAGCTGCTGACCAAGGTAGTGCCTTGGGGATAACATTTGTTAGAACTGGAAAAAACCGTGCAAGAGCAACAGCAGCCAGAGAAAGAAGTGAGAACATGTGTGAGAAACATCTCTGGTGTGAGAAACACCCAAGTCAGTAAAGAATGAAAGGCAGGAGGTGCTCCAGGTGCCAGAACAGAGATTTCCATGCTTCCCATGGTGAGGCAGCTGTGCCCTGCAGCCCATGGAAGTCCACAGTGGAGAAGAGATCCACCTGCAGCCTTTGGAGGTTCTCATGCCAAAACAGGTGGATGCCTGAAGGAGGCTGTGACCCCATGGGAAGCCCATGCTGGAGCAGGCTCCTGACAGGACCTGTGGGTCTGTGGAGAGAGCAGCTCATGCTGGAGCAGGTTTGCTGGCAGGACTTGTGACCCTCTGGGGGACCCAGGTGAGGGCAGCCTTGCTTTGTCATTATCAAGTAATTCAGAATACGCCTGATCATAAGCAGGCTGAAAAGTAATTTTCACTTTTTTATCCCCCCTGGCAGTTTCAGAAATGAGCAGCAGAATTTGAGCCACCTGGGAAGGCAGGGAATGCTGGGGGGGATGGAAATGCAGACCTGAGAATATACCAGGAACTCCTGGGACAGCTAGGAGACAAAGAAAAATAAAAAACCAAAAATATATTTCATAACATTCAAAGGGGAAAAAAACCATAAAAAATTCAAGGCCTGACTTCACAACATTTTGGGTCGATGGGTTCCCACAGACCTATTATTTATACATTTCCATTCCAGAGAGCAAAGCCAATGAAACATGTATTACCCTTGCATACAGCTACTGGGAACACTGCATATGGAACCTGTCTCCTCAGCCTTAATTTCCCCCAGGGAGTAGCACTGGAAATGGTGAATGTGTTTCTGTCAGAGCCCCATCTCAGCAGTCCTTTGGCCATCCCTGGGGAGAATAAGTTTTCCCCAAGCAGGGAAGGAGAGCTGCAGGCACAGAGCTGGTCCCGCTGCAGTCAGGTGTGGGCTCTGCCCCGTGGCTCTCCCCTGGCTCCCAGGAGCTGCTCTGTCCTGAGGAAGGACTCACAGCACCATCCTGCAAGTCCAACCCTTTTCTGCCTAAGTTAACAGCAACCAGTCAGGGTGTCTGAGGTGTGGTCTGAAACAGGACAAACCTATGGTGATCCGTGTCCCTTCAGCTGCCAGGGATCTGCAGCCACCAGCAGAGGCAGAGTGGTGTCCTGTTAAAGGCAGAGTCAGTGGGAGAATCCTGCTCCCTGCACACTGTCAACCAAGAGAATGAGCTGATAAGCAAGAGACAAAAAAACCCACAAAATTACCATATGATCCATATCTGCAAAGTGGTTCTCAGGTATTTGGGGTGGATGAGGTCCTTGAATCTTCCCCTTCTTTCCTGAAAATCATACAATAGAAATAGAAGTTTCTATAAAGGCATCTGTGAGAGCAGTTGTCACGCCAGGCCCTCCTGTGCTCCCCCTGTCCCCAGGCTGCTTGTGGCACAGACAGAGCCACAGATGGTGCACCACAGCACCCAGCAAACCTCCAGAGAGCAAAGCCCTGCTTCCCAAAACATACCCACAGGAAGCTGCGCTGCAAAGGATGGAGGAGCGGAGAACATCCTGAGCTCTCCTGGCCCCAAAGGACACCCAGATCTGAGCAGTCTGGTCCCATTGTGACTGTGAGGGGCCCTGGTTGCTGTTGGGGGGCCAGCATTGCTGGGGCTTCTGTCAGCTCCCACTGCCCTGGGTGGTGCTCTGCCTGTGAAACAAGCTTTTGGACACATACATCTTTCTGGGGGCCTGAAGTGCCAGTGAGCAGAGACTGGCAGGTGCTGGGGGCCCTGCCTGGCCTGCTGCCCTCCAGGGTCCCACCACCAAGGGAAGACAGGTTAACCTGGCTAGTGTGGGTTGACTTTATTTTTATTTTCCTCATCATTGGTTAAGCCTGAGAAAGGGCAAAACTAACAACAGCCCTTCCCACATCCAATGTGGGTCCATTACATAAATTCAATTGAATTACAGGGAAGCTTTAATCCTAACTAATTCCAATACAATAGGACCATCTTGCATGAATTGCTAAGGACAATGCTCAGTGCCTGTGGGATTGAATATGAAGGAAAAAGATCCAGGAAAGGGATTTAAAAGAGATGAATAATTTTGAGGCCCTGAACAATGGATTTGTTTTATCTTCCTGTCTTGGGGCTCAAAGGAGCCACCTAAGTCCTCCCACCCACCAGTCAGCAGGGCCCAGACTGGATGAGAGGGGGAGAAGTCTGGGGGGAGCCTGCCCCCACCCCCTGCAGCACCCACACATTTGTTTGGGCATTTCAGTCCAGCAGCAATCCACTCCTGAGCTGCTCAGCTGCTCACAGGTACAGGTGGTGCTATCAGTGAAAAGGTCTTTCCTCCTTTGACCCTCTTCTGCTGCTCTGTGGCTCCACACTCAGGATCTGTGGTCCTGGGACGCAGTGGACAAGCCAAGCCAGGGGCTTGGAGAAGCCTCTGGAAGTGCTGGGTTCACCTCATGGCAGGGATCCTTGCAGCCTGCCCAGCCACAGCCCTGAGAGGGACCCCAAGGGACAGTTCCCAGATCCCATGGCAGAGGGAACACCCCTGTAGGACGGGCTGGCAATAAGGAACAGCATGCTTTGCCAGTAGGCCAAGGAAGCAAATATTTTCTTAGCCCAATATTTTTCACAGCAAAGAAAAAAAGAGCAGAAAATTCCATTCCATTTTGAAGGCCAAGGTTACTGTTTCTCCAAAAGAAAACTGACATCATCATTACTTTCAGCAATCGTTTGGAAAAGAATCAGGCAAGGAGGACGAGAGAGGCACAGCAAGATGTGGTTGGCAGTCCCACTCCCTCCCTGAAGCCCAGATCTGGCAGCCCTGCCTGGGGTGGATGGGTTGGACAGCCTGGACTCACCTGGGCAGGCTCCCTCAGGTGTCCCTCTGGCACGGCTGCCCCGTTGATCCTGGCTATCCTCTGCAGCGTGGCCAGCGCAGCCCCCGTGTTCCCCGTGGACACGTTGTACCGTGCCGACTCCGGGATGAACTGCAAGCAGAGCAGGAAGCCTTTCTGCACCTCTCCTGCCCTACTCACAGCCTTTCTGCACCTCTCCTGTCCTACTCACAGCCATTCTGCACCTCTCCTGTCCTACTCACAGCCTTTCTGCACCTCTCCTGTCCTACTCACAGCCATTCTGCACCTCTCCTGTCCTACTCACAGCCTTTCTGCACCTCTCCTGTCCTACTCACAGCTCCACATCATGCCCAGGAGCCTGCTCAGGTTGGCACAGGGCACCCCATGAGCTGGAGCAGCCTTCTGTCTGTCCTTCCCTGCCCGCCATGCCATGGGGTACTCTGTGTGCCCCAGCCTCCCGTTCCCAATCTGGGGGGCTCACCCTGCCCAACAAACCCATTTGGTGGTCCAGCTCCCAGGGGTCTGCCACTTGATCTGGGTCAAGTGCTTGTGAAAGGTGAAAGCCAAAGACACAGGTTTAACAAAAACAATCCTGAATTAATTGACATTCTAAAATGAGATGAGGCACATATTACTTGCTGAAGCAAAAGTTTTGGAAGGCACAACAAGGCCATTTTAATAAAAAGGAAGAAGTGGTTGAAATGTAAATCGTCACTAGCATTTGGTGCTCTTTCCAAAATAAAATAGTTTTTTTAATTGACTCTATTAAATTATAAACAATTACATCTATTTCACTCAAATGTAAATTAAAGCCCCCCTTTTTAAAGAGTATGTATACTAACTCTGTCTTTTCTTTTCCCCTGGATTACAAACTTCAGCTATCCAAATTTTCTGGCAAAAATAATCAGGGAAATGAAACATCCAGGTTATATGGGTGACACAGCAACCTTACATTTGCCTGCCCAGGTAGCACCCCAGATGGATTTGTGCATTCACCCAGCTGCAGGAAGAGCTTTTCCATCTCTATGGCCTCCAGCAGCCACAGCTGAGCACTGCAGTGCCCATGAGCCCTGCAGGCAGGGATTTTCCACATCACCCTCCACAAACCAGATGGTTCTCATGTCCAAGGCTGGTTTTCCTGAAGCAGAAAGAAAGCTGGGGAAACTGTGGTTCACCCTGGCACTCTGTGAACACTTCACTGAGGCTACTTTCCTCTGCCCTAGAAAATGTTAAGGCTGAAGAGAGTGTGCTGTACCCAGCATTAGACTGAAGGTATTATTTGCCATTATTTTCATACGCTATCTAGCCTGTCTTCCTCTTGGTGCCTGGCCCATCACCACAATCCCTGGGTGCTGTTGGCAGCTTGGACACTGGAACCTGGGCTGCTGGAGGACTACAGCAGACCAGTAAAGCCAGGCCATCACCAGCAAGGTGGCATCTCCCAGCAGCTGGTCTGCAGCCCCACCAGGACTTCAGGACCTTACCAAGCTGCTGTGTGAGAGGACTGAAGAGGAGAAAGGAGGACACAAGAAGAGCCCTAGGATGAAGGGGGTGCAGGACAATGGTGTCTGGGGAGACATCAGGGCAGTGGCAGTACAGAGGGGAGTGGAGAGTGGAGATCTTCCTACCTTGAACACCAGGATGAGAAGGATGCCAGGGATGGAGGCAATTCTGATCAACCACCGCCAGCCAATGGTTGGGTTCACCACTGATGCCAGGCCAATGATCAACAAGGATCCTGCCAACCAAAACACCTTTCCAAGGGAAAGCAGGGGGTTAGAACATGAACACAGGGCAATGATTTGTTTATTTTCTTCCCTTCTGGTCCAGTTCTGTGGATAGATGTGCTAGGGAATGTTGAGGTTCAACTGAGCCATCTCATGGCTGTCTGAAAAGCTGGGCTTGGGTGGGAGGAAAAAAGGGAAAGACAAAAGTTTGGGGAAGGACAGTGAAGGTATCTTAATTAGCTCCAAGTAAAAACCAATGATTTGCTGTGGATACAATTGTACTTAAAGCCACTGCTTTTGTCCTTTCAGTCACTTCTCTGCTAATGCTCATGCTCATCAATTTTCCTGTTGTTTAGGTCTCCGCAGGGAAGCAGGAGATTTGCAAGCTCAGAAGGCAAAACCAGGCCAGATTTCCACTGCTGGAAGTTGGTGGCCCTCCAGTAGGCTCAATGCCCAGCTATACCAACAGTGAATCTGGCCTCTCATCTGCCAGTACATTCCTTTCTGAAGCTCACTTGTTGCCATTAGGAGACACATCCCTTTCCAGGAGACCACCCCAGGGAGTTCAGCCACAAATCACAAAAGCTGCAGCAAGTTCATTAATATCCTGAGGACAGAAATAACAAATTTCTGGGGAGAAATACAAGATTGTTCTTCCATAAATCTTTGTGTTTCTGATAACACTTTGGTAATGATGTCCTGGGATCAGGTTGCAGTGAAAAGTAAATTATTCCTGACACAGAGAGTTTGGTTGAGCAGTGGGATGGATTTGTGCACTCAGAGGTGTCACCACTGGTCATCTGCACATACAACAACTGCCCACTGCAGAAGTCTGCAGTAAGCAATGGCCCAGCAAGTGGGCACAACCCTCCCAGCATGTGTCAGGCCAAATTTGGGACTATCTGTGCTAACCCTCCTGTGCAAAGCCCCTGGCAGAACCTGAGCAGGGAGAGGAGCAGATTAGGACCTCACGTGGGAGTCACTACATAAACCACTTCTTATCTCTGGGAGTCCAAAGAGGAGGGAGGGGGGATACACCTCACTTGGAGTGGGCTGGGAATGCCACCAGCTCCAGTGCCTGCCAGTCCATCAGTCCTGCCCCCATTAGACCAGGTAGCCCCATTGCCAATAGGACAACCAAGAGTTTGGGTGTCAGCCATCACTCAAAGTCCCCATGAAATGTTTGGAGCATCAAATCATTTGAAAAGATATTGCCTCTCTCCTGTGTATGTCTTTAATAACACAGATGCCACACTCCGAGGCACAGGAGGCAGTGGACACTCGCTCAGACCCAGACAAGTGGGATTAGTCTGGGAGAAGTGCTGATGTGCTGGAGACATGGCTTCCAAACTGTGGTGGGACAAATCTCCTGGGACTTGGAGACAGAAGAAACAGTGATGTGCTCACTTTTACCTGAGATAAGGGCAACATGTATCCCCGATATTTGGTGGGCAAAAATTCCGTTTTTATGATAAGTCTAGAAAAAAAGGGGAAAAGGTAGAAATAAGGTTGCAATGAGAATTCCCATACAAATCAAGTAACAGTTCAGCTCAACTCATAGAATGAATACCATCCCTCTTACCATCCCTCTTCTTTTTATGATAAGTCTAGAAAAAAAGGGAAAAATTAGAAATAAGGTTGCAATGAGAATTTCCATACAAATCAAGTAACACTTCAGCTCAACTCATAGAATGAACACCATCCCTCTTACCATCCCTCTTTCACCTTGAGCACCCAGAGACAAGGAATCCCTGTTCAATATGCCTCCCACTCCAGCACCAAATTACATGCAAGGGAAACACGAGGCATGAATCCTTTCCAGCCCATGGCTGTGGGATACAAGCGGGTAAACACTGCAGTCTATACATCAGGAAACCTATGGGAAGGTCCTGTGGGGTAACTGAGGTGTCAGCACAGGCATAGACATGTTCGTAGAAATGAACATTTTAGTAAAGGCTTCTTTTCCATGAAATAAGGAAAACTCTGTTCCACTTTTTAAATGGTTGGCATGCCCTTGGGGCATGGGGTTCGTGGCACAGGCATCTCTCTCAAGGTCCCCAGTGTGAATTGTGTTTCCTTAGCTGGACAGGGAGAGAGAGGTGGGAAGAGGCCCTCAGTGGCTCTTTCTGTCTCAGCCAGTGAAGTGTTTTATAAAATGTTCAATTTCCTTTCACCCTCATGAGGCTCAGGAGCAGTCTCCATGGCCAGGGAATGGGGGCCTTCCTGTGAGGGAGGCTGTGCCAGCAGCTCAGCAGATGCATGATCCAGGTGCAGGTGCCTTCTCCCAATAGCACCTCTCTCCTCTATGTCCTTTCCTTCAGCAAAGGGTTTTGGGTCAACGTGACCAGTTTTGGTCTTTCCTTTGTGGGCAGCAACCAGGCTTTGAGAAACCATGGATGGTGCTGAAATGTTTCATTTGTTTCCATAAGAGAGTCAACAAAAAAATCCCCCTATTTTTCCATCCCTAGAGAAGTGGTTGTTAGTATTGTGAATGTTTCTTCCCCACATCCTCCTTTCTGCCCCAACAAGACAAAAACTTAATTTCAGTGGGAACATTTCACATAATTCAAAAATAATTTTCTACTTAAGCAGAGTTGTTGTGACTTTTTTTTTTTAAGGAGGAAGCAGCCTTTACTCATCTGTTACCTGTCTAATTGTTTTTATATGTGTTTAATAACCCCTCTGTCACCAGTTTAATGAAAACCAGCTGCCCCCTCTATTCCAGGCCTCAGGAGTCCTTGGGAGCTGCAAATTAGGCCAATTGACCCGAATTGGGTGAAATTACAGAATGGCTTTTTGTTTGAAGGTGATGTGGGAATTTGGTCGCCTTTCCCCTTGCAGCCCCTCCGTTACCTTCTCGGGAAGGCGGCTGGCTCAGCCTTACCCTTGCGCGTGGCCCGACACACCGCCTCCCACCATGGCCCGCAGGAACACAAACCAGGTGTAGGACGGGGCAAACGAGGTCAGCAGGGAGAAATAGGCTGCCCAGAGGAAGGAGAGCAGCAGGATCTGCAAAAGGGCAGGAATTAGGGTCATTAAGGCACGGGCTCAGCTAGATGCATGGCTCCTGTGGAGTGCAGGAAAAGGACGTGCGGCCCCCAGCAGCCACTCACCTTCCAGCGGCCGTACCGGTCAGCCAGGAGCCCGACCACTATGCTGAACACCATGTAGCCAAAAAACACCATCTGAGGGGAATTGGAACACAGCTGTGGAGGTCCCATGCCCAGCTACATGGGGCAGCTCTGCTCTTTGAGCTGTGGGTGAGCTCTGTGTTCTCAGGGCAGCAGGATGAACTGTGGCGCCCAGAGCCACAAGGGAGAGGCTTTCAGGGGATGGCTTCCTTTGTGTAGGCACTCACTGCTGCAGCCCTCAAAGCTGGGGCTGGGTGGCAGGGCTTTCAAAACAAGAATGTGGAAGTGGGGATTTGCTTTGACATTACTTGCTCTGGGCCTGGACATCTGCTCTCATCAGCTTTATTTCTGATGTCTACAGTTGTGGCACTGTTCTTGTCCCTGTAAAGAGACCCTAGGAATTTGTTTGGTTTGCTGGGAAATGTGCTTTCCAAAACCCATGGTGGTACCCATGACTATGACCACATGGTGGAGGACCTGTTTGGGGGAGCATGAGTCACTCACTGTTGTCACTAAAGCCACCTGCCAGTCTTGGAGCTGCCACTCACATCGGATGAGAGGGGACACAACAGCTATCAGCATGATCTCCATGGCTTCAACCACCTTTGGGAGCAAGTGTGTGCGTTAGCAAGAAGGGAAACCACAAGAAACCCACAGGGAAAAGTCTCTCAGTCCTACAAGGCCTGCAGCCATGGCAGTTCCAGCATGTCAGAACTGTCCTGTGAAGCCATGGTATCTCCAGAGTGGTCTGAGCCCTGTGCCTGATCTGGGTGACAGGGAGGAGAGAAAGGAACACCTAGAAAGCAGGTACTCTGTGTATCTGGGAAGTTTGGAAAGAGTCATCCTTGGCAGAGAAGACTCTTACCCTCCTGGGTTATTAGAAGATCTTCAACTATCTCTGGAAACGAAGCTGCTTGGTTGGGTATCTAGCTGTGGATTCAGGCATCTAACATGAACTCTTAAAACTGTTTTTGTTTAAAAACATCATCACTTAATTGGCTGTGTGCCCCAGCGCTGGCTTCAGTTAGGAATGAGCTGACTCTTTACACACAGCTTCAGACTTTTTCACCTTAGCTGCAGCAATCTTCATGGATAGACCCTCATTACATCTTTAGCCTAGCCTGGCCTCCAGCTTTTGCCCAAGTTCCCAAAACAGATACACAATTAACCCAACACCCTGAAAGTTATGAAATTTTTCAGGTGGCCAGGGGTGAGAAGATGCCAGGCCTTCTGAGCCAGATTGCGCAGGATTTGGGTGCCAGGGGGATGACATGAAAAGTGCAACTGTGAAGCTGAACCTAACCTTCAGGCCCTAATTGAAGACATGTCCCGACAGTGCTCCAGAACAGGGGCCAAACCATGATGCTCTGGGCCAACCTGCTCAGCTTTGCCCTGAAATGGGTCTGATATCAATGGGACCAAAATCTACTTTTACCAAGGATGAAAATAGCAGAAATCCTGCTTGAGAAGGTATGTATGTAAAAAATGGTCTGACAGCACTATGTGCTTATGGTTGTTATTGCACGGCAATGAGAAAAATGAGAAGAAAGCTTTTTTCAGGCCAGCACAGATGGTTGCAGATACCTACCCCAGTGCTGCCCATGATGAGGAAAAGCATGATATGGAACCTCCCAAACCCAATGGTTTCCACAGCTTCTTCCACTGTAAATGTCTTTTGTCCTAAACATGAAAAGAAAATTAAGACACAAAACCTATCAGCAGTCAAGTTGTACCTCCTCTTCATAAAAAATTTTCTCATGCTCCTGTGGGACTGCACCAGGAAAAAGCCTGGAAACATCTACCAGCTTTATGTGCACTGACCAGCCCCTGGATGTCCTGGTGGAAGGGCAGAAACAGCAGCCAGTGCAAACAGAGGAAGAACAGCCTTGTACTATTTAAAATGATTTTGAAGCAGACTAGCATTTCAAAAATTATTCCAAGTAAATGAATCCTCAAATTACCAGTATAATGAAATGTTTACACAGAGCAGAGGCCTGAGAAAAGCCAAGCCATCCAGCTCTTCCCACTGCCATAGGCAGCAGCTACCAGCCTGGTGGGTGTGGTGGGAGGGGAATGTAGGGTGCTGATGTTGTGGCTCCATGTACAGAGGTTTTAAGTGGCTGGAGTGGCACAACTGGGGACCCTCCCTCTACCCCTCCAGCTAAACAAGGACCCAAATTTCCAGTCCTGTTGATAGAAACCCACCTTTTGGTGGTTCTTTTCTCTCTGTGTGGATTTCCTCCAAGCCAATAGCATTTTCTGCCTCTTTTGGTGCAGTGGGCATCTCAGCTCCTGCTGGGATCTGCTGTCACTGCAGGCAAGGCTGGGATTTACCTGTGAAATCTCACAACATTCACCTGAGCAAGAAAACAGCAAGGCAGTTTCTCATACTGGAGTGGAAACTTTCAGATACAGTCAAATATGAGTTTCATCAGCTACTGGAAGAGTCCCTTCCCATTAGGGTTTTGGTGAAAAACACATAAAAACATCACAGGGTAAGTTAGTTAACTGAGAGACATCAGTCACCACATCACACTGGCTGTTTTTACGGAAAGACCGGGGTAGAGGTGCTGCACTCTGCAATTGAGGCAGAGCCAGATGACCCAGCCAGCTCCCTAACCCCAGCACCCTGAGAGTGGCAGGGGTAGCACTTTGCTCCTCACCCAAGCAGCACACAGCTTTCTGCTCCAACCCAACCCCTCTGCCTCCTCCCTTGGCACACTAATCCCCATCCTCTCAGGGCATCCATAAACACAGCCAAGCGTTCTGGATTGCAACTGGAAGCTGGATTCCTCTGCCAGTGTTTCTGGCTTTCAGCACGAGATCTTTTGGCCTCACCACTGTTGCTTTTCCTCATCAGAAAAACTAATTTTAATCCTAAGCACACTGATTGCTTAAACCCACAACCTTTCCGGCTGAGTGCATGCTCAGGCACGGCAGAGGGGGTGGGGGGGGCTCAACACATCTGCACTTTGCTGACCCCCTCTCCTTTGATGATCTCCCTTCAGGAGTGCTGGGCTTGGCCACAGCCAACCAGCAGAGGCTGCAGAAGGGCGAGAGCTGGAGGGAATTAATGGCTGAGAGTATCTAATGAAAGATACAAAATTCCATTCCATAGAGGGCAGCGTGAACACAGAAAGCATGGAATTGCAGTACTCCAGGATGGACACCTTGATCCTATACTGAGGCACAGTTAGAAGGAGGTCATTAAGGACTAACGGCAGATTAGTCAGCTGGGTCACATGCACTGACCTTGCTGTCACAAGCCATTACAGTCCAGGACCAAAGAATATGCAAAGCATGTTGGTTACATCTGTCTCTCAGCAGGGTCCTCAGAGGCAGCCATAGCTGCCAGCAGCTCAAAGAGCCACCAGCTGATTATCATGGCCAACAGCTAGGGACTACTTCCAAGTGGAACTGGCTCAGCAGAAACCAAACAAGGCGCCTGGAAGAGCCCATGGGAAGAGGTAAAGATTTACTGTGTGTCTGAATCGCCAAAGGCTCTGCAACAACAAATTCTGGGCACCTGTTCTTCTCCTTTTCTGTTCCTTTGTGACTAGGGACCTGCAAACACATTCTGCCCTGAGCTGCCACATCTCACTGTGTCAGGTTAAACAGACACTCTCTTCCAAAATGTCTGTGGCAGGCACAACCCACAGTGGTGGCAGGACAAGCATCAATGCCTGGGCCTTTGCCCACCCATCCTGATACTGGGATGCCCTGCTCCTGTTTGCTGAGGGGTTTTGGAGCATTTCACTGGTGCCTGCTCTGGGCTGCAGGCATTCCTTCTGGGAAGTGCCACAACTCTTCCACAGAAGGGGAGGGAACCCCAATCCCTGGTGCTGCTGTGCAGAACTCACAGTGAGGGTCAGGTGCTCAAGCAGAAGGCTGCAGGGCCACCTCCAGCACCCCACAGTAGCCAGACACCCTCAGAGGCAGCAGGATGGTGGATAGCACCTAATGTGAGAATGACACTAGTCTCTACCACAGATAGCAGCTGGTAAGCAGGTGGGATACACTCTCCAGCACCTCAAATAACACCAGAAATCCGTGCAGGCACAGTAAACCTCCTAACATTTCCTACCAAACCTGAGTTTTGCTCATCCCAAACCTTTGCAGCCCTGTTTGCCTCGATGGAGCAGGTAGTGTCTATCTTCAGGGAGTCACAAATTTCCCTCTATTTGTAAATCCAACTAAACACCAATTACATGAGCCAAAAGAAGAGCAGTGACAAAGCTGTTGCTGGCAGGGAAAATAAAAATCCTCCAGCTGAAGGGAACAACCAAAAGTACAGTGAAACTGCTGCTGGGACCCATCAGAATGGTGCTGTGACCCCTCCCCAGAGGGCTGTGAGGCACAAAGGCCATACAACATGCAGTGCTGCCTGTGACACCACCTGGGAACTCTGTCAGTAAGGTCAGAGACTTTCTCTGGCTGAGAATTTTCCCTGCAGGTGAGAGTGGGGCTATCTGATCACACAAATGATCAGATGCCCCCAATATTAAGCAAGCTTTTACTAAATATTTTTTATTTAGTGAAGCTTTCTTACCTCTGTGGTGCCTTAGGCTCGGAGCAGAAGACCTTTTCTCTTTTCTGACTGTTTCTCCTCTGCTATTTCCTTTTTACAGTGCTGTTTCTTTGGGATCCAGCTCCCAGGAGTCAGGTTTCCTCCTTGCTGGGCACAGGCAGGTGCCTCTCCACCCACCTCCGCCACCCAGGGGTAGGTGCTGCAGGCAGGGTGCCCAAGTGCTGACCTGTGCTTGTCTCACTGCACCTGCAGGTCCTTCACAGGCACTGCCTGCCACAGGTGTTGGTGCTTACTCATCCCTTCCTGTGAGGATGGCTCCAAGCAGGTGGAAGGAGGGTGCTGGGACACACGATTATTGAAACACTAGCAAGATCTTAGCTCATAGGTTTCAGAGGTAGGTTGTGCAGCAGTCAGTGCCCATGTAAGGCACCTTTGCCATCCCCTGCCTGGGCAGCTCTTCTTAGGTTAGATGAAACCATCTCAGGAACCAGCACTTATGAGAAAAATAAGGTCTGCTACATCCTTCTGAATTTTTTGATGAGGCAGCAAAATGCATTCATAGCTTTAAACTGCCACAGGGATCCCTGCCTTGTTGTGCAGCAAATCTCAGTGCCATGATAGCTGCGGGCTCTTGACTAGGAATGTGTGTGCTGACCTTTACTACTCAGTGTTGGTATTGGTCTCACAAAGGTTTCCAAAGTCCTTCTGTTTTGAATACATACACTGAGCTGGCAGCAATGGTGCAATAGTTTTATCAAAGTAACTCCCAAGCTGAATCTCATCCTTCCAAGCATCTGGAAGGTATTTGCTACCAGCCAACATATGCTATCTCACAGCTTTATTTTATATCTTCTTCTTCTTAATAATATCTAATATTCAGCTGTTATTGGCATCTGCTGAATGAGCTGCACCATCCAAGCTGCCAGATCCATACCATTATGTTTTCATTGGAAAAATCCAACAGCACATGTGAGATGACAGGAGGGTGCGGATGTTTCAGCATTCCAGATCCCCAGCAAAGAAGGGGGAAAAATGAACAAAATTCCAGTGAAGTTCAAAGCCACAAAGATGAGCTTTCAGGCCCAGGTGTTTGGGATTGCACAAAGGGATACTATGTCATTTTTCCAACCACCTCATGGTATTCTACTTATTTGCTGTGGAAAGGCAAAGGCTGGTCAGAGGGAAGAACAAATGGAAATGCCTACATGCATGAAAGGTAAAAAAGAATGGGACAGAGAAAAGAAAGGTCTCCATGCTAGTCAACGACATTATGGAGAGCCATTGTATAGGTAAAGACTGAGAAAAGTGCTGTTTTCTGGAGAAGTCAGAGGCTGAATCCCAAGAAACTATTGACTCCTGAATTTTCAGAAACCTCAGTCCAAAAGCTAGTTCATTATCACCAGTCTAGAGGACCTAAAAGACTAGACAAGAACTTGAGACCCAGCTTTTTTCATCTTCCACATCACAAAGTGGTCCTGGTGGGAAGGCATAGACACATACAGAGCAACGGCTCTCACAAGAAGGAATAAAAAACTCAGGAAAGAATGGCTGTGAGTGACTAAAACCAGTTTGCTTGACTTCCTTTCTTTGCCTTTTCTTTCTACAAGGTCATTCACTGAGCTTTGTTTAATGTTTGTTCCCTACCAGTTCTCAGAAACAAACTGCTGCCCAGCAATGGGATGAGCTTTGGGTCCAGAAGCACCCACTCCCATAGGCACAGATCCAGAGTCTGCTGCAGAGGGGCATGCTGAGGTCCTGGCTTGGGTCAAGTAATCACAAGTCCCAGCTCTTCCAGCACTGGGTACAGTACAGTTAAAGACACTGGCT
>NW_005054326.1:5568909-5574122 GCF_000277835.1 Geospiza fortis | reverse complement strand
ACCCCGACCACACCTGATGGCCACATCCACAGACCCAGCTAAACAACATGTTCCACTCAGCAGCTGTGCAGAGAACAGGCAGTCACTGCTCTACTCCAAAATCCTCCTCATCTTCTGCAGGAAAACCTTTCAAAAGCAAAGCACTCTCTGGAACATTTCTAGGTTTTTAAAGAATTCCTAAAAAGAACCCAGATGAAACTCAGGGCTCTCTTCAAGGTGTATCAGTGCAGCCCTGCCTCTCAGCAATCTGAATGCTTCTGGAATATTAGTGGGCTTGGTCCTCTTGTGGAGTGGGGAAGCATCATTCCTGTATCACCAATGCTCAAGTGAGACACAGGCTGTGCTGTGTTATTTGGTTGCACACAGAGAGAGAGAGAACTAAATACAGAATTAAGCCCAGTGTCTGAGTTGCTGTTCGGTACAATAAACAACAGACCACCTTGTCACCTGAGGTATTCACAGGATAACTTGTTTTTCTTGCTTAAAATATAAGCCTTAGACAAAGAGCAAAACACCAAGAAGCTCTGAAAGGAACGGATAATCTGTTTCTGGTAATCATCTTCTCAGTTACATTGCAATCACATGGAAGGCTGCAATTAAGATAAAATATGTGTTTGTGCAGAAAATTCACCCACTGTTTCATAAAGCAAATTCTTTTCTCTGTGTTTGATAATGCATCAAGCTACTTTGGCCATTCTTTCTGCAAGACAGCTTTTCTCCTGAGTAGGAAGAGACAAAACAGGCTGGAAGGAAGAAACAAAGGTGATGTGCATATGCTGAGCAACTGTGACACACCATCTGCAGTCATGTCTGCGTAGCTTTTTCCTGTGCAATAGGTTACTTATGCCCAAAGAACTGGTGACCTGGGACCATGCATGGGCCATGGACACATGTCTGTGCCCACCTCTTCTCAGCTCCAGCTGCTGCTCCGAGCCCAAGCTGTTGGAAAGGTTGGTATGGCTTCTTGAGGCCCCAAGAGAAAAATTGGGACTACTGCTTGGCTTGGGGCTGTATTTTCCCCCCTGTCACTGTAGCTGAGGTGACTCTCAAGCCTGAATACTGCAGAAACATAACCTGTGTGGAGCATAACACTGTGTGTCCTGCTTGGAACACTCCCATGTGGGTTTTTTGGTGGATCTGGATATCAAGGCAGTGAGTTTCGAAAATAAGGGCTTGTTCAGTCACACCCCTTGTAAGGGAGCACGGTCCACTCAAAATCCCTTGGTTTACTCTGTTTTCTTTACATATTTCAGGGTTCAAAAATCATAGCCTGTTATGATTAACATTATTCAGTTTGAAGGATTAGTAATTCATGAATATTTCAGAAGATCGCAGTACATCAGTACTTCAAATTCACGCCAACTGTTTTGATTCCACTTTTCTTTCTGTTCATTAGATATTAGCATTTCTGCACAATCTGCTTTAACAACCCATCTTGAAAAATACAGCACATCTTGAGCCTTCAGTGACAAACAAATCAATCGAGATAAATAAAATGGCTGCCAATGTGGAAACTTTTGTTTACACAGCTCAAAACTAACACTTTTGTTAAGTGGTGATGTGTGTACATTTCTGTAATCCAGTGCTGTCAAGCCCTGGAGCAAATCAGATAAAAAGGGGGTTATTCTAGTAAAGCATGTAGAAAATTGCAAGTCTGCAATACGATCTGTCTTTGAGATGGTTTGCATTGTGTGCTAAATGAAGGGCTGAAATCTTATAAGGGACTTAATTACATCATATGATCAACCACAGACAAAACATATTTTCCTTGGAAAGAAATATACCACAACGACAAGACAGCAAATGGAGCAGAACGCATGCGAGTCGATTGTTAATAACCAATTTAATTCCAAAGCTGCATCTCCTCCTCTTTTCAACCAAGCAGTAGGCAGCTGACCCCATCAAATGCTGAGGACCGGGTACTTGCAGACATCAATGGAGTCTCAGCCAAGGGTCCAGCCAGACCAGCTGATACAGGTCATCTCTTAGCTGATACAGCAGTATATTGGAATGTAGCTAGGACTTATTCATCTACAGCTCTTCTTTCAAGGGCCATGCCCCATTCTCTTTCATCCCATGTATCCTACTCTGTGGGTGAGCCACCACAGGGAAAGCGAGGCTGGTCTGAGGAGGGAAGCAGTGATGCACTGGTTTTACTCTTCTGCAGTGCCATTGATGATGTGATTGAAGGAGAACGGAGAAAATTTGTACCCAGCTCCCACGTAGAACTTGTTCTGAAATTCCACCCTAGGGAGGAGAAGAGGGAGGCGTCAGTGTTGCCTGTAGGCAGGACCTACAGCCAGCCAAGAGGCTGAAATATGGCACCCATGGGAAAAGGGAGGCCTCAAGAAAATTGCTGGCTCTAAGCTGCGAATGTAGGCACTTTATGGCACCAGCAGTGAGACACAGGCAGCCCAGGGAGCAACATGGCACACATCAGCTCTGACTTTCTGTGGGGCCAGACTGGAAATGTTCATCACAAGGCCAGTGAGCAGAACCTTGCCTGGTAACCTGCTTCTGGAAGCTCTGAGAGGTGAGATAACCACATGTTAATTACACTGGAGGGTGACAGACACCTCCTCTTCCCTGCACAATGACGAGCACCTGCACCATGGTTTGCCAGTGGTTATGATTGGTGCTAGGACATGACATGGTGAAAAAGGCCACAGCTTGGGGCTCAGGTAGGATGCTGAGTTACAGTGGTGGTGAAGGGTGTTTTGTCACCTTGGTCTTCCTCATGTGCTGATGGTGGGTCCCCACCACTGTCCTTGCCCGCACTGATGATCAGGGGCTAACTTGGAGCTGGTTTGCCACAAAGCCTAAGCAGCCTGAAGCTCAACTTGGGCTGATGACACAAGTACAGACCCAGGTTTTCATCAGGATTTGCACTCCCAAATGAACTCTTGCTGCCCTTGGCAGTGGTCTTGTTAGATCCTTGGGTGGGATACACAGCCAGTGGTGTAGCTGTGCTGCCTTTGGGCCTTGTTGTGCAGGTCAAAGAGGCCTCAGTGGCTCTGCATGTTTACCAGGACAGAACTGCAGGTTGCCATTTGCCTCACATGCTGACAACCACCGCAGGTTCAGGAGGACAAGCAGGTTGCTCCAGGGAGCAGGTCAGAGCAGGGATCTCTGAGCTCCCTTTGGAAGAGCCTCCCTCACTTCATTTGCCAAAGGCAACCAATGGTCCAAAGCACTGGCACAGCATGTCTGGCACTGTGCCCAGCTGTTCCCACAGCCTGTTCCCTCCCAAGCCTGATCTGGGAAAAGCTCCAGAGGAGCCCTGCCCGTACCAGTGCAGACGCAAGGCGTGCAGGAAGGCCGAGAGCCCCTCCATGACCAGCAGGATGGCCACCGTCAGCACCGCGAATGCCGCGAAGATGATGAAGATGGCGATGAGGCCTGCCCAGCCGCTGCTGCTGAGCCCATTGTGCATCACCATGGTCCAAAGGACCTCTGACAGCTCTGCAGAAGGAAACAAAAGGAAAACAGTGCTGAGCAGCAGCTACGGACAGACACAGCATGCAGTCTGCCAGCTCACCCATTTTTCCCAGTTTGTAGAATATGTATGCCCTTAGCTAAGCTTTTTAGTTGTTTTATTTTATTTGGGGATCTGTTCTCCATGTAAAGCTCATGTGTATCAGCTTCCACTCCACTGTTACTAAGCTCATTTCTGTGCCAAGAAGTACAGCTCAGCCCTGTCAATCCATGGCACACCACACCACAGCCCCCCTCCTTGTCCCCCACCCCCTTTCTGTTTTCCTTTTTTTGTGTGCACAGTTCTTTAGGGCAGGTGCAACTCCTAGCCAGAGGCATTACAGCAATATTAATAAAAAACATTTTAGAAAAATTAGAAACATTGAAAATCTAAGTTCCAGCCTGAGGCAATTTCTAGTATTTGAGCATCTGTTTTTATCACAAATCAAGACAAAAGACATTGAAATGCTGTACATTTCTCATGGAATGTGATGTTCTGCTGAATGTTTCTGGAAAAAATCCCAGTGAAAATGACGAATTCCAGAAGCTCTTGAGACAGACCTTTTCTTTCCTGTTTGCTGAACAGAATCAAAATTACTGTTTCAAGTAATTTTGGCATTCATCTGCATACCCTAAGGCTACAGCAAGTGCTTCTTGGGAAAAGCAGCTATGGCTCCCATACTGCCTTCACCTCCATGGACTGGACTACACAAGTGGGCTGCACCTCCCACTGTGCCACACACCATGAGGACTATTCCACAGGAGTGGCTAAAGAGCAGTGCAGGAAAAGGGGCCCCAGCCAGTGAATGCAATCAGAGCTGCCAGGAATCGCCTCTGAAAACTGAGATGCTCACCATGAAACACTTAGAGTGATCTAAGCAGAAGCAAAACATCCTCACACATAAATGTCCACAAGGAGAAGCTTGGATTTCATGAAGAAATTTGTAGGAATAGTCAAACACCAGCAGAAGCCATGACCAGCATGGTAAGGACACTAAAGAGGGACAGTCACTCACGTGCATGGGCCAAGCTCAGCGCCCAGAGTCGCAGGTAGGAGGCTGTGTTGGAGATGCAGCCAAGGCAGTATTCAATGGTGTGGATAGCTTGGTGGACAAATACATCTCCAAAATTGAACTGAAACAACATATAAAACCAAAAAAGCTTTATTAGTTCTCACTTCAGGGCTTTCTGGTTAGCAGAGCAATACTCCACCAAAGGCTCTTACTCCTTTCCTTGCTACGTTCTGAGCAACACAAAGGTATTTCCCTGGAAAAGAGACTGCTCTGAAAAGTGTCAGTTCTGCATGGTCTTCCCATACATTCTCACTGGGGAAATACAATTCCAGTGAAAACTAAATGTTTGGGGAACAGCTCACATTTCACTCTTACAATTTCAAATCCTTAAATGTCAATCCAATCTCTGTGATTTCCTATAGAGACAGAAATTCTTATGTAAAATAGGGGCTTTCAGGCTATCTGCCTATGGGCATACACATTTTGGGAGATATCACTGGATAACTGTATCTCACAATAATGAATAAGCAAATCTGTGAAGATTCCCTGCGACTGGGAACAGCCAGCCCTATCCACACTCAATATTGTTGATACTCCCAACTGCTACAAATATTTTTGTCACTTTCTCCTGTGTTGCTTCCTACTGTAGAAGCTCTTGACAATATCTGCCAAACGAAGGATTCTCTCCCTAGTCAACAATTCTGGCTGCCAACTTTAAATGCTTCT
>NW_005054326.1:5542906-5568838 GCF_000277835.1 Geospiza fortis | reverse complement strand
CTACTCCTGAGGAAACAAAACCCTGAAGTTTGTAAAAGCTTGAGGTTTGCAAGAATGCGTGCCACCACCAGGCAAAACCAAAGGAAAAATTCAGAGGAATTAATTCAATGAAAGTTCAAACCCTATTCTGTTTGAAAACACAAACTGTTACAACAGTATGTGTTGATATCTTGTTAGAAAAAAGGGCTGGCAACCATGCAAAAGTCTTCTGCTTGACTTTGTGTCTTCTACTACTGTATTTGTCTGAACAATTTTCTGTGCAAATTTTCTTACCTCTTCATCCTCACCCTCATGTCCTTCATGGCCACCGCTGTGGTCTCCCTGGGAAGCTTTCTTGGAGTGATTGGTCTGTGGGACATCTACCTCATTTTCATCTCCTGAGTTTCCTGAGATGGCTTGAGAACGGAGCTTTCAGAAACAAAATGCAGTATGTTTGGTTGATGTCAAAATGAAGAAGTCCTCCCTCAATAACCTCATGATGGGTAACACGTGAAGGATTACATCATGAACACAAAGACAGTTTCAAGTCAATAAGTCATCAAAGACAACAGAAATTGAATATTCCCACCAAATGGCAAATAATACCTAAATGTTTTCTATCCTAAAGCATTTTCCAGTGATTCCAACTATTTTGTAGCTAGTTTCTAGTGTCACAATGCACTCTTTGATCCCACCATGAGAAGACCCATCACTTTTAGGAAATGAGAAAACTGAGGTACTTTTAAAGCTGATGTTCCCAATTAGATGGGTGCAAATCAAAGGAATTAGTGTCAAGCAAAAGAGCAACGAAGCCTGAGAGGATCATATGACTTGATGAAGGTCACACAGTTCTTGGATACAGGCAGAAATAAAACTCAAAGCTCTTGATTCACTTTAAATTGGCAAAAACCTTGTGTCAACTTCTCTAAAATTATTATTTACAGGACTTTTCTAGAGGCCTGAACAACCTGATCTAATAAGTCCTATTATACAGCATAACCAAATAGAGACCTCATGGCTTCTGTCAGATTCTGCCTTGTCACCCTTTATAGCCTCCAGCAGGTTTCATGGGAAAGGTCTCCTCACAACATATTGTTTCCTAGTGCAGCAGTAATGATTGTCACACCCGCTTTATCTTTGCTTTACCTGAATGTCAGCACAGAAAACAGACTGCTGCAAACATATAAATCTAGGGGAATGCAGGATGTGATCAGACAGCTAATATATGAAAATTAGGCATAGAAATATGGGGGCACAATAGGAGGTGGGTAAAACCTGTCAGATGTTCCTGGCATAAAAGCAGGAGATGGAGTCAGCCATGTCAAGCCTTCATCCAAATCCCAGAAGAATGACAAAATAAGAAATTACAGTGCAGAGGCAGGGCTGAAAAGGTCTCCCAGGGACCTGGCTTTCAATTATAGGTCAGAAGTGACTGGGTTGGAAAAGGTCAAGCAGCAAAACCAGCATCTCTTTCTTCAAATGGAAACATCTGTGCCCTATAAATGGTACTCCAGCCACTAAC
Organism: Geospiza fortis; assembly: GCF_000277835.1. Lineage (NCBI taxonomy): Eukaryota > Metazoa > Chordata > Aves > Passeriformes > Thraupidae > Geospiza > Geospiza fortis. The sequence goes on along the minus strand of NW_005054326.1, from coordinate 5,567,337 downwards.
TCTAACTACAAAGAGAAGTAAATCTTGACTGACAAGTAAAGTCCTGTTAGTGCAGTAATGGAGAGAATGAATGATCAGCTGGGAAGCTGCAGCTGCCACAGCTGTGTGTTGGGAAGCTGTGGGCAAACCGCAGAACCCATGGGAAGGAGGGCTCTGTTAATGTGAAGGCAATCACTTAAGGAAGAAAGAACTACAGAAAGCAGGCAACAGCTTTTAAATCAAACCTCTCCTTCAAGCACTGTTGCTCTCTCCATGGCCAGGACTTTCACAGATGCCCCATTTCTCAGAGAGCAAACTAATGGTTAGTGGAGATTGTGCACTGACAACTGAGGTATTTTCCCTGTCTTGCCTTTACCAGCACTTCAATCTTTCTAAATCTTCTTTGGTTTTTGATACAGCAGGTGAAAGAGCTTGGTGTCAGCTTAACAAATAGGGTATGTCCTTGCTAGCAAAGCTCCTGCTTCCAGGGAAATGTTTCCTTTACTGGAGATATTCAAAAGCTGTCTGGACACAAACCTGAGTAATGAGCCCTAGGGAACCCTGTTTCAGCAGGGAGTTTGGACCAGATGACCTCCAGTGATCCTTTCCAAATTCACCCATTCTCTGATTCTAGTTTAGATGGTTTAGACATGTCCATACACGTGTCCTGGGCATATGTGGTGTAAAGCACATTTTGAAATTGTCAGAGAAAGCCTGAGTTCAGAGAAATGTAGAATTGCATCACTGCAAAGAGTTTTTGGGGTCTGTCTCCCCAGCTTTGTCTCTGCAGTACTGAGTCCCCCCCAGCTGATCCACATCCCTTACCATGTGCTGTGCTTTCTGGTGGTTGGCTCGGAGGATGAAAGGTTTAATGAGGAGCATCCAGGGAACAGCAATCAGAGCAAATATGACTAAGAAGCTCTGCACTTCTTTCTAAAAGACAAAACAACAAGAGCAAGAAATTGCTTTACTTCATTTAGCCAACTAGCTTTATGGTTAGAAACCTGAGTCTATATTATGGTAATTTTTTAAATACAACAAATACAACTCAACTCCCTGTTGTATTTGTTGTATTTGGCTGTGTATCCTCTGCTTGTGAGAATGAGAAAATAAATGTATAGTGCTTAAGGCTCCAGAAAGCACATTCAGCTAGAGATGGTTGGAGACCTGGAGATGAAAGGCTGTCATGCTGAAAAGGGTTAATTTACCAAAATCTCATGCTACTGACTTGAACCTGGCTACTCAGTGTCCCAAGTGAATGAGGTAACTCTGTGTAAGTCAGGCTGCCTTGCTTTGATCAGTGTGGAAAGACTGCAGTAAGAGCCAAGTCATTCAAATCTTGCCCTGGATTTACTCTACATCTGCAATTCCAGAATCCCCATCGCTTGGGTTTGGTAACAGACTGTCCCCAAAATATAAGGCGTTCTTACACTGAAGTATGGCACCCCTGTTGCTGTCCTGACAAAACTCTTCATACTTACACAAAAACAGCAACATCAAAACAAACAAAGAAAACCTTGAAGCACAACTTCTGCATTTTTTTAAAGCTGGCTCAGATGTCTGATCACCTTATGATTGGGCTCATACAATATTTTCATTCAGACTACCCCGGCAGATGGCACATTCTGTTCCTGGTGGGGCAGGGGGACAGGAATATAAGAAAAAAATTGCCACCCTGGAAAAACTTTGGGTTGTTACAAAGCACAATGTTATCTAAAGACTTTTTAAAGGCTGGGAAGACTGTGTTTTTCCAAACTCTCCTGAATCCTTAACAAGTTTCTTGAAGCTGATCAGGGCTCTCTATTAGTTCTGACTCATCAGCTGTCCCTAAAATTGAGCTCATGTTGGGGGGCCCAGTGTGCAACTGTATAGATGTGGCTGCACACATGTGGCTTGCTTGCAGATTCTTCATTGATGCTGCTGATGTAAAATCAATCAAAGAAAAAAATTCCATGTTCTAAGAATATAAATAGAGATTACTTTAAAACAAGTTTCCTCTTAGGGGATTCTTTTTGCTTGCCTTTTTTTTTTTTAAGTGAACTCCCAAGAGGAGTTATTTCTCACAAAAAGCTGCCAGAAAATCCTCTATCTACTTCTACTTTTTTAAGTGAAAATGTCAAGTATTAAAGCTTTCCAAAGATGAAATAGGAACTTATCTTATAGGAAGAAAGGAAGATGTCTCTGGCATTGTGACCAGACTGCAGGACAGCATGCCTGCAATACACAGCTTTGTATCTCTAGTCACACTTTGATTTTTTTCCCCCAACAGTATCTTCCACTGCATCACTATTCTTGTCAGAATGACACTAGGAAAGAGATTTCCTCTGCATCACTGATTGATAGCTGCTTTCCTCTCCCTGTTGACAAGACCAACACAAATACCAGAAGAATAAACTTTACTTTTGTGACTGACACTTGTGATTGAGCTTCTGAGCCTGTATCTTTGTGCCCACTCTTCACAACACCCACTGCAAATACAAAACTACAGTGGATTCAGGCAGCTTGATCCATACCTGATGCAGATACAATGGAGCATTTGAAGTATCACTATAGTTGAACAGAAACATGTTGATAAAGTGGATGAGGATGCTTGGTGCACTCTGGGATGAATAGACATCAAAATGACACCATTTGAAAATAATCATGAAGACCAGGTAGCCAAAAAGAGAGATAATAAAAATCATCTCTGGAATGAACTGAAGGATAATGTTTATGTATTTCCTGAAGTAGCTGGAAAGAATCAGGAAAGAAAACTAGAGTTAATACACTAGATATTAATACAAGTTTGCACCCAAGTCTGGCAGTACCTAGTTTTTGGGAAATAACCGAACAAATTTACAACTATTACTAGCCAAGAAAGAAATTCATAATTACAGGATTTATCAGTGAAAGCCATTGTTTAAATACGAAGTCTCTGTTATACTAATTATCTTCAGGTTTTTGTACTTGATCTCTCAGCAACTCAAAAGATTATTACACTGAAATAAAAGACAATTTTCAAAAAACGTCTTATTCACAAAGTTGAGCATGATATGCCAAGAAAGGTCAGAACCAGGTGTAGTATCAGTCCTGTAGGGTTCTCTCAAACACTTTCTGTCCTTGAAGGTCACTACACACATTGCAGCTTTGAAGAGTCTCTCTACACAACAGTATCAGCCTCTGCACTTGATCACCATTTTTTATTTGTTGTTGCAAAACGTAGAGGCAGAGATATAGACAAGTACACCCACAAATCCTGACCAAGAGCTGCTAAGCTAGGCCAAATGCACACGCTCTGCAAGATTTCAGTGTGTTTTGGTTTAGGCCAAAAGAGCTTGTCTTTCAAGAGGAAAGTTGTCAATAGTGGGAGGTGCTACATCTTTTTAATTTAGTGTGTTCCAATATTCCTGCAGAATTGAGAATATAACAAAGTTAAAAAGAGAGTTTATTGAAGAAAATACCTGCAATGTTATGGCTGTCCTTTGGACTTAGCTCTGTATATCAAACACTGTGTGAGTCAGCCAGTGTATGGCACATTTCTACTCACACCAGGGAAAGGTCAAAGTTCAGATCATCACTCCAAAATATGACTTTCTCTCAGTGAAGGACACCAGTTTAGTGATGAGGACTTGTGTGCTGCTGCAGCAACAGGCTTGCTGAAATGAACTTACATGTGGTTGAAGAGACTGAGTACCACCCCAAAAACCATGTGCACAATCCCTATGACAACCGACATCTTCATTTTGTAGGAGTTCAGGAAAGTCAGCTTGTTCGTTGCAACATTCCAGATCTTTGGGTAAAGGAACAGGGAGAGAGAGAGAAGAACAAGATTTTCAGGTGTTTGATCAATAAAAGGTTTGTGGAAGTTGTTGCTTTGGCACCATCGATTTAGTCCTACCAGTTCTAGTAAGAGGGAGCAATGCACAGAAATCTAGATGTTCCCTTTGTTACTTTTCACTCTGCCAAGGTATTAATCTAAAAAGTATAAAGTATTAAACTTGTTTAACAAAGGAAATAACAACAATTTAAAATGATCCTATGACTTCAGTCCTCTGGAAACTACTGCAAAGGCTGGTAGCAGAACCTAAATATTTTCTGTGTCATTTCCTGTCCTTAGGCTGAGTCATCATCTTTAGCAAAAGTGGAAAGGCATGAGAAAATCCCTCCTGCTGCAACCAAAATTAGTTCCACCCTCACCAGAGAAGCACTGAGGACAGAGCATTTTCAAAATTTTTGTTTGAACAGAAAAAGCTCTTTTCAACTCTTTGGCCATGGAGATCAGCTTATTGCCTGCCTCTCTGCACTAACTTTTTAGTTATGTTGGGACATACATCCCTTCTCAGTCCTGCCTTTTGTATGCTACAGAGCTTCAGGGTTGCTTCTCCTTTCTTCTCAAACTTCCTAGACCCCAAAGTCTTCTGTCCAGAGACAGTAAGTAGACACCACTTTTCAGACACTAAGTATAGTACCTGAAGAGAAAGGAGGAAGACAGGATTATTTGGAGGGTGAAACATTAGCTTTTGCATGTTTGTTTGACATGCCTATTCTCTGGATGCCAAAGAGACTGGCTATCTTCTCCATATCAGGGTGACTTTTTTTCCAAGATACACCTCAGTCATGCCAGCAGGATTTGCAAAATGCAAAGAGCCATCCATCCTTCAGGGCAGATGACACAGAAAATCTCCTCAGAGATTATCTGGAAGCTGGTGCTTCCCGTCCGCCCCTTCCCTTCCAGCACTTGTTCAGCCATTCTTCCCTCCCAGCCAGGACTTTCCCACTCTTGACCAGGGAAAAGCCAGGCTGGAAGAGGTCTAGGTCAACCTAAATTAGGGAAACATGCAGAAAACTCAGCTGCTTCTGACGTGATTTTCTGAACCAGACTGCCCACATCCCGGGCAGAGCTTTTGGGCTGAGTTTATAAAAAACTGACTACAAGGTCAATGTCTCTGAGAACCAGGGGAGGACAGAGTTCCTTTGGGTGGCCAATTGAAGTGAGAGTGCAACCAGCAGGGATGGGGGTTATTTGACTAATATGAAGATTGAAACAGGAAAGCTTGATGTGAAAAAGTACATTTCAGTACATGATAAAGACAGAACAACAAGAAAAAGGGAAATAGGACACAGAGGAGAAAATGTGGCTAAGTTAAATAATACTGCCATTTATTTCACCTTCCATGCAACAAATAGACTGCATGAAATTTGGAAGTTTGCCTTCAAACTGGTGAGCTATCTCTGGAATGGGTTAAGTACTCAAGTAAGGAAACAGAGTTCAGCAGATGCGTAGTAGAAAAGAAACTTTAGCACAAGACCACTCTCCAGAAAAATCAAACTTCCTTCCTGCTTACTATTTTGCTGCTGCCTGTGCAGAGCTGTTAGCAATATATCAATTGCTAATTGCTAAAGGAAAGCATCAGAAGGACTGATGAATGGGGGGTGAGTGGTGGTTAATGAAGTTGTACTGAATAGTGTGGTACCTGAGCACAATGTAAATAGTGTGGAATAAGGGGTGGAATGGGCTGATTTTGCCTGGATTAGAGGTATTTTTCTTCATAGTCGCTAGTATGGGGATGTATTTTGGATTTGTAAACACAGGGTAGATAGTATGGAGATGTTTTTGTTATTGCTGAGCAGGGCTTACACAGAGCCAAGGCCTTTGCTGCTTTTCATGAGGCTGGTGAGGAACTGGTGGGGGTCACGGGAGGTTGGGAGGAGACAGAGACAGCACAGGTGACCCAAAACAACCAAAGGAATATCCCAGACCACATGGCATCATGCTCAGTGTATAAAGTGGAGGGAAGAGGGAGGAAGGAGGGATGTTTGGAGTGATGGTGTTTGTCCTCCCAAGTCACCATCACATGTGATGGGGTCCTGCTCTCCTGGAGATGGCTCAGCTCCTGCCTGCCCATGGAGGAGATGACTTAATTCTTTACTTGTGTGCATAGCTTTTGCTTTCCCTGTTAAACTGTCTATATCTCCACCCATGAGTTTTCCAGCTTTCACCCTTCCAATTCTCTCCCTGATCCCACTGGTGGGGGAGTGAGCAAAGGGCTGAGTGGGGCTTGGCTGCTGGCTGGGGTTAAACCACAACAACTATATAAGGAACAAAGAGCAAGAAGTGAAAAGCACAGCTTCAGGAGAGAGTGCAGGGAGCTACTGATGTACCTGATATGCAGAAACAGGACTGAAATACAAATTATCTTAGAGCAATTTAATTTAATTACCGGATCTATTCCAAATGGATATGGATTTCCAGAGTAGACTCCTGGGATTGCTGGATTCAGCTGCAGCACTGTATTTTCTAGAAGCACATCCTTACTACAAGAGAAAAAGGAAATGACCTTTGCAGCTTATTCTCTCCATCGAAGCCCACAGTATATTTATGTGAGGTGTGCTGAGGACTACCACAGTATATCTGTAGCTGACTCCAGCCTTTCTGTGACCTGTTATCCTGCACTTGTGTGCATGTAAATGGGCCCCACACAATGGCAGCCTCCCTCACACTGATAATTCTCTATGCATCAGTCCTGGACACCTGCAGATTTTTATGCACATCAGCGCCTGAACAAACAGGCGTGTTCCCAGGGACTCTACATTTCCATTTCAATAGTGAGTTCATCTGTGTGTGTCAGACAAAACCTCTGATTCATTCATGGCTGCATCCACAGCAGGGAGTCTTTCCCTTCCCCACACAGGCAGTCTCTCTTTCCAAGCCTACATGCTCCATTTGGTGTGTTTTTACTTCCTTCCTACATTTAGTACTTACTTCCAAGTGTTATTTTTAAACATGGGGATGATGTGCCAGGAAGAACCAAAGAAGTTGAATGATTTGGAGAAGCAGTCATTGTAGATGAAGCCAGTGTACATGGAGAATATGCCCATGAGCAGGATCAGGTAGCGCCCGCTGAAAAAGGTATTCCAGATCTGCAGGGGGAGAAGGCAGTGCCAATGACCAAAGTACCTGCAGGCCTATCAGTCTGTGGGCCTCAGCCAACAGCAGACATGATTGTACTAGTCTGTGTATATACAGTTATTCATAGAAAATTTTGGGTCCTTTAGGCCGTCTGTGTATGAACAGGTAGAATTGCCAAACCTTTGCCTCACAGGTATCTTTGAACCATCTCCACACAGCCCTTGGGAGGCTGGATGTCCCCTTTATCCATCGGGGCTGATGAGCCTACCCCTGGTACTCACCTCATTAGTGCTTTTCTGGGCCAGAAGGCTCTTCTCATTAATGACCATCCAGAGTGCAAAGCCCAGCATGACAGCGCCGTGGCCACAGTCCCCAAACATCACCGCAAACAAGAAGGGGAAGGTAATGATAGTGTAGGGAGCTGCAGGAGGGAAAGGCCAAGAAGCTCAGCTCTCTCTAAACAAAAAGGCCTCATCAAAGAAGCAGTCTACTCCAGCAGGCCATTCCTTACAGGTACTGCCCTAAAGGGCCTCCTCAATTCCTCCCCTACACGCCAGGCAGTCAGATCTAGTGCAGAACTGGCTTTACCATCACAGAGAATGTTCACTTGTACAACCTGTACCTTCCTTGCAGTTTTATCCTTTGCTTCTTGCTTCACCATAATAAACACCATGTGTAGACAACTGCATTCTGTTTTGCAACACAAAAATGTATTTGAAGGTTGCTATCATGTTTCTCAACCAGCTCAGTCTCAACAGTCTGAGTTAATCTCACCCTTTCACATAAGCCCCCATTTCTAGGTTTCTATTAATTCTCAGTGGTCTGAAATTCTCTACCATTGTTTCAAACTTTTATCAGGTCCTTTTGGCCTTTTTTGCGTCAACACAGTGAGCTCAACTTACATTTCCTTTGTGAGCTTAGTTCTTTTCCTCAGACCAGCTATCTCACCATCTGTTCTCCACCCTGTATTTGTATAGTTCCTTATTTCCATCACAATCATTCATTGAAGACCAACAGCCAAATTCTTTGCCTGAGAAAATCCATGCCTATACACCAAACAGTTCCAATAAGTTCAGATTTCTCAATCAGCAGCGAGTACATTTTTCAGGATAGTGAGAGAGCTCAAAGGCTTTACTTTGGCTCATGCAAACCATATGTATGTAGCTGAATGTTTCTCACCTGGGTTCATCTCCCTGTAGTTGCCCACACCATATGCATCCACAATGTTCTGAAATCCAGCTGTGAACTTGTTGGTCCTGTTGAAGGTGGGTGGTGCCATCTTGGTGTGTATGGCAGTGAGGATGGGGGCAATTGTGGAGCCACTGCGTTCCTGCAAACACAGTGACAAGGACAGACACAGAGTGGATAGAAGAATTGGCCCCACAACACCACTTCTGGCTCAAGGGTCTGTCACAAACCTGCTAACATTTAATGCTGACCTTAAGCTCTGTCAAAAGATGAAAGGTCAAATGACAATGGGACAACCTCAGCTTAGAAAAGGGAGCCCCACATTACAGTACCAGACCTGTCTGGAAATATGTTCAACATATAAACAATTCAGTGTGGGTGAGAGCTTCAAGGACCCAAACTGTTGCTCTCTTACCATTCCTTGATGGAGAGCTCTTTTTATCCGGTCAGCATCAGCCACTGGGAACCAGATCTCTGCAATGACACACTGCTGGGTGACGTCAATGTTACAGCAATTCAAGATGTGGTAGATGGCCTTGATTTTCTTCACCTTGATCCCCCAGGTCCACAGGTTGGCTGCTGCCTCATGCAGCAGTCGTTGGCGGTGGGACTCGGTTTGTGTCATCACCTGTAAGCGCAACACAGGGCAACACTCAAGACACGGAAGCACAGGGGGCATGAGCTACTCTGTTAACTGGAGAGGGTTGATGGAAAGGAACTATTTGCAGGAATGTGGGGTATCCTGGAGAGCAGAATCTGCAGGTGTGGACACGGGATCACTCGACACCAGGTGCACAGTGCTGCTCACCAAGAACTCTCCCTGCATGGTCCTGAGTCACTGTAAGTGTCGAGGAGACCACTGGGGGTTACTTAGCTGTGGGATTGGCCCCCTACCCAGTTGCCTACAGACTGGCCACATGTCCCCACGTGCTCCCAAGCTGGCATGTCCGTGCCACAAACCTGAGGAATATCACACCCATGAGTAGAACTACAGTTCATGGTCTTGGGACCTCCACACATCCTGTGGCCACCACAGTGCTGCTGCATAAGTGAATGATGGAGATGATGAGATATGGTGTCGGGAAGACAACCTGTGTGGTCTGCAACATGGTTTCAGACAGGACAAATATCTGGGCAGGTCCCACTTGTAGCGTTCAGTCCTCAGGGAAGCCACTGCCACTTACTGTGTTTAAATCCTCGATTCTTGTGTTGACTCCATCAAGCATTTCTCGGCGCTCAGTGGCAGACTCCGGACAAGGATAGACTGTGGCACGAAATCTAGCCTCAGTAAGAGAGAGTTGAGAAACACCTGTTATTTTCTGTAAATTTTATATAAAACCCGACCGAGTTTTCTTCCTCTGTACTCTTCTCAGCTCAAAGGCAGTGAAACTGGACTTCATTCCTGACCCAGCAGTATACTCTTCTCACATACCACAAAGTTGCACCTGGTCTCGCAGAAAATTGCAAATAGGTACTTTCATCCCTTGATGAGAATAAGGATCCCTTCACCTGCTCTAGCTGAAAAACCCTCTTTGTCTTAGGTGATACAAGGACCTGATGTCAAACACATCATGTAGACACCTCCCTTCTGTCCACCAGCTGCTTGAATTGAGACTCAAGGAAAACCCACCCTGGCAAAGGCAGCCTCGCTAACGCAGCAGCCAACAGATGTCCCTGTTGCACCGAGGTTGGAAAAATACCATGTGCCTGTCTCTGCACTAGCCTCCTGCAGGCACTGGGAGAAGGCATCAGCTGAGCCACTGCTGCACTGCAAGCAAACGCCCTTGGTGCGGGCAGGCTGCATGAGTAAATAACCCTGCAAAAACAAACAAGCAAGCAAGCAAACAAAAGGATGGCATTTCAGGATAAAATAGGAGAATGGCTTTATGCTTCTGGTCCACCTGTTTGGCTAGACACCTTGGGAACAAGGCAAGGATAGGTGAAGGGTTTTAAACACCTTGAGAGTGTGTCTGTTACATCAGCTAAGATAACCAGTATGAAAGCTTTTATAAGCTTACCCCCAAGGTTCTGTTTGGAAGATTCAGTGGTTTTGTTTAGTGTGGTATAAGAAGGACTAATGTGGGATTCTAATTTGAGTGAAAGTCTTAGCTCCACACAGGTACTGCTTCAGCTGTAGCACAGAACTCGACCTTCTCTAGCACAGCTGCAGGTCACTCTGGTGCAAAGGTGCTTCCACCAGCACAGCACACTGCAGTGTTGGACACCATATGATCCCAGCACAGACAATTGGAAATGAGTTGCATGTCTCTCTGAGAAGTGTGTAGCTACCTGTCCTGCCTGCAGAGCAAGTCCCAGGGTACTCTTCATGCACAAAGGCAGGCACAAGGAGCTCTCACCGGGCCCTTAGAGGCCACAGGGTGCACTGCTGCTGCTCTCTGCCTGCAAGCCTGAGCTGAGCTGAGGTGCTGCAGTAACTAAAATAGCAGACATCCCTCCTTTTTTTTACTTCTTGGCTTGTTCAGTGATAACTAGTGCATGTGCCACCCCTGCCACTTTGATACTGCTCATCAGATCTGCAGGAAGAGATCCTTCCTCTTTGCAGAGCAGAGATCTCCTGCCCCTGACCTAAGGCAACACACTTCCACCATCCTGCCCTGGATATGCTGAGTAAGGTTTGCTGAAGGGCTGTCTTTCTGCACATGAGATGAATTAAAAGACGCAACAGGGTCATAGGGGTCTATCCCTGCTTAAGAGACAAAAATGTACAGGCTCTGTGTACAGATAAGCATCATACTCTGGCTTTGTCTGAGCACAGGATATTTCACCACCTGCTCTACAAAATCAGTTCCAGCACACATACAAGTGAGTACAGTTGCAAATTGAACAAAACATGCTGCAGTTTCCTAGAGATCAGCCCAGAGCTGTGTGTAATGACAGCACATGCTCTTCAGCTAAACTTCCCTTTCCAGAATTGAATTTCTCCTCACTCAACACCTGGTATTCGTTTCCAAAGGTTATTCACCCTACCTAATTATTTCCATCTTCTTATTCTTCACAGCTCTTAGTTCATCTTTAATAAGGATTTTTAATCAAACTTGAAAGCCTATTCCTCCATGCTGTACAGTTCCCCCATTCCCAATAACGTTATTGCAGCAGTGCTGCTTTGATCTTTTAACAGCCATTTTGCATACTGAGTATCAGCTTTGCCCTAATGGCACAGACATCTCTGAAAGCTCCAGGAGAATTCAGCAGGGAATCCTTACATTGATAAACTCAGCTTAGTATTCACATTAGTACTGAGGCAGCTGCGAGAAAAGGAGGAAAAGAAAAATTCTTACGTTTTCCTCCTTCCTGCTCCCTCTACACCTTTCACTAATAAATTTGTGCATGGACTTAATGCTCATGAAATTGGCAGACTAATGTTACCAATTAGAGTCAAGCAGGGACTACAAGCGTAACCTGAGGCACACAGTTCTGCAAACAAATCTTAGCCTGCCTTACAGGAGCCTGGCTCAGACCAGTCCCATGATTTTTGCAGGATATTTACTTGTCATGAGTGATGACTTAGTGCTAAGCAGAAATATCCTGCTGGGGCTGGAACGACACTGTCATCTGCTTTAGGTGTAGTCATGCCTGCCTAAAAGGTGGACCAGACTAAGGTGGACCAGACTAAGATGTCTTGGCCGGGGTACCAGGGGTGGCTGATGGCCCACAGAGCACAAAAGGAGGGCCAGAGGATTAATACATTTAGAAATCTGCCACACAGGAAAACATTTGAATAGTTGGGCATATTAGCAACCAAAAAATTTGAAATGAAGAAGGAACATAAAAGATTACTTCATTAGCACTGCAAAGAGTGTTCTCTGGATTTGTCTTTGGTAGGTGTAGTTTGCTTCAGTCACAAGGGCCTGAGAGAAACCAGTCTAAGTTCCTCCCTACAAACCTACCACCACATACATTTGCAACACTGGCTCCTAGAAACTTTGCACACCACAACATCCCTGTAGGGATCTGCTCACATTTCCAGCACTGCCTGACCCCTAGCTGCAGAAGGTTGTGCCTATGGTTTGGGGGATTTTGGTGTCAATCAACCATGAATACGTTGACAGGCATTGCGTTGCTTGGTCTTTTACTCCCATCCCAGGAAAAAAGTTTTGGCTTTTGACTGCAGGGAATTTTAAATGCTGCAGAGGAAAAAAAAAAGACATCCAAAATGAAGAACTTTCAGCACTCTATGGGCAACGCCAGCCAGTTCTAAATGTATGACCTGGTGACTTGCAAGGCACAGCCTAAAATCCAATGGGAAGCATTCCCCACCAGCAACTGCCCATGCAGAAGGGGAGAAGGGGTCTGAAGAGCATTTAAAAAGCAGGAAAAGAAATGAGACATGAGGGGGACATGGGCCTGATGAAGCAAGTCCAAAGGAGGGCCAGGAAGATGCTCAGAGGGATGAAGCACCTCTGCTATGAGGAAAGGCTGAGAAAATAGAGGTTGTTCAGTCTGGAGAAGGAAAGACTCCAGGGAGACCTTACCACACCTTCCAGTACCTAAAGAGGCCTACAAGAAAGCTGGAGAGGGACCTTTTACAAGGGCAGGTAGTGACAGGACATAGGGGGAATGGCTTTAAACTGAGAGTAGGTTTAGGTTGAATATTAGGAAGAAGCTCTTTACTGTGAGGGTGGTGAGGCACTGACACAGGGTGCCACAGAGAAGTTGGGGATGCTCCATCCTTGGCAGTGTTCAGGCTGGATGGGGCTTCGAGCAACCTGGTCTACTGGAAGGTGTCCCTGCCTATGGCAGGGGAGTTGGAATGAAACGATCATTAAAATTCCTTCCAACTCAAATTGTTCTATGATTCTATTGTATGCAGGAAATTGTAATGCTGAAAACTCAAAGGCCACTGGCAGCAGCAGTCTGATCCTGCACAATGGCTATGGCAGAACTCCCTGTATGTTTGAGCTTCAGAAATCAGTGACTGAGAGCTGGGGGTCTTCCCTCATGTCCATGACTGCTTCATGGACAGACATCCACCTCAGGAGGGCTGAATTTCTCTCTGGATGGTCCTTGCCCTCCACTGCTCATAGAAGGTCCCTTGGAGGGCCCCATTTGCAATGCAGGAATTGCTAACAGACCCCAGGGTTCTGTCACTTCTTGGGACTAAAGTCAGTCATGCCAGCTGGGTGAAAGATGCACGTGCTTTTATTCTGATGAAGGCAGGAGGTAAGGAAAGACCTGCCCTGAGTGCAGATGTCAGGGAAGAGCAATTGCTCAGCTTCTCCCTGCAGGCTCTTGGCTGGCCTTGCCTGGCTGAGGAGCTGTACCTGAAATGGGTTTGGTGACAGCAGACAGATCCTCTCATCAAATCTGATTTACACTGCAACAAAGCTCATTGGTCATCAGTGTTATGAAAGGGTAACAAAATATTCAACTTGAATTATCTTTTCAAGATGCTTAACAGGGTGGAAACAAGTCAGGTTGTATGAAGCTTTCATTTCTCTCCTGGGCTCTGTCTCTGATTACACAGATATTGCTCAAAGGCCTTGGGAAAGGGTTGAATAAACTACAGCATCATTTTTCTATGAAGAAATGCAGGAAGGCTTGAGAGCAAGTTGAGGATTACCTTGTTTCCAGTCCTCAAGTTAGGGACCCTGATTTTCAGGGGAAGAGCGCTGGGTATTTTTTTAAAGAATCCCCTTTTAGATATCCCAAGTAAAACCCTAGCAGCTGAAGCTCCCAAGAGCTGCATGCCACTTTGGAAAATGTAGGATCTCGAGTTCCAAGTGCCAAAGTGATGGATGTCTTTCATGATTGGGAGCAGCAGAGCTGAGGAGGGGAAGGGAGGTTGGTTGCAGAGCTGACAGCTGGAGATCTGAAATCTAGCTCCAAATTCAGCCAGCCCAGACTGCCAGTAACCACCTCTAGGGGGGTCATTGTGGCTTGCCCACAGGCCTGCCTTACCCATCACAAATCTTCTTGATTTTTTGTTTAAGCTGCTCTCCTTGATAGAAGATAATGAACACATTCTTCTTCACCTCTTCTCTCTACAACACACAATTCAAGCAGAATTGAACACACCCAGAGTCCAGTGCAGAAAAGTTGGTATCTTTTTTTTTTGGCAGCCTCTCCACTGGTTGTTTTATCCCCCATCCCCAGTTTCCCATCAGCAGTGTTTTCCCCAGATTCTCTTTCAGGAAACAGGCCTGGGCAGCAGCTCTGGGTTATGGAGGAAGGAACAAAAGGGACAGAGCTCCACTGGAGCACAGGGTTCACCCCAGAGACACCAAAGAAATCGACCTTCCATGGCTAATTCCAGGTGGGGACAGCCACAGTCCACTTCCATGGTGGTCTCTGTAATACAGCTGTATAAACCTGTAATAAACCCCCTCAACAGCAGCAAAAGGGGAAAGCAATGTCAGAGAAACTGCTCCCATCCTCAAACTGTCCCACCCGTTCCCTACAGGCTGCCCTCAGACACAGGGCAGAGGAAAGCACGACCAGGTTGGTACCTACTGTCACAGGGTCCTCCATGGGGGTGTCCATTTCTGTGTACCTCAGGTAAATGTTTCCCCTGCAGGCTCGCCACAGTAAACGCTCAAAGGGGATCATCCTTTCCCTCTTTATCACCCCTGCTGTGAATCTGAGAAGAGTTACAAGATAAATTAATTACAAGGCCATTCCATGCCTTTTAGGGCCTGTAGCACACATGATTTCACAAGCCCTTGTTTTCTAGGCTGTGCTAGCAGGCACTTCTAGGAAAACCTTCCCTGCTCAAGCCTGGCTTTTATCTCAAGCTACTGACTTTATTTTATGGTTCTTTCTTAAAAAAAAAACTTTTCTAGATCAATAGGTGAAGGTAAAGAGAAAATTCTGGCTAGAAATGGAAAAATGGAGAGATGCCTAAAGTCACAAAAAGGAGGGTGTCTGAATGGCAGAGGCAGGAGGTAGAAATTTTGAAATGATGGTTTATCTTTACTCTCCTGTTTCCCTTTTCTGAGAAAGGATCAGACTGCAGCCCAGTGCAACAGAAAAAGTGAGGCTTTTACTGTGGTTAGACATCCATCCATGAGGACCAGATGCCTGAGTCCAGAAGTCATGAGTGAGGTGCCTTAAGAGAGCAATTTTCAGTCAATACCTACTAAGGGATCACTGGAATTGGTGGCCTGGAAGCAGAAATCCATTTGTCCCACTGACCCATAACCTGACCATAGATTTGATGACAGTTTCTGAAGACAGTCACTCTCTTATCTTCATGAAACAGCTGTGCAGAGGAGGCTGGTGGGCACCCTCTGCTAAGAAGCTGAAGGAAGCTGTGCCAGTGTCACAGCAATGCAGCACAGGTGGGAAGTCTGGCCAAGCTGGAGGCCATCACCAATACCCACCCCAGCTTGGCAGCTGCAGCAGCAGGAGTGCTTCTCAGCTCCAGCAGTCCAGATGTGTCTTCACTAAAGAAATCATCTGGCAGATTGGTTTCTGCCTGGAAAACATTAGTTTTACAAAACACTCTTCAGCATTGCCAGTTTGAAAACTATTTTCACATTTTTCTCTTAAAAACTTTTCCCCAAAGGTAGCTTTTCATGGAGATTTCCATGGAGATTAGACCAAAGGAAAACCAATAGAAGTCAGCTATATCTTAGCAATGGAAAAGCATAAATGCTATTTTCAAAGAGATCTGTGAGGTAAGTTTTTGAGCCCCACTGGCTCACGAAGCAATGCAGGCTCCAAAGTGATCGAGGTGTTTTTGCAAACCTCATCATGGCTTGTGGGAAAGACCTCTAAAAGCAACACCCACCAAATGAAAGTGCAAGTACTTTAAAGAACTTTCTACATCTCTGTTGGAAGAGCAAAGAGGCCTCTCACCTCAAAGAAATCCTGGGTTTTCTTCAGCAGATGTTTGAGCTCTGTCAGCTCAAGGAAGTTCTGCTTCAGTGTTTGCTGGTTCTGGTTGGCTTCCAGCAGCTCGGCTTCCAGTTTCTCCAGCACTGTCTGTTTAGGGTCCAAGCACATCCAGAAAAACTCTGAAGCAGATCAGGCTCTTTCCCAACCTGATACCAAATCTCAAACAACAGTGTTTTTGTTTTTTGTTTTTTGTTTTTGTTTTTGTTTTTCCAAGGGAGAATACAGAAATATTCAACAAACAGTTTGATAAAAACTTTCTGTAGGAAGATATTAATCAATGCCAGTGCATCACTTTTCCTTTGCAAACATTCCCTGATGGATGTGTTGCCCTCTTCTGGCATTGGAGTTCTGATGCCCCTGACCCAAGCACAGGCAGGTAGGTGTGTGTGTGTGGCGTAGGTGCCTCAGCCTGGCTGGGTATCTCTGTGGTTACTCACAGACATCTCACACCCCAGACAGGCTGGCTGTCATTTTACTGACTACAAAAGCAACCTACATTAGTTTAGGTTCATTAGCACAGGCCAAAAATTAGATGATGACATGGAGCCAGGAATAACCAGGAAACAAAATTGCTGGTGAAGCTGAAGCCCTTGGAAAGCTTGATTTTCCTTTCTAGTCACCTTTGCATGCAGCATTTTAAAATTACCCTGTCAGTAAACTTTGCTACCAGCTGGGCTAGAATAAAGCATCCCTTGCACATCCAAAAGCAAAACCCAAGTCTTTGTGTCAGGCCCCAGCATCACAGCCACACTCCCAGCAGGACAGGCAGTCCTGGGATTTTTATGCAGTGAAGTGGGTTCTAACATCAGGTCTCTTGGTGAAACACCAAACCCTTCTTATTCTCTCACACCAAACCCTTCTTATTCTCTCCTATAGGATGAAGAGGCATTCTGTGAAAGCAATACCTTTTCCTTAATATGGGGGACCAGAGGGATGTTTCAAAGGGCATGGTAAAAACACTGGGCTCCTTTAGGAACATGCAGCAGGACCAGCCTCAACCTGAGTGCTGCGGCAGCAACTTGGGGAGCACCTCCTTGGGCAGGGAGAGTTGTGCCAGCCTCTGGCACCAGACTCTTCCTCGCAGGGAGGGTTCTACTGAGCACATCACACAGACAGCCCTTGTTGTGCACAACCCTTCCCTCTCCTGGCTCCACCCCAAATTCTGTACCTCCATATCAATCATTTCCCGAGGCAGGGGTGTCTCTGGGTACTTTTCTCCTTTGACTATCTCAACGTTATCTTCCATCTCATTTTCCAGAAAACCTGCAGGGAAAGGGCACAGAACTCTCAACACAGAATCATCCCTGGTGCATCATCCTGGTCTCCAGCTTGTTGCTCAGCCAGGACCAAGGCATCCCGTGGAGCTGTGACAAGATTAATTGATACATGGGTGCCATCATCCCAGTGCATATACACATCCACCAAGGAATTAGCACCCCCAGCCTCCTTCTCAGTGGAGGTGCTGTTTCCTCTGAAGTCACAGTGCCCATTCCCATGTGGCACTGGCACAAGTGGGGACCATGGCCCCCTTTATTTGGGGCAGTGAGTAAGGCACACAGAAAGTTCATGTTCCACTGCTTGGCCAACAATGCCAGGTGCTGCCACCATGGGTACAGTGGGCACCAGTGTTGTGGTGGGAGAGCGCAGAGCTCCCAGGACACACATCCACAGGACAGTGGGAACCACAAGCTCTGCTGCTTGTGTTTAAGGACTTATCCCAAGGCTGAAGCCCAGAAGAAGTGTGTGCCAACACCTGGTGCACTGGTGTAAGAGTCAGGTTATCTGGACCAGCCCCAGATTTATCTTGTGATTTTATAAAAGCTAATTAACAGTTTTAAGTTCAGTTAACCATTTTCAAAACAAGGGCGACAATTTATTGCCCATATGGGGTGAAGTGGTAATTAGCCGACGCATGGAAAACATTTCCAGGGGCTCAGATGAAAACATCACCATTTTGCCACTAATTCTGCTCCCCAGTGTGAGAGCACTTAAAGAAACCAATCCCACACCACCAGCTGGCAGGAAGCCGATTGCATCTGACAAGCATTTACTCACGCAGGATCCTCTCCAAGGATTCGCACCTTCTCACTTCATTCACAAACTTTCTCTGGAAGCTGTTGACATTCACATTCAGCTAAAAACAGGAGGGAAAACAAGCCTGGGGCTGAAGGCTGCACAGTGCTGTGCTCATTTTTCAACATTAGCAGAGAACAAGTGCTTTTGGTGAGAATGGCAAATATCACTGGGTGTGAGAGGGTCCTGCTGGCAGGGAAATCCCATGGGCTTCCTCATGGACCTGGTAGCCTTGCCCACAACAAGAGTCACAGAGGGGCCTTCATGGAGATACTTCTGTGTCCTGATGATGCAAAGGGTGGCTCTAAGGTTGTGCAGAAGGCACAAGGGTGGGGACTCAGGGATGGGTAGGGTCTTGGCATCATGTCTGGGTTTCAGATCAGCCTTGGGGAAACCCCAGTCTCACCATGGTCTTTTTGGCCTCCCTACAGGTGCATCTTTCCCAAATGCTTTGAGGGAAGGACAAGCACAGCCCGGGGCACCTCTCCAACAGCTCAGCACGCCAGCCAGGCACTACTCACATCTCTGAACTGGACCAGCCCCAGCTCCCCCAGCTCAGCCACGCAGCAGTAGGCAGCCTCCACCTGCAGGAAGAGCTGCCTCAGGCTCATCTCCTCACTGCGGAAGATGGAGGCCATCCTGCCCGCTCTTCTCTGGCCTGGGAGGCCCTGGCACTCCTCGTGGCAGCAGCACAGTCTTCCTCGCCCAGGCAAGTGCCAGAAGGTGCCAAGCCCTGCAGGAACATCGGGGTCACTGAGTCAAAGTGCTGGCAGATGACCCAGTGCTGCCCATCAGATCCCCCCAAAGGGTTTCTTCCCCTTCTAAGAGGCTCCTTGAACCCACACGAGGCTTCATCCCACCAGAGCAGTGAGAGATGCTAATGTGCGTGTGTGCCACAGGGAAAGGGGACAGTCACCAGTCTCCTGTGACAAATGATGAACAAATTCCCTGCCTTGTCCTCTGCTGGACCTGAGCATTCCAGGCCACTGCACTCAGGCTGTGTAATTTGGTGTTGGATGCTGTGATTGGAAAGAACTCAGCTTCTCTTTGCCTTAAGCACACAGACAAAAAACCCCCCAAGGCAACAAACCCCAATGATTTCACCTTGCAATTAGACAAGTGAAAGAGGCCTGGCTGGTTTTTTGTCGCTGTCATTGATAGTGTGAACATTGCAAACCCATCTGGAGCATGTCATATGGGTGTGGGGAGAAGAGCAGACTATTTCCTTTAAATTAAAACAACCTTCAGGATTTCACAAGAATTTTTTCCCCATAAAGGACTGTTTTCAAAATGAGATACATGAAATAACATGCATTGCATAAAATTTCCCATCATCTCTATGCTTATTATTATTTACTTTGAATAACCTGAACATAGAAATTGTCTTTAGTGGTTCTCACACAAAATTACCCGATCAGCATGTACAAACACAGTAATTATCTTTTTCCAGAGAAAAACATGCAAATAGATACACTTGCATGCATTTAATTTTGTAGCAAGTGTATGTTTTATAGCAAAACAAAATCCCTTCATAACCTCACTTCTACCTGTTGACAAGGGTAGCAAGCCAATTGTCTTTAACCCCTTCTGTCTCTATAAACATTATCTTTCATCATTTTTGAAATAAATTGTGGATTCTATGAATTCTCTTTATTACATGCAAAAAGATTCATCTTAAATATAAGAGAAACATTTCAAGATATTAAAGGCTTATTTAACAGGAGCATGATAGTCACAGGTCTGTATTTGCCCAAATGTCCTAGGAATTCTCTTTCTCTCTGTACCCATTCATTTAAAAATTTAAGATGCTGAAAATACAATATATGATAAGTAATAGCTTGTTAAAAGAAAACATCATGTGCCAACTTAAATGGATTGAGTATATACATTTTAAATTTGGTTGGACATTTTCCAGCAAACTGTATTTTTCACAAGAGAAAAAGACAAAAGCTGCAAGAGACTCATTACTCATGCAAAATATATCTGTGGTAAGTAAATAAAAACATTTAAGAGACCATCAAAGTGTCCAACCCTAATTTCTTTAGACTGAAAGGTGTGAAGAAACTATGATCTAAAGCAGTTTGTATTTCTAAATCTGCAGATAGCTTCCGTTAAAAAAAGGGGCTAAATCCTTAGAAATAATAGGACAAAACTCAAATAAAATACTTAGAAATATCTTAATTAAGCTGCTTCAAGCCAGGGTTCTACTCTTCCTTGGTAATCTGTCAGGGAAATCTCCAAAAGCTCACTTTCACGTTGATTTGGAATGAGAGAAATACCTGCTCCGAGGAATGCAGAGCTTTCTGCCCTCAATTATCCCTACAGATGCAGGAGGCTTGCCCAAAAGCACCTGCTGGCCAGCAGTACTTCTGTCAAAACCAGACAGAAGTATTTCCCCCTTCCCTGCTCTTCCTCTCCCCCCACTTTTTACTTTGGCAGAAAAACAGTTAACTGAGAAATCCCTCGCCGCTTTTTCCATTGAAATGCATGAAAGCGCTCCGGGTTTGGGCAGGGCAGAGGGTGCAGAAGGTGTCACCGGGGTGTACCTGGCAGCCACCACGGGTTCACCTGTCTGTCAGCCACTGGGATTTACCTGTGAGCCACCACGGGTTTACCTGTGAGCCACCAGGAGTTTACCCGTCTGCCACCATGGGTTTACCTGTGAGCCACCAGGAGTTTACCTGTCAGTCCTCACGGGTACACCTGTCTGCCGCCACGGATTTACCTGCCATCCATCACGGATTTACCTGCCATCCATCACGGATTTACCTGCCATCCATCACGGGTTTACCTGTGAGCCCCCACGCTCCTTTCCGTCCGCCCTCTCTGTCCGCAGGGCAGCGCCGAGCTGTCCCCGGCTGTCCCGGTGTCCGTGCGCAGGTGACAGTGTCAGCAGGGCTCTGCAGTGACAATGACAGCAGGGCTCTGCAGCGGCTCTGCCGGGAGGGAAGGGCAGCCCTGGCCAATGTCCCGTCCCACCCAGGGCACGGCAAACCTTTGCTTTTAAGGTCAGAACCGGTCTGGACCAGAGAAGGGAAACCCTTTGCGTCCCAAACAGCCCCCGAGGGGACGGGACCGAACGGGGCTCGGTCACCACCTCCGTGCCAGGGCCGTGCCAGGCGTGTTGTGGCAGCTCAGCTTGCTGGGACTGACAACAGACGGGACAGCCTGGCTGTCACCGCCCCGGGCAGCCGCAGGGAGCCTCGGGAGCCGCTGGGTGCGGAGCGCTGACCCCGCATTCGCGAGCTGCGGTGGAGGGTCAGCGGGCAGGGAGGTGGGAAAAGCCTGAGCGCTGTTTCTCGCTGGTTTTTCCTCGCTGAAGGCAGTCCGGGAAAGGCCAGGGGAACAATGGGAGATTAATGATTTTCCTGGCGCAGGGGGACGGGCAGAGCGATGGAGCAGGGAGAGGGCTGGGAGCGCAGGGGCTCTGTTAGCCAGGGTCAGTGCTGACAGGGAAACTCATTCCCAATCCCTGACATAACCACTGCTGGGGGGAAAAGGGGCTTTATAGACTCTCTGCCACTTCAGGCACTAAAGCAAGGGCTCCAGAGAGAAATTTGGCTCCTCCTAAAACCAGGGGCTTATCCCCCACTGATGAGGCAGGGTTTCACCCCGATGAAAAAAAGGCAAGCTGGGAAAGTACTAAATCTAGCAGCAAGAAAAAATATTCCCTCCCAAAATAAGAACTAATAAAAAAAAAAAAAATCCCTCCCATGTCACAGACATCTTTTATGAAAAATCCTTTCCTTAGGATTTTTCCTCCTGAAAAGCTGAGAGGCTTCAAGAACAAAATGTAAACAATGGTTATCTGCTGCTGTGGAATGCAACAGGTGGATCTGTGATTGGTCTCATGTGGTTGTTTCTAATTAATGGCCAATCACAGTCAGCTGGCTCGGACAGAGAGTTCAAGCCACAAGCCTTTGTTATCATTCTTTCTTTTCTATTCTTAGCTAGCCTTCTGATGAAATCATTTCTTCTAGTCTTTTAGTATAGTTTTAATATAATATATACCATAAAATAATACCAAGCCTTCTGAAACATGGAGTCAGATACTCATCTCTTCCCTCATCCTAAGACCCCTGTGAGCACCGTCACATTCCCAAAATAAGAACTAATCAAAATGCATGGCTATATAAAATAGCAAAGTACCCTTAAAGAAATGCTTTCTCAGACCTGTTCTTTCGGAGGTACCCAGTAACCCTGGCCCAACAAGCCAAAGGGTTTAGTTAGTCTATGGGAACACTGCCAAAAACAAGTAACAGCAGAGGGTTTCCCAGCACAGGGGTTTTCTATTCAAAAGCAACAAAGAGTTGTCCCACTTCACAAGATCAGCTTGGTGAGAAGGGTCCTGCCACTTGCTCAAGTCCAGCTGTCTTAAGCTATGCAACCCAAAAAGGAGATATTAAAAATTACAAGGTACTTTTGACAGGTGGGCATAAAACGTGCATTTTGCTCAGCAAACCCTCAGATGAACTGGCTTGTGGGACTCCCTGGGCTCCCATCCCCTTTGGCTGCTCTGTGCTTCTCCTGGAGCAGCCACTGCCCATGGTGAGCTCTGCTTTCTTTATCAGTGCTACCAAAGTAAGGGACTAAAGGCCGCACCTTCTGCTTGGAAATTGGAAATTTCCTTGATCAGGCAGATGTGAAGTCACTGCCATTGACTGTGTGGATGCCACACAGGGTTGAGCAGAGCCTGGTGTGGCAAAGGAAGGACTTTGCCTGCCAGCGCTTGCAGTGACACCAAACACCAGGAGTCATCATTCAGTCCCAAACTGGTGCATATTGACACAAGAAAACGAAGCAGCTCCTCAGGCTGCTCCCCTCACCTCTGACCACAGCAGTTCTTCCCCCTGTGCTCACCTGATGACGCCAGGCTTGGCTTCCTCTTTGCTCCTTTGCTGCTCTTCCTCAGCCCCCTAGCTACAGACAGCTACTCCCCAAAAAGCTGCTGGGGCTGGGGGAGCAAAAAGGGCCCCCAAAGCACACTGCATCCCCAAAGCAAGCTGCACCAAGCTGGCTGCTCCATCCTGCTGCCCAAGGAGTGAGCCGGGATAAAGCCTCTCTGCTGCCCTCCCCCACGCTTCCCGGGTGAGAAGCAGAGGGGAGAGAAGGAGAAAGCATATCCTGTTTCATGCCTCTGGCATGTGGATGTAAGAACATTATTTTATAATAATCCTATTAATGCAGATGAGATGATGATGGCTGGCCATGAGGAGAAGCCCCATCAGTGCGCTCTTTGTTGGTGCAGGCGGCTCTGCCCGGCCGAGCTGAAGGCAGCCTTTCTCCGAGCCCTTCACTGCCTGGCTGCTCTGGAGCCCTCTCCCTGGGGTCTCCACATGAGCAGCATGAGGCCACAGCAGGGCCACAGGCTCAACATTTGTCTAATACCAACCCCAGCCTGGACTGGAGAACACAAAGGGCAGGGTTGTGCTGTTTTCCAAAACACTAGACTTGCTTTCCTCTGTGTGATAGCACATCCCCTCTCCCCTTCTTTAAATTTTAAAGAGTAAAAACTTTGTGAGTTTTAGTAAAGAATAAAAACTTTGTGGTTTTGACATTTTTTTGTCTGAATTTTAAAAATCAACCCCCCTGTTCACAGGTAGCTTTATCTTAGATGTTTTTTTTTCAAAAACATCCAAACAAATTGGCCCCCTCCCTGATGGACACATTATTGGCAGCAGGTTTAAGATTTTGAGCTTTTTTTTTTGCAGCAGCAGCAATCAGATTTCATTTGGAATGAAAAACAAAAACCAGTTGCCTATGTAAACAGAATCTGTATACACACACACAGAGTGAGTGTGTTTGTGTGTGATAAAGGTCATAACTTTCTGAGAGCCACACCTGGTGATGTGTCAAGGGCAATACTTTGGCCACCAGAGAATCTTAGCCATGAAGCTCTCTGTGGCACAAAATCTACTCAACAGTAGCTATTGCCTCCTCCATAACCATCATGGAAAGCTGCCCAGCCCTACACACTGGAAGAATCTCCAAGAGGAGAGCTGGGGAAGGACCTAATTTTAGAGTAAAGAGTCTTGTAACAGCATGGAAATGGGAGCCCAAGGAAAGGAGGCACCATCTCTGCAGGGCCTGCAGTTGTGCCTCATGTGCCAGGGCACCCTCATGGAGGGAGATGGGAGTAGAAATCAGGGGAAGGCTCTGGAGTGTCTTATCACTCTCCAGGCAGTCACAGCCCTGAAATATAAACGTGTTACAAAGAAGAAATGAAACAAATCCAAATCTGTGTCAGGAAATGATTTTGCAGGGCTCCCATTGTGTCTGAACTTATCAAGCAGAGCCTTCATTTCCAACCTGATCCAAAAATCACTGAAGCCAAGCACAGCCTGTTCTCTGCTTGAGGAGACTTTGGAGCAGCCCTTTCTGAGCCACGGAGGGAACACACTTTGGAAAAGAAAAGAAACACATTATGTTAATTGTGCAAAAGCAT
>NW_005054326.1:5539517-5542873 GCF_000277835.1 Geospiza fortis | reverse complement strand
ACAAAGAGTATTTATTTAATAGTTAAAATTCAAAAGAGATTTCATTAAAAATTGAATCATTCATGCAATAGCAGATCAGTTTTGTCTTTTTGTTTCTCCTCAAGCATTTTGTGCTGCACAGAATACTTTTGAATTAATTTACTTTTGCAAAATTAATTGCCAGGTCAATTTTCAGTGGGAATAGAAGGTGAGAAATTCAAGAGGCAGAGGCGAATCTGGCAGACAGCAGAGGAGCTTTCCCACTTAAAGAGTTAAAGTTTAGTTTTGATGCAACAGGTAGCTCAGAAAAATACACAGATTAAAGGCAACCTCCACAAAAGGACTGAGACACTGAAACAAGCCAGAGATGAAGATTATCCCAGGGGTGAATTTCAAGCAGCTCTGAGCATTTTACAGCATCTCTCCTGCTGTGACTCCTGTCTGCCGAGGGTGGTGGCTGCTGGGTCACAGCCCCACGACTCACCTGGTGCCACACGTGGGGTGTCAGCTGAAGGGCAGGGGGACAGGGCCGTGCATCCCAGCAGCAGCAGGAGGTGTCTGTCACAGACCAGCCAGCACAGCTCCAGCTCTGCCAGCACTGCTGGCGTGTTGACATGAAAACAGGCTGGGCACACACGCCCGTCCCAGCTGACCTGCCTTCCCCTGCAGCTCCGCGTGCCCTCTGCCTGGGGAACATCTGGCTGCCTTGTCCTGATGCATCAGGAAATTGTCACAGCTGGGTGGGAGCAGAGCATTTTCGGTGGCGAGGACAAGCGGGTTCACCCCACAGAAACACTGGGCAGGGCCAAGCTCATGTGGGTTTTGCTGTCAAGGTTTTCCTTAAATGAAGGGAGGCCAAATCAACCTCACAGCTTGGCAGAGCTGTACCCTGGTGTGTGCCATTCACGTGGGAAGCCTGTCGTGTTGTGTCCTTTCCTGTGGGTTTCAGCCATATGGAAGGGAAAGAAAGAAAGTTGTTAAATGCTCTCCATCCTACAAGGACTGCTGCCCCACATGCCTTGCCCCGTGCCTCCCCTTAGATATCTGCAAATCCACAGCAGGCCCCAGACAGGTCCCTTCCAACAGGAGCACCCAAAGAAATGAGTGACCACTGCAGAAGAGCACCAGCAACCAGGGAGCATCAGCTCCCTGCAGAGCTTGCCTCTCCCAGTGCCCTCCTGCCTGATTTCATGCCTGATGTTTTCTTTAACAAGGATATCATCACGGCAAAGATAGGAGCAAGCACAGCCAACAGCCTGGGGAAGAACAGCAAAGTGTGCTGCTCATCAGACCAGGACAACACCACATGCACTTTACAGTGTGGCTTTTCCAGCCAGGATTGCAGAAAAATTCCTGCAATCCTTTTTCTGTCAAAAATTCCTGCAATCTTTTTTCTGTCAAAAGCATCCATTTTCTGTCATCCCTCCTGGTGTGCAGACAGAGCTATGCTTGCAGGAAGGTTCAGCTTCTGCTTTGCACATCCCAAGGAGGAGGTGCAATAGCCACCAGAGAAGAAAGAACAGCTTTTCCAGAATCACCTTATACAGAGGGTGATGGAGGCAGGGGGAGAGCTGTGCTCACAGGGAAAGAACAAAAGCAGACCTAATGCTGCTGGGTTTTGGGATTCCACACAGCTATTCCAAAAAAGCATCACTTCACTGGAAGTCAGGTCAGTGAACATGCAAAAAAAAAAAAAAAAAATAGTCAAAGTGGGAGACAAAGCCTCTGCTCCAGTCCTCTGCTCCTTTCTAGCTCTATTAAACCATCTTCACAGGACTCAAAAGACAGAAGCTGCCCTGTTGGGAAGGGCTGGCTCTGGAGGCCTTTCCTCCTTCCAGCTGCAGCATATCCTGGGGAGAAACCTTCAGGCTTAACCTTCAGGGGCCACCTCCTGGTATCCACTCCCACTGAAGCTGTTTTGGTCAGAGCCCTTCTCTTTGCTCACCTGGCTGTGGCAGGAAAGCTCAAGGTGTCCTGGCAGCAGGAAGCTCCCTTGCTCCACCCTCTGCCCAGCACAGCGGCTCCCGGGGCTCACCGAGGGATTGCTGCAGCAGATCTGACAGTGACAGCGACAGCCACCTGCTCTGTGGGGACACTGGAGTGGCACCCTCGGCATGAAGCACTTGTCCTGGGAGCCCCGGGCAGCCCTCGCTCTGCTCTGCCTCACCACTGCCCTCTGGGACTTCTGCTCAGCAGGTATTTCCCTTCTCCTTCTCCTTCTCCTTCTCCTTCTCCTTCTCCTTCTCCTTCTCCTTCTCCTTCTCCTTCTCCTTCTCCTTCTCCTTCTCCTTCTCCTCTAGTTCTGATACCCTGCCCTTTCCCCCTCTCAATTCCTTCATGTACTGCCCACCGACAGCAGTTTGTTCTTTAAAAATAAGGGAGCACTCCCTTGCTTCACCTAAAAAGTAGAAAGAGCTGGAATTAATTAATGCTGATAAGAATGACTGATCACAATGCAAAGGGATGTTCTTTTGCCGGTTATTTACAGAGCCGCTGTAACTGTGACTGAGTTGCAGGTTGCTCCTCTGAATGGCCAGGAGACAGAGGCCACAGTTACTTGGCCTTCTCCTGCTTGCTGAGGCAAAGGACCACCTGGAATACCACCCACTATAGTCTGATTTAACTTCCATTACAAGCTTATTGCAGAAAATGTGGCTTTGGTACCACCTTAATTGTAGAAGTTGCCCGAAACCAAAATGTAAGTGAGACCTGTGAGTTGCTCCTTTCTCACCAGCTACTGCCTGCATTTGTATTTCAGCAGCAGATGAGAGCTGCCAGCTGTTTAAAGATGGGCTGGCTTTGCCAGCCTGTTCTTTGGGCTGCAAGATCTAAAAACAAACCAGCACTTGGCATTCTGCAGTACTTCCTTCCACAGGTCATACACAGGTTTTAATGATTCTTCTGTGAGGTACTTATTAACTGAGAAAACAAACTATGGGCTTGGCCAAGGTCATCCTGCAAATCCTACAGTCTCAGACAGAAGAATGGGGAATACTCAGACCCTTCCCTGGAGCAGGTGGCCCAGGGGCTCCCTCTGAGCATGGCAGAGGCCACAGGGAAAGCTCTGGTACTGCTGGTGGTGGATCAGCTCAAATCACAGGGCTGGGCAAGAGCAGGTGATCCCAAGGCGAACGTGTCCTACAGGACAACCTCAGTTTACTTGCTGTTACTTGGAAAAGACCAAACTCAAAGCAAATCTTTGGTCAAATGCATCTCATTCTGTTTTGTTTTCCTCAGCTGAAACTAAACCTGAGCTCTTATTTTGCACTCTTTGGTGAAATCAAGCTGGTGCTGATTTTCCCTATTTCATTCCAAATTACCAGCTCAGAGCGATGCCTTGACTGGAAATAGTTCTCTCATGGCTTCTGCCTGCTCTG
>NW_005054326.1:5514274-5539507 GCF_000277835.1 Geospiza fortis | reverse complement strand
GGCCTTCTCCATGCAGCATGAATCCTCACTGCTGGAGCCTCCCTAGGCCACTTTTCATCTGCCTGTGCAGGAGATCCTCTACCTGGCTGAACTTGAACTGTGCTGCTCACAGGAAGAGGTGTTTCTCTGATCCCCTTCCTTCTGTAGCAGGGCAGATGCACAGGGACCAGTGCAGCTTGCGTATTTATCCCTGCAGGCATCCTGCAGCTGTCCTGGTTTGATCCTGCAGTGCTGCAGGGGCAGGCAGTATTAGGAGGACTAAGGAGGGTTTGGCCTGTGACACCATGAGCAGATTTGGAGAGCTGGACACCAGCTACAGAGTTGTGTCAGTGTGTGTGTGTGTGCTGATTCTGGGTAGGAAGCAGGATAAAGAGGCAGAACCCTCCTCAAAGCTCCAGGCCTCTCCCTCATGACTTATTTCTGGATGTTGTATTTACCACCCTGAGCTGGTTACCGTGCTGGTATGAACCAGAGTCCAGCCAGAGCAGTCTCAGATGATCTGACCTGCAGCAAAGCCAAAGCTCCCCACTGGGGCCTTGATGGACCTGCTGAGGCTCCCCAAAGGTGGCTCAGCCCTTGGCTCTGCCACACTCCTGTGCACCCTGGGATTTTTCCAAGGGCAAAAGGAGGCCCAGGTACAGCCTGGGGGCCATGGATCTCTCCATGCCACTGAATGGTGTCTCCTGTTTCCATGCTTGCTCATTCTGCCCCTGCAGCCTGGGCAAGGACCGTGGTTAATGTGAGCTCCCAGGGAATGGCTCGGCCAGGGTCACAGCAAGGCAGAGGTGCAGAGATTCACCTGCTCCTGAGGGATGCTGCTAGAGCAAGTCTCTGGAGCTGGGGTTAAAAGTGGTGGGATAAGGAAGCATATCCTAATGCAGCAATGTTTAAGGACAGGAACTTACTTTCTTCAAGTTGTTTCCACCCTACAGACCTCTACAAGGTCAATGGCTTTCAGATTTTCCTGCTTGATGCCCAACATCACTTTTCTAACCCAACTTACCTTTTGTCCTGTGCTTTCCTTCTGGCAGCAGCTGAAGACATCTCCAATGTTTCAACAACTGAGTATGAACCATCATGTCTTAGTAAGTCTTCATAAATAATTACTACCTGTTAAAGTTGGGTGATGAGTGTGCACAGTGACTGAGAGGCTGTCCTGGAAAGGGATTTATCTCTTCTCAAATCTTCCATTGTGGGTCAACCTCTAGGATGCATTTCTAGACACCTCCACTGTCATGGTGTGATATCTTAGGTACATTGAGACAGATTAATTGATAGCCAATTTGTGTCCTAAATTTCCCTGCAGACATTATATGGGTTCCCAAGAAGGCCCCTTTCCCTTGCCCTACCTGGCCACAGAGAGCAGGGACAGGCCTTCCCAGGCATTTTTTCCCTGGGGAAGGCTGTGAGAAAGCTCAGAGAAAGAATTAAAACAATTCTTATCTCCACTGTTGCTAGGCAAATGTGGAATATGTTATGGAGATTTGTTTACCAAAGGGTGGTGGTGGTGTTTTAGTTGCTTGACCAGTGAGGTCAAAGCTGTATCAGACAGGCTAGAAGGGGTTATGGGTTTCTTAAGACTATAGTATTAATAGAGTATAGAGGAATAAAGCAATGGTTCAGCCTTCTGCATCATGGGGTCAGTGCTAATTACACCCAGGTATCGACAGCCAGCCCCAGCACTACTCCAGAGTCGTCCACCAGCTTAAGAGCCAGGCTTAGAGGAAAGGTGCCAAGGCAGAGCGATAGGGCAGAAGCCATCTGCCCTCTCTAGTGAAGGAAGCCTCTCGTGTACATGGCCTCCTGTGAGCTCACTTCACCTCTCCTCCCCCAGATGTGAACTTCTGCACGCAGGCAGCCACGTGCTGCCCCTCGGGCATGGATGGCTACGGGTGGATCGCAGCGGCCGTCGGCTGGAGCCTCTGGTTCCTCACCCTCATCCTGCTCTGCATGGACAAGATCATGAAGCTCAGGCCTGATGAACCCAAATACTTGGTGGCCTGAAGCAGAGCAAGCCAGCAAGTGGCAGCACTGGGCAGAGTGACAGAGCATTTCAAACATTTACTAAGAAACAAAAGGGAAAGGGAAAACACCTCCATCCAAAAAAGGCCAGATCCAGGCAGGGCAGCTGCTGAGGCTTCATCCTCTCTGGCAGGCTGGAGCTGCCAGCCAAGGTGTGGAGCAGGCAAGTCCCTGTAAGCCACCACGTACCTGCCACAGTACAAAACCCCCACTTGTCCCGGAGCCCTCTCGTGCTTGCTGTGAGCACAGCAGCAAGAGGAGAGGCTGAGGGAGCAGTGACCAGCCTATAGCACATTGCCTTTGGGTTTGACACAGAAAGTGGGCAAATAAAGCTATTTCCTGGAGCAGTAACATTACCAGAGCCATTACTAAGCTATAGGCCAGGTTACATCAGTAATGGGAAGTAATTAATTGACTTTACCGAGTCCTTTTCACTCACTAACCTGTGATATTTAAAAGTCTATTAACTGATACATGGGAAGACTTATGGAAACTTAGGGATTGTTTGGGCTGGTTTGAAAATAAAACTAATTTTTCCAGAGCCATTTAGATGGGAACTTGTGTTGCAGGAATTGAATGTTGGTTGTATTTATTCAGCTTTCACCCGCCTGAACTGTGGAAAGCAGGTTTAAACCTGCACATCCAATTCATGCACAAAACTGTTCCTATTTATCCAAGATGATAATAAACACTTTTATTGATTGAAAGACTCTCACTGAATGGTTTATATGGATAAAGCTTAGAAATTGTTAAAAACAGGAATCTCAGAAGATGTATTCATGCAGGAGGGTTTGCCTCACTGCAGTCAAACTCTGATTTGGTGCAGTTGCACCACTTTTATTTCTATCTCAATAAATCAGCATTAAACCTACCTATACCTACACAAAGTTAGCAAACCTGCTAGAAATCAACTGAAATTAAACATAAAAAAATTACTTTTAAATCTAAAAAACACCACTGGAGATCTTTATCTGCTAGAAATAATGATACTCTCCCATCAGCTCATCAGTATGTATTTTCATGAGTGAGAAATGACAGAAATCAGTTTAAGACTCCTCCTACTGATTCTGGCACAATTAACACTTCAATCAGGGCAATTTGGTCACTTCAAAGTGATGGGCAGCTGTCCCTTATCAACTAGCCCCCATCAAGAGGAACAGGGGCAAATTAGACACTGAGGAAAAGAAAATACATCCTTCCCTATCACTATTATCACTTCAGACAAAAATTCTTTCAGAGTGAAACGCTGAACAGAGATGCTCATGTCAGGAAAGTAAGTTTTGAAGGGGAAGGCCTCAATTCTCAACATTTCAATATACAGCAATTAAAACAAAAATAATTTTCACACAACAAATCTCAGTGTTGGAGACACTCAACTTCTTTCCACAAAACCCCAAGCAACCAAGCAAAACAACAAACCCCTCTCATTTATGTACAAACTTACAGAAACAAAGAGCTCTCAGTCAACACCAAAATGTAGACACTGAGTTGACAGTTAAACCATTGCAATCACTCATGTACTACAAGTCTTCTACCTACATACATAATTTTTTCCTGTCATATTAGTTTTAATAACAGAAAACAATGTGAAAGATACTGTGAAAAAATCTCCACCTACTGCCTTCATGTCTACCTTCTGCAGACCCCTCCTTACAGGCGTTTTTCTCTGAGTTGGGAACACAGAAGTGCCTGCTGGATATGGCACTGCTCTTCATCTTTGAGGGGATATGTTTCATATTTCAAAGACATGTTTTGCATGTCTTTGAGTTTTCAGCACGTGATGCAAGCTCTAGACGTCCTACGAGAGCAACAGCCACAAAGAGCTGCACAACAACTGGGCAACTGTGGGGCTCCCTAAAGTCTGCCTGTAGAAGCACAGCTTGTTCATTCTTCACACTCTCCAAAATAGTGCAGATACCTTCAAGGGTTGTAGTGGTCTTAAACTTCAGGTTTTGCTTCTTAGAATTTCCTTTGAGGATTCCCAGCTCAACCAAATGGTGGGGGGGAGGAAGGAAAAAAACCCATATTTTGTCATAATGTAGTGCCCTCAAGGATTTTGTGTGCCTGTGTTCAGAGGTGAAACCCAAGTCTCCACAAAATCAGGAGTAAAAATGTAGTACACCTCACAGAAAATTTCTGCTGTGAAATGTGTACTTTTTCTGGACCAGTGACCTGTAAAGCTCTGATCTGATGTGACAGGGCTGTTTCTTCCTGCATCACCTACTCTGACATCTGACATTGTCAGGTTTGATCTGCAGCTGCTTCTCTTCAAGTCATTTGATGGAGCCACTTAGACTCAGTGCTGTAATGAATCTCATGAAGGCCCTGCTGTTCCCAGGTGTGTCTGGGATCCCTAAACAAGGTGGCAGCGTTCCACAGGCTCCATCTTATCTGTTTCTACACAATACAGGGCAAACCCCCAAAGCACTATTTTAAAGGGACTCTCTGAGGTACACACTATGTGCTGTACTGATCCTAAGGGCAATCACAAGTACAGTGCAAAACAACTCACTTTGCAAAAGGAGGAGAAAAGCCCTAATGGTGTTGTCAGTGCTTGTCCAGTTACAGAAAGCACTGAACTAAAAATTTGCATCTGAAAGACTTGAGAAATTGATATAAAGACAGAAATTAGTAGGCAGAAATGGATTATACATACCTGATTTTTAAAATGTAAAGATGATCTGTAGTCTGCTGTTACATTTCCTGGAATAATTTTATCCAGGGAACACACAGGAGCAGTGGTTGTGGGTTATAACCCTCATTTAAGAGCAACTGAGTCACAGTTGAAGGTTGTGGTCTGGTTTTGATGCACAAATTAAACATACAAAAGCACAAATTAAATATACATGACTGTATAGTACAATGCCTTATAAAAGTGGTCCATGAGCAGAGCTGCAGACTGATGTTCACATTTATTGTCTATTATTTCATGCTCTTATTATCACTCACAATTTAATACCTCTAATTGTAGATCCCAACCAGTGCAATGATGTCCAACCCCTGCTGACTTCAAGGGAGCTACACAAACATCCAGCACATGCTTTGTTTTGTTCTTTGGGTTTTTTTCACTTTAATTCAGGAATTTACTGTCATTTTTATTCCCACAGGGAGTCTTGGAGGCAAAGCATAACCACTGATTTATCAGCATGCATAAATCCTTTTTGTTTTAAACATTGTGCCCCCTCAGACTGCTACACACAACCTCATGGCACTAAGCTGGTATAGGCACTTGCACATCTCCAAACACATACAAAGTAAGGTGATAGCTCCAGATGATGATGATGATGGAAATGTTAATGCTCCAGTCATTCATAGTTATTGTCTGTCCAGGACCAAAAAGTTCCTCACTGGAATGAGATGGAGAAAAAAAAAATCTTTTCCAGCTCTTACAAAGAAAACCAAGAAAATTGTTAAAACCTGGATGGCTGGGGGAACAAAAACAAGTGTGACTAAAATTCAGAAATTTGAACCACAGCACTGCTGAGCACATCAGCAGAGTTCTTCCTATTTTCTGCACCGAGTTTCTGACTCTCAGGCATGATGATAAGCAGTGCCTGAAAAGTGAAGGGAGATGCAGATGGCACCTGGGAAAGCTGCTGGTCTGCAAGTCTTTCAGACAGACAAACAGAGCACTGGGGACATGTAACAGAACAGCACTTTCAATAACAAAGGAGAAAAGCAGCAGCACAGCATTGCAGGTAACTGCTTTAATTTGACTGGAGATAATATCAATCACATCCAACTAGTGATTTTTAAACAATTCTGAATTTGAGCCTAAATGGATTGGTACTTGATGCATGACTCTTCATCCTTTCAGATACCACTGCTTTGGTAATGAGTCACATTACTCACTGCCTTGATCCTTGGGGTTTTAGAGAATGAGATACATATTAAGCAATTGCACTTTACAATGATTACACTTTGCCAAATCACCAGAGGAATGAAAACTGGCAAGCATCCGGGCTCCCTACTCACATGAAACACACAGACAAGACAGAGGTTAAATTCATAAGAAAAGGTGCTCTGTGCTGGGACTCTGTAGGAATTTTGATAAAGTCATTACAAAATCTAGGATTTCAAAAACTTACTGTCATTAGTTACTGCCAAGGAATGGAATACAGGCATTCTTGGGGAGCAACCAACCTCTCTTATCCTTACACTCCAGGTTCTGCTTATTTTGTGGCATCTGTGGCACCAGTATCTGCTGTGGAATCCAAAGCTCACTGCAGGTTTCTATCCTAGAATCAAACATGTTCAATGAGCTAATCTCCAACTCCTAGTTTGCAATAACCATCCAGAACATAAACAATGCAGGATTGTCTGCCAAGTCTGCAAACTGCTTGGAAAAACCCAGCTCTAAGAGACTTGTGACTTTTCCTGTCCAGTTTGACAATATGACCTTGACAGCGTGACTTCTGGAGCAAAAATTAGAGTACTTCTTCAGGTTTTCCACAGCTTTGTCTAAATGGGAGAAGGGAGACACCTGCAAAGCTCCACCTCTACTAGACTGTTCCCCCTTCATGGCATTTCAACACACTGTGTACATAAGTCAGATCAGTTCAAAAATATGCAAGTTTTAATGTGGCAACCCTCTGGGCTCAAATACATGAAGAAAGCTCCATGCTTTGACTGAGCAATACTAACATCCTATACAGACATGACAACATTAGCTAAGAGAGGTCAGCTCCACCTTGAGAAGATAAATAATGCCCACTGGCACTAGTGCTGAGTGCTCTTTCAGTTGCACTTTCCCTGGCAGAGCTGGATTATTGTAAGCAATGTTGTGTCAGTGATGCTGTCTGCTGGAAGTGACAAAAATCTTCTTGTAATTTCACTGCAGTTCTACTCTGCAAAAACAAGAGCATCGTTTCCAGCACCCCAGCAAATTTTCTTCCACACAGCAGTGAAGTGCAGGAGGATGCAGCAGTAATGCGAGTACATGGCTGTGCATTACAGATCTTACAGACAGGAGATTCCTGTGCCACCATCAACCCCAAAGACAGAAATAATTGTCAGGATCAAAATCATCCATGGAAATGCTTGACTGGGAGTGTTCCATGCAAAACACAAAGCAACTTTCCTGAAACCCTTTTATCCAGGACTGCATGGACACAAATCCAGCAATCAGTCCAGAAGTTTGTGGATGCTCAGATCACCTGTACTGCACTGAACTATTTCATATTTGGTGACTATGCTGAATTACTACTGACAGTGGCAAATCCACAACCCTTTCTCCTATTTCCTTAAGTCCTTAAAAGCTTTCTTTTTAGGAATAAGGAACTTATTTCCTTAAGTTCCTTAAAAGCTTTCTGCTTTTTCATCATTACATTATTTTTAATTTTTTTCTTTAGTCAAGTTTCTTTCAGATCTGTGTTTTAGGACCAAAAGAGAGCTGTGCATTGCCCAATATAACACAGCATTAATTCTCCTTCAATACCAAAAAATTGCTCCTGAAACACAAACAACATGCAGCTACTGCTTTTAAATCATGCACAGCAATAAATCCTTCCAACAGCCTGGATCAGGAAACCAACTTCCAAGAAGCATTGGGATGGAAATATTTGAGAAGTCTTCTGGGGAACACTACAGAGCTCTTAAGAAGTATGTGCATTTGAATATATATGGAAGTGCAAACCAGTAATTTTCATCTTTCAACTCTTTAGTTCTCATTTTATTTCACTTGCTCTACACGTGGCAATAAGAGGATTTCTGCAAGGGAACCCAAAAACCACCATGTCAGGGATCCAAGGAGGTTTTGCATTTGTTTCAAAAGATTCTTCAGAGCATTTGTTCAAATGTGCCAATATTTTATTCCAGTTTGGATGCAACAGCCTAAACACAGACTTCCAGTTATGGAGTAAGAACTACTCAAAACTAAATATGAGTGGCCATTACAAAGGAAAAAATTATTTTATGTGTAAAAGGTACCAAGAAAAAGTAACACAAAATCAAGACAAAACATTCCATCTCTACAAACTACGAAGTGCAAAGAAATGCCTATTTTCCTAATACTAATGTAATTTCTTAATCTATTAGTCATCAGTGGGATTCATGGAACTGCAGCTCCACTCCAGAAAAGTCTCTTTGAAAAGGCAGTGCAACCCCACAGGATTGTTGCTTCTCAAGTTTCTTACACTGTGTGAGCAAACTCACCCTGGAACTTGTACAGCAAAGCTAGAACATCTTGCCAAGAGCATCCCAAACTGCACTAAAGAAACTGCAGGATGAATTCTTCCAAAGCATTCATGTGGCTACATGGTTTTCAGTGGAAGTCATGCAGGTGCAGCCAGGGGCAGCATGCAGAGCAAAGTTTGGATCTGACCTGCCAATCCTATGCCACAGGCTGAGCCATGTCTACTGGTGACAGCAGAACACATCCCCATCCTGTCTGCTCCATTTCTAAATAAAATCTAACAGACAGAGAAAAACATACCACAAAAGGGAACTGGATTTTGATTTCCACATTTAAGCGATTCAAAGCTGCTGCTTGTCTCTAGGCACATCTAAACAGTCCTGGAGAAACTCCACAGCCATGGTGAACTGCTTTTGGGAGTCTCACTGAGGAAAGATGTTCCTCAGCCATACAAACCAGCGCTGCAAGTGGTGAAGAGCTGCAAAGAGGGCCTGTCATGGACTCTGCTTGAGTGGGACAAGGGGGAAACCCTAAGATTTCATCTTTCTTTACAGAGCATTGTCACAGGTGGTCCTGGAGACCTCACTGGTGCCCTCTGCCTTCTGACAATCAGATGTCATCCTTTTCCTTTTTAATCAATTTACAGCTTTCTGCCCATATTCAGAACACACCAAACTGGTGCTATTAAAAAAAAATCCATTTATTTCTTTGCATCTGCAAAAATATGGCCCACAATATGCCCCCACCTCAAAGGCACAGATGTTCTTCATCCTGCCACCTCAAAGCTCTGGGCCAAAATAGGGAACTTTCAAGGACTGGCACCTGTTTACAAGGAACTGCTAGTTAAGGCACACAACAGAAAATGCACATTTCTTCCTTGAGCTAAAAACTATGATAGCTGGAGAAATGGGGAATGTAGTGAGGGCAAAATTAGAAAAGTGAGTTCATCTGCCTACTTTCACCCACATCACACAATTGGTGACTTCCCTTGGGCTTGAATATACACCCAGCTTCCTCATGTAATCCACCAAATATGTTTTCAAGCCATGAGTTAAAAACAGCAGCATGAGCTGTTGTGGTTCTTGGGGAGTTATGACTGCTGTACACAGCCTCTTTCTAAGATAATGCCATAACCCTGCTGTTCATGGTGCAGTTTAGAGGCACTGGCTGGGTAGTAACGTGCACTTTTGGGTGATCACTCTGTTACTTACCTGTGTCCATAAATGTGCACCATACTGGGGCAGCCAGCACCACAGCAGCCTCCTGGTGCAGGGTGACACACACAGACCTTGGCTGACACTGACTGCTGCTCCCCAGCCACTGAAAGAAGCCTGATCCAAACCACTGCAAGTACAGCACATTGCCAAGGGTCACTAAAATTCCACTTCCTCCTTCAGAGTGGCCATTTTTAACATTTCCAGCCCATTTTGTTCCTCCTAAAAGCAAGGTTTTCTCCCCTGAGTCAAAAGCCCACAGCCACAGGCAGGACCACGTGTCACATCCTGGTGGAGAATATTTTATAGCACTGAAGCATGCCCCACATTCCACACCGAGTGCATGAAAAATAACTGTAACATTTCACTCAGCTCCAAAAATTTTGGAGCTAAGAAGCAGGCTGGAGGTCAACGCTCTGGCCATGAAAAGGAAACCAAGCATGCTAAATTATGTAGCTCTCAACTCGCCAAGTTCTTCTATGTGCCAAACTAAACAGAGACTAAACACAAATGTCAAGGAAAATTGTGAAGAAAGGGAAGAGCCCAAGGATTCCATGAACCAGATGGTTTAGTCATGGAAATGGATGCAACAGTTGGTAACAGCTTTCTGTGCCTGTACCAACTTTTCATCTGATTGATGTTTACAGAAACCAGGAGATTCATTAGCAGATACTTAAATATCAGATACTTTAAGTTTCAGGGAAAAAATGGTTTGTTTGGTTTCCCCCTCCTGCCTTTTAATAGGGCAATAAAAAAAAACCAAAAAACCAAAAAACAACTGGCAAAAGAACTCAAGCACAAAGGGATGCAGAAACTTGCAGATTTTCTCCCCCCAGAATTTCCAACTGGAAACATTCTGGCACATGCATTCCACTGAATCCTTTTGTAGCACATGAAAAAACAGCTTTTCCTGTAGCTGCAAAAAGAGTGGGTCTCCCTTGTTAAGGCTGTTTGTGGAACTGGTGGCTGGTAACTGATGTTACTTTTCTTCCTATATGAAGATACAGACTAGGCCATACCAATTTTTTGGACACTGGATCAGGTCTCCAGCCAATCTGAGAACATAACTTCCAAACACAGCTTTCTTATATTTTACTATCCTGTTGAAAGTTTTAAAGAGAGTTTTCTTCATCAGAAAGCCTCTTTTATTTACAAATATGTATTTGTCCTGCGTTCTTCATAAGATTAGGGACTGAAAAGAGAAATGATACACATCCATATATAAAAAGATGGAATTTCACAATAGCATCATCACCATCACTAGCAAAAAAAATGAATAAGAAGTGGCTTAAGTACCTCTAAATTTCAAAGCCCTAATTTCACAGAGAACATATTGTTCTTAAATAGCTGGAACCAGCAAAATTAATTTACCTCCTAGAAGACCACATTTTCTTGAAATGAAGTCACAGTAATGTGCTAATATTTTTATAAGCATCGGTCTCTTAGCTCACTACAGAATTAAACTGGAGAAGGATGTGGGGTCCAAAAGAGATGGTTTTAATGGGAACACTTAGCAACAGTCAGTCTTCAGTGCTGTCAAAACGACCAAATGAACACTGCCTGATACACTCTTCATTCTTCAAAACCTGGCATTTTGCAGAAGTATTGGCAACATTCATGTTTACAAAGTTGGCAGAAAACAAATGTTTATTTTTATCCTAGAGTTATCACACAAAAAACTTAAAAAATTCAAATCATAGTGACCTGTTGGTACTGCTGTTACAACTGTGCTGGTGTTCTGATTCCTTTCAAACCTCAACCAGTGCCCATGAGGGCTTTACACATAGGCCAGGCAACTGGAAATTAATTTACACTGCTTCATTACTCTGAGTCCTTCAAAACAGTTTCATACAGCATTTTGATGACCATAGGTAAACAGAAAAATATCAGAGCTTCCTAGAAAAGAGGGAAACATACCACCTTTTTTTCCACATCAGCGAGCAATGGAGGTTTTGGTTTCGGCCGCAAGTAGGATGGACATACTTCATGAACAAGGTGTGGAGGACATGAATAAGGTATGGACTTCTTCCACCACGTCCTCCCAGCTGTTTTCATTTCAATCTTAGTCCTGTTTTTCTTACTGAACCATGCACTGGAGCCAGGAGCAGATGTGGCAGCCAAGGACCACCACATACACCGGTGTTATGGCACCTGTACTTCCCCACTGCCATTTCTACCCCAGTAAATGAGGCAAATGCAGCCCCTGCCTGGCTGCCCAGTGCTCTCTCTGGCAGATCTCTGCTCCTCAGACCCCTGAGCACCGCCATCTGCTCGTGTTTGAAACACTGCAGCACCTAATTCTCCTGCTGTCCATTGCCCTCGGGCAGGGCTCCTGAGCCTCCTCACCAACACTGAGCCTGCCCTCCATCCCTGT
The DNA here is from genome assembly GCF_000277835.1 of Geospiza fortis. Classification (NCBI taxonomy): domain Eukaryota; kingdom Metazoa; phylum Chordata; class Aves; order Passeriformes; family Thraupidae; genus Geospiza; species Geospiza fortis. The sequence goes on along the minus strand of NW_005054326.1, from coordinate 5,527,764 downwards.
GCCAGTTTAGTAGCTTTAGTCCACTCTGAGCTGAAAATGAAAACACTTCAACCAATCGTGACTTAAGCAAAATGTCCGTGTGTATTATGTCAGGTACAGTTATGCAATGGCCAATATTAGTAAATTCGTAGCTAATTTTAAATAAAAACTCTGAAAAAAACAGCGACAAAACAGTTCCATGGCACGTACCATTTTTACCATGGGGATAATGCTTACCCTTTGTCCAAAGGGACAGTGGAAACAAGTATAAATATAGAAACTGTCTCAAAACTGCAAATCTAAGCCTATGTTAATGCTCTAAACTGTCACTGACTTCCACTAAAATTATTCAGATCCAAACATAAGCAATGATTTAGGACATCAATTTATAACATAATGCTGGTGACCCTGTACCAGTCAGGCTGGATTGGTTTCTGTCCACAAAGCAAACTACAGAGTGGCAATAGTTTATCGCTGGTCTTGCAAGAGCATTTAGTATGCAAACATGTTTTTTTAAAGATATACACACACATTTCCCCAAATTCAACTGTGGCTAAGTATTCCCCTTCCAGTTTTCAGTAATTTTTAAACAAATTAGATACCAAGCCCTTTCTGTTTGGATGCTTTGCTTTCTTTTTCCAGCCTGAATGAGCCTACAAATATTTTCTTAATTATACAAGGCCAATGTTTCACTTTGCAAACATTGAAGATGAAGGAACACTTGAAGCTTCAGCACCAGAAGGAAAACAAGGAAGAGTGCAGAGGGTAGCTCCATTCAGAACCACAGAGCTGTAACAATTATTGTTCCAGTTTAACACAAGTAACTCATAAAGACTTTTTTCCTAAGCAGTCCCATTGTTCCTGACAACCAAAGTGATTCCTATGTGAGATTGGACCTTCAAGACCCTTAAGCTGATACAGTTTGCAATCCTGCAGAACAGCAACACAAACCAGTTCCCCATAAGCACTGGAGAGATAAGAATACTTGTAATCTCTTGCAAAATGTCATCTCAGTTCATTAAAAACTTCACCTACTTCCTTAGAAAAAGGAGTCTATCATTCTTGGAGACAGTTCCTGTCTTTTTTTTTTTGTTGTTGTTGCTGGAGTACTGAGTTCTTGACCTACTGTTTTATTTATGTATTAGCCTGAATGAGGGTAAGGAGAGAAGAGGAGCACCGTAATATTAGCAGATTAATTAACATTACTTGTGATGACACTGATGATTTACCCTGTTTGTCCCCCATCTCTCCTTACGATTCTCATTTTGTTGCCTTTTTTGATTTTTCCAGAGTGCTGTCAACAGAGCTGTGGAAGTTCCTTCCTTTGTGAGAACAACATTGCTGATTTCCTCTGAGTCTTTGCTTCCATAGGAAGCAGATACCTGGCAGATTTGCAAGGGAATGCTAAATCAACTATGGAAGTTCTGCACTGTTGTCTGTTTCTGAGAGAGCCGCAGAAGTTCTTCTCGAATTGCTTTGATAAGAGAGGCTGATGAGTGACCTGGCTGGAGGTCCTCAGTGGAACTGGTGGTGTAGCAAAGGCCCTGGCCCTGAAGGCTGTTGTGTGGAAGCTGAGCAGGAGGTGCTGAGGGCTGCCTGGCTGAAGTCCTCTGCATCTGGAATACTGGTGAGGAGGAATATTCTTGGTGTCCATGCATATGCGTCTGGAAAAAGGGAGAAACCATTATTGTGTTTTCTGAATAAATGTGATTATCCCAGAAGAGACAAGAAAGCAAAAAGGCAAAGAACAGGGGGGAAAACAACATGGAGATGCTTATATCTGCTGCAACGGCTCTTCTGTTACATGAATGAGTGATGTCTCTTATGGAGCACAAAACAACAAGTTTACACAAAATTGTTGGACTGCCTCAAGTTCAGCGACCCCCCCCTTTCCAATCTACGGTATTTTTAGGAACTGAAATGGAAGGAGATGGGGAGAAACCCCACAGGACTTGAAATCAACAGAACTGGCTTCTCTTACCATCCACTTCCATCACCTTCCTAAAAGACAGCAGGCAAATCACTTTTTTCCCTGGCTGTCATTTTTCCATACTATTTATAAGCAGAGATACTACTATTTCCACCTTCCCTTTTCCTGCCTGCTTTGCCTGTTCAGACTGTACATGTTTGAGGACCCTGTGACTGACCAGTGCCCAGGAAAACAGTCAACAGAAGAAGCAGCAGAAGAAAACTACTAGGATTTGAAAGATTAGATTTTTACATACTCAATATCTGACAAACACTATCCCAGCTTAGGGACAATCATTGTTTCAGGGCAGGGAGGGGTTAATTCTGCCTTTGTTCAGTAATGTACATTTTCTAACAAAACAAGAGAGACAGAGAACAGAAGCCTGAGTTTATGGCTTGTCCTTCTGCAAGACAATCTGCTTACACTAAAGCAAAGCACGGATTTACAGTACACCGGGCGACTGCAGCGACTCTCAGTACAGACACAAACAAGGCACATTTTGAAAATCCAGACTCCAGCTGACAACCCTGAAGCAAGTGTTTCCTCTTGCCTCGAATTGCTGAAGGCTGGGAGACAGCCTGAAGAAAACAGGAGACAGAGGACTGGAAGGCACAGGTGGGAGCAAAGCAAGGTGATCCCCTTGCAGGGGGAGCATCAGGCTCAGAGCACAGCCACCACAAGTCTGTGAGCACTACCTTGGTCTGGGAACAAGCCTTAAGGAGTAGCAGAGAGAGCAGCCTGATGGGGGAAGAAAGGACAGCAAGGTCAGCTAGAAGAGGATTTGGGAGCGAGGGGGAGGGGAAGGAAGACATTACAAAGCAGAGCTTGGGAAGGATACGGGGGACCTGCAGTGACAGTGGCAGCAGTGAGCAGGGAACACAAAAATGCATGGGAGCAAGTTCCTTAACATCTCTCATAATACAAATGAATAAAATTTAAGCCATTTTGTATAAAGTAGAATTATTTATAGATTCTGAGTCTCTTGTGCAGCTCACGTACACAGTCCTCCTTTATACTGTTAATTCTGGGAGACAGATTAAGAGGAAAAGAGGCTTTAATAGAAGAATGATAGGTAAAGGTTTTCCAAGTAACATCCTGTCTTATTTCTTATACAAGAGAGGTGATTTCAGTATCAGAAAGGAATGAATGGGTCTCCTGATTGTTCAGAATTATTCATTTGGCAGCGAAACCTGAAACTAATTCATACAAGCAGCCTAGAGTTGGCAAACCTGACAAGTACTCTGTGGGTTTATAGGGAAGATATGACATTAAAAAAATATTAAAAGGAAACACTCCTTGACACATGAATCTTAACAGCAACCTAAATTATGTTCAGGTTACCTTCACATTAAAATGCACTATGTGATTCAGCTCCTATCTCACACTGCACTAAATCACCACCATAAGAATGGTTTCTTAAGGGAAGTTAGGTAGTCTGATCACCACAGTGGCTGTTTTTTACACTAAGTTTTTCAAGGTTTTCTTAAATATCTCAGAAAAAGAAAAGGGTGTGTTTCTGTGATTTCACATATAGCATCAGGATTAAATAGACCTGTAAAATTTCAATACCACATTGAAACCTAACCTCTATAACCTACAACAGCAAAATAACAGGAGCAAAAATCTGAAATAATTTTTGCTGTTTTTTAAAAATTTCTTTACTAACAGAAACACACAAAGATATGTTATATAACATTATATATGCAAAAATATATAGTTCTGTATAATAGCTATACATTTTTATCTAAAAACTTCTAGATAATTAACAGCAGTATGAAACAACTGACAAAAATATCTTTATTGAATCTTCCTTCTTAAGGAATGAAGATTTATGAGATGAAAGTGTGAATTTGTTAATCTCTATTTAATACCTGTTGAACTCTGGCCAATTTCAACTGAACTAAATGTATAAATATATACCCAGACATACCTCTGTGTATATGAATGTATGAACAGATACATAAAATTCACAAAACCAGGTAGCTAATTAGACATCATCTGATTTGTTATAAGCTTATTTGTTATCATTGAATCTGCTTCTGAGTGGCAGAAAAGTCAAGTTAGGTTGTGCTCTGCTGGATGTCTTAGCCAGCATGGATCTCACAGGGCTGATTCTCGGGGACTTGAGAGACAATAAGTTTGGTGAGATTTTTTAGAGACCCTAGAGTGGGCAGCTGAGTAGAAAAATAAGAGTGAAAGGGTAGGAATATCTTTGGGGAAACACTGGAAACCGTCAGGAAGGCTTGGGAGAACAGTGGAAAGCTCCAGGGGCCTGTGGATGGGTAGGAGGTGATGCCAGGTGGTGAAGGGAGGTTCAGATATGCAAGACACTGAGCCCGTCTGTAAGAAGCCAGGCTTCATTTGTTCTGCTGCTCAAATGAGCACTTGCTCAGGATTGTATTTTGTGTCAGCTAAGGAAATGTTGTCCTTCTCCTGGGTGCCCTGGGCCTTCTGGATGGAGAATTAAGGTGAATTGATGGTACCCTGCACACTGGCTTTGGGCTGGGAGGTACAAGTGACAGGTCATGTTCCAGCAGAAAATCAGGTATTGAGTTCAGGAAAAATAAAGGGGTGAGGATGCTGTGAGGAAAAGTGCTATTGCAGGAAGACAAATGCAGGTCCCTCTCCAGTTTGTGTGCAAGAAGAATGCTCTAGATTTCAATCTTCCTAAATGCAGAGTTTAATTTTAGAAACTTGCTCAGAATGAGGGAACAGTAAGACAAGGTTTGCATAGGATCAGTTGAATAATGCACCACAAGGAACATGACCATCATTAAGTAAAGCCTCATTGCCAAAACGAGGAAAGACAAATTTAGAGCTCTGTCCTAGTGAAAAATCCAAATGGTGAAGGTAATTATTTAACTACAGAAAGCTACAAGACCATGACTTTTTGTTTGTTTGGTTTGGGGGTTTTTTATTGGTTTTTTTTAATGGGAAGAATCCTTCAAAAAAAAAATTGCTCACAGGAAAAAGAAAGTTCAGGCAATACATGAGCTGTCCTACAACTGCATGACACCAAATTCAAATAAGTTTTAGTTCATTATCTCCTCCTTTTGCCTGTTTTTAAATAGCAAACTGAAAAAAAAAATCACATTGCAGTAACATATGAACTGCAGCAATCAGTGAGCAGAAAGTTCTGTCAAAGTCGAGGAAATCTTTAAACTGAGATGAACCAAAAGAAAAACAGCCTGGATTTCAATGACCTGAACAGGAACACACCCACAGATGTAGAAAAGCCATTTTCAGAAAAAAGAGACAAAGAAAGGTCAATAAATGGTAACCCAGAGATGTCTCTGAAAATAGAACTTGAGACACTAAGATCTCTCATGCAAGTGCTCTTTTAGATGTAAACTGAAACTATGATCTTGCATTCAAATGCCACAGTTTCTAGCACAGAATGCCCATTAAATTAGGGAAACAGATCTTTCAGCTTTGACAGCTGAAGTTTTTGAATAGTATTAAACAGCATACCCAGTTCTCAAAAACTTTATGCTGCTCCTCTTGAGTTTATCTGGAGTAGAGGCAGCTCAATTTCACCAAAATCTAGAGATAAGCCCATCCTGTTGCATTTCCCTTCTGCAAAGCTAAGTCATGATTATGCAATACCGCAAAGCAATATCAAGCAGTGTGAACACACACTGCCCTAAATATGCAAAAGGAGGAGATCCCTCTTTCTTTCCTCAAGGAAGAAGCCAGAAAAAGAGTTTAAACTAAGAAGCAAAATAAGAAGCATAAAGTTGTCACTCTCAAGAGTACTGCAATAAACCTGTTGCAGGTCAGTCTGCTCCAGGATGCAAATGCACCAAAGAGGGACTGGCAGCAGCCAAGGGTCTCTCTCCTGGCAAGGCCATATACTATCTTCAACCTCACACATCTGGTTGAATCAGAAATGTCAACCTCTGGAAGCACAGCTGCCAAGAACATGAAATCACCATGGCTGTGGGCAACAAGGTAAACGAGCATGTGTTCATTTACCACCTCCTGCTGACTTAGGCTGGGAAAGTAACTTGTTTAGAAACACCTCCAATGTTATGTGCAAGTATGTACCTTTTTCTGCTGCCCTGACTCCTGCTGTTAGCGCTGATACAGAAGATAAAAGAACTTGGTGCATACAAAATAGGATGGCAACCTGGGACAATTTAATTCAATGTTTTCTAATGACAATGATCTCAAAATACAGAGGCATATTTCAAAGAAGGAATGGAAAGCAGTATCCACCTCTGCTGGAGCTCAGAAGCAGAACTGGATGAACTGCAATTAATGGGTGAAGGCCTCAAGCGAGGAAAAAAAAAGGTTAGGGTAAAATGAGAGAAAGCATTTGGAGAAGCAAAGGTGAAAGAACAGCAAGCAGAAGTCAGAAGAGCTAACAAGGGTTTGAAGAGCAAAGCAAAGGATGTCAGAGAAGCAACTAAAAGTATTCCGGGGGGAAAAAAAAGTTCCAAACAGTAATGCAAGAAAAAAATACCCAAACAAATCACTACTTTGGAAACTATGCAAATGTGTAAGAGTACTCACTGCATCTCGCCTAGCACATTCATCCTCTCCACGATACTGGGGCCACCCTGGCCCCCCCGGCTGGCCATGCCCTGCTCTGCCTGAGGGGAGCTCCACTGGTTGACCTCCGATCCTGCTAGCAATTCCCACCTGAGTGAGGTGCTGTATCTGAGAACCTTAAAAGCAAATATTGGGTTTTTTTTTCATCTTCACACACAGTCAAGTTTGCAGGGCAGACATACGATAACATAAAACTTTGTTGGAAGCAGGAGACAAGAAGAAAATGGAGGTCTGTTTCTGTGCAGTTAATAAAAATCAGCAGAAAGAAGGCTGTCAGTGTGGAATGAAGACAGAAAAGTTATGTGCATTTTGTGCAGTTCATGTGAGTGTGATGCATTTCATGGCACTGCACTGAAAGAAGAGGCTGAGATACACACATCTCTGACCTGGGCTACTCCTCATTCCAAAAACATGCCAGCCCTTTCCAAACAGTGCTTACTGAAAGCTCTGGCAGTGCTTTCATGCCAATTACTCAGCAGCAAAGAGAGGACATTTGCTCCTGTGGCACACCTTATTTGCATCACACTGGCAAGACCCTAACTCTGCAGGCTGCCTCCTGTTGCGTGGCTCTGAAGAATAAAACACACGGCTATGTAAGAGTGTGCTTCTCTCAGCTTTGCTTTGTGGTTAAAAATTAAACCATGCTGTCCTTAACTAAGAGAAGGCCAGAACACACTGCATCTCCTTCCAGCCTGAAAGCCAACCTCCTCCTTTCTCCTCTTCCTTCCCTTCTCTCCTTCCCACTGCTTTCAAACATATGCAAGGATAGCTGCCACCATTAATTGCAAGAGATGCGTAACAACATGCCAGCTTTCCTTCTTCATTAATTGTCTCCCACAGGGAAATGTCATTTACATTTTTATTCTTAAATTACTATTAATACTTCAGTATTCATTAGAAATGGAACACATTTAAGCCAGAGATACATAAAAGTGTGTGTATGTACAAAAGGGGAAGAAAAGACAAAAACAACAGTGTGATTTACGTGATGGACAGTTTGATCACTTCCCTATTTTCTCTCAAAACTCCCCAATATTTGAGAAGTTTGATATTTACATGTAATTATGCTGAGGGACAGAAACTAAATATATTAAGTACCTCCAAACTTTAAAGCAGAATACATATGAACATTTAGACAATAGTGTGAATTAGAGAATAAAATAGCCATCATTAAGCTTTAATAGTTATGACATTCCTACTATTCTTATTCATTTAACATTTACAGGGAGATGAGAGCAACTATCAAAACTGGGCTTCTGATATAAGTATATGATCATATTTCTAGTCTTTTTCGAGGAAGAAAATATTTACCTGGGAGAAAGTTAACTGTAACATTTACATAGCAATACAACATTTTATTCTTAGAATTGTTTGCTGCTTAGCTGCCATGTGATGTTACCATCATGACAGCATTGGTGACTGCTATCAAAATTACCTCAACCAGATCAGGGAAGGTGACTTCATGGGGAACAGCAGAAATAGATAATTCAATCTAAAACTAAGAGATACTGCTTTAATGCACACAATTCTACAAAGAGAAATAAGAAACACAGACATAAAGAAGTATTAAAAAATTTTGCTATTTAGCATGCTGATTTGGGATGCAAAAATTAGTTCAAAATGGAAAGTTAGCATACATTGTAATCTCTAACACAAGTAATTTTCCATTCTTAGAAATGGGGTTTTGTGAAAATACACTTTGTGATAACCAGTGCTTGTAAGATACTAAAAGAGAGGAAATGCAAGGTCCTACAAAAAGTAAAGTTAACCTCACTTTGTGATCATCCTTTTTTTGGCATTGAGGACAAGGACCACATATCACATGTAGCAGCTGAAGGAGAATGACATCTTAGTGGTGACCTTGGCATAGGAGCAGATAGAGGAAAGGCTCAGTTATTTTCCTGCATATTTAACTTCAGTGAAGTGTACCTGCAGTGCTTCCAACGGGCCGTGGCCGTGCCACTGACGGCATTTCCTCTGAGTACATCCCCCTGGAGGAGTACTGAACCTCAGGGGGTGGCTGCTCTCCATGCATCAACTCTGCAGGCTGAAGGAAACCTGGCCCAAAGTTCTGCCTGTGGAAAAGGAGGCAAGGTTAAAAGAAGTGAAATCCCTAATTAGCAACAATAACGTAGTTGTGCCTTGCACAGTAGCTCTTTATGCCTTTTATTGTAATTGTAACCTTCAGCGTTGAGGAAAATATTTACATCTGAAGAAGATGTTTTAACAAAATTTTACACAAGTAAAATTTTTCACATGTGGCAGTCTCCTCAATGCAGAGAAAAAAGCTGACAGATCTTGAGATCTTGTTTTCCCCTTGGGAGAAAAAAGTATCATCAATGAAAAAAAAATAGAAAAGTAAGACTTTAGTAGTGATGTAGCTGCTTACCTCAGCAACAAAGCAGACTCTACTCAAAGAGTTTCTAGACACACACTTTTGGTCTAAACCAAAACATAAGCTGTATTACATGTGTATTTTGTGAACTACTGTGACTTCATTAAGTATTCGGATTATTTTTCAGGAATTTTTCAAAACTGTGTTAAGATTTGTGAAACTACTCAACGCACTAGCACATATGAAGAAATGCAATATGTATTGAAATTAATATTTCCTATCAATCAGGGTGGTGCTGGTAGTCACTGTTACATATTTGCTAAAAAAAGTTAACAACAGAAGCTGTAATCCATCCAACTTCACTATTTGTGTAAATGAAGCAAAGTCAGACAAGCAGCCAGGCTCAGGCACATGGAACTTCACAAAGTGAGGGCTAGGGATGAGTTTTCCATGCCTTTTACCCCCCAATGGCATCTTAGCCCTCCTAGGCTACGGTCTGCAGTGTATCCTATTCCTGAAGATCTCAATTTTACACCCTTTGTTCTACTGCAAAATCCTGTGACTGCATCTAGTTTAGACTATTCTTGATTTGTGCTTTATTTGGAAAACTATGTACCTTCATATGACAGCCAGATAGCAAAGAAAGCTGACATAAAAACTTGCCTAATAAAGCACAAACAGATAATTGTAAATAAAAGTACCAGCTATTTGGCATATAGCGTTACAAGATGGAGGACGTTAAAGGGCTTCAAGCTGTAACAATCCCTCTGTGGAAGTCTTAGAATTTTCCCAGTTCCTTCATGTAAAATCCCCACCTGTCCACTCAGCAGATCCAGAGGAAACTATTTCCAACCACAGAAACTAGTTAAAATAAATGCTTCAATGGGTAGGTAATGTTTAACAACATCACTTCTGTTATGTTAATCACTGTAATCATAAAGGATGTGATCATCTGGGCCTTTATGCTTGCAGTGTTGAGCTGGAATTTTGAAGCTGATGAATTACTGCAATTTTTTGATGTTGTCTAAAGAAAATATTTTCTCAACATTACTGCAAATGTATTCTTTTTGTGCCCATTTTTCAGAGGACAGGAAGTAAATTCTTTATTGATGATGTGTTTGCACTTGAATAGTTCACATTTAAAAAGGCTTCACCTTCTCAATCTTCTTTATAATAGATACCTATAGTTTCTCTATAAAGTCAAAGATCAACATAAGAGCATAAAACCAGAAAACAGCTCTGCATCTGTATGATACAGGTTTTGTAGTGCTCCTTCCTATTTCCAGACTGAAACTCAGCTTTCAATTTTTGCACATCCAAAAAAACCCCAAAATTATCTCCAGTCATTTGAGTAAGGAGATACTGCTCCAAGAACCAATTTTACACCACTAATCCACTCTAGCTCAGTACATCTATCTCTGTTGCACGATTCAATACCCATTTCCTGGCAAAAGCTGTTCATTGTGCCTTTATGACTGCCTAGCTGTTATGTGACCTAGGTCTTTTACATCTAATTTTTTTCCCCAGGTTGGTTCCACCCCATTAAAGATGCTGATGGTGTTATTACAGGGAAGAGAACAGTATGCTCACCCAACTAGTATTCCATGCATTGGATATTTAACCCAATGGACTATGACATTGATACATGCCACCGAATCACACTGACCTCAGGTTATTTTTCCTTCCTCTAGCTGGTGCATTGCTTCTACCAAATTGTTTATCATTATCTTCAGATGTTGAGAATAACTCCTACCGCACAACCATGACAACTTGTTTTCTAGCGACCAAGCTTTAGGAAGCTTTCTATTTTAATGAAAACTTAGAGGAATTCTTTCTGTTCAGATCAATGACTTTGCAGATTGTTAACTTACTCTGCTGACACTGGCAAAGCCAGCATTTGGACTTTCGCGATTTACATAAATTCAGGCTGCCCATGCCAAAGAATGATAAACTTTTGAACAAAAAATACATTGTGAAGACACTATCTTGCTCAGGTGTATTAACATGGACTACAGCACTTTCATGATTAATTTATTATATTTTCCCTGAATATGTACATGCTGTGTGCCATTTCATGTATGCTCCACTCACACTGAAACTGTCACCTCCAGCCAAGAACTATGCAAGATGCTTAGAAACTCCTCCTTTTCTACTTGGTCTTCCCAAAATCAGATTGCAGAACAATAAATAAAGGAAAGCTCTTCACAGGTATTTTATCATGAAATTTCCAAGGCAGTGAAGACTTCAGGGGAAGTCTGATGAATGACATGAATAGCTGTGGGATTTCATCTCACATGGGGAACTCTAAGAAGGTAATGAGAGAGCAGCACAAGGCCACCATTTGACCAGCCTGGCTGCAGCAGCTTGGAGAGGGTGAGGCAAGTCTCACCCCAGTGAGTACCATGACTCAAGAGTCCAACTTCACATGTGGTTAAAACACACAAACCAAATGTGAAATTAACAACCACCTGGACAAATGTTTTCCCCCCTTTACACAATTCTCTCATGGCAAGGGCAGGAGAAGATGGAAAATTTGTTCTTCCCCTGATTTTATAATAATAGGGCTGCAAGGCAGACTTTCTCTGTGAGGGTCACTGTGCTCTGTCATTTATTCTCAACTTGGTTAAAAATAGAATGAATCTGTTAGTCATATGAAAGCTGTTGTGAGTGAGTGTTGCCCTGAGGATACAGAAACAAGATGAAAGCACGAGTACTGGGAGAATTACATGCATCTGAGTAACTGTTTCAGGCTGTCCAAAAGTTCATACTCAGTGGTTTACTGAATATTGGAAGGATTTTGCTATAGCTGAGGGGCTAGAAACACATTTCTTTTAAACAGAGGCTTGGATTCCATACAGCATGCATATGTCATTTATGCTCCATAAATAAATAACAAAGACTGGATCTGGACTCCTGTTACTTCTCATTTATGCAGTACTTTGCATAATAATATACCAGTGCCAGTAAGATATCTGAAGTAATTGCAAGGAAAATAATAAATGATAATTTGATCAGTAAAAAGCTACCTCGGTAGGAGACCTGGTGCTGCTGGCGGAGTCATTCCAAATTCCATATATCTCTGTCAGAAGAATGAAAAAAACCACCAAATTAAAATCAAAATTCATACCTTGGGAACTCCACAGTCAGCCTTTTAAATGATGAATGGCAGAGATCACTAAGCCTGTATGTAGGACTTGATGGCAGCCATAAGAATTTAAGTTTTACAAACAAAGGAGCACAAGAAGATCTGGGAATCACTGCTACAGCAGCTACAGTCTCTTCTGTGCGAGCAGAGTCTTAATTTAAAAACCTTTCAGAAATACTTTTTCTCACTTGCAGAAGACCAAGACCTGCTCCAATATCTACTTAGCAAAAAACCAAGCTTGGCATTTGGAAATCTCTTTTGACCTCAAAAAGCATCAGACTGCAGCAGAGAGACCACAGGGCTCAGATTCATCAGAACTTATGATGACCTACAGGATTATCCATGCGTTTCAGTGCTCCATCAAAACAAAAACATCATACACAGAAACACTGCTTCCCTACCCCTCACTTCATGAAAGCTTTTGGATATCTTGCCGAAAAATATGACCTATGCCAAATACATTCTTTTTTTCATTGTCAAAATAGCAGCTACCACACAAACTAAAAAAAAAAAAAAAAAAGTTTGACTCTCAGACACAGCAAAACTGAGTTGTGAAAGATCCTAACTGAGAAGAACTGAAATGATCAAATTATCCTGAAGGAAATGAGATGGGAAAAGGGAAAAGAAACCAAACAGCTCAGAAAGCAAGTTCACCATCTTGTGACAGTCATTTCTGAATTCTCCTTGTTCCAGGAATGTTCTAGTTTGTGCTAAGCCCTGACAGCAAGGGCACAACAGCAGCGGCCGTGGCTCAAGTGGTGCCAACTCCCTGCCCAGAGATGCCTTTAGAACTGCATCCCAAATAAACATTTGGGATATTTACCGCCCAGTGTTGCGGTGTGATGTCATGGTTTGCCGCAAATACCCCGGGTTTCTCCCTGTAGATTTCTTCCCTAGGTGTGTCAGCCACCTCTCCTTTCCCCCACCCTGACCCCTGCTGAGTGCTGTTGGTCAATTCTGGCATTCCAGAAGGGCGTCAAGTGATTGGCAGAATTCAAAAGACGCCTTTCGCCCCTGGAGGACATAGGGCCATCCAGGTGTCATTTGTCCCTTGAGTCATCCCCCCTGTACCTGGTTGGTAGCCCCCTGTGCCCCTTCCCTCCCCCTCTCCCTGGGGTTAAAAGGAACAGCAAACACGTGGTCCGGAGAGTTCTGTTGGAGCTGTTGCTGCATTCAGAGGCCTGTAGGCCAGGAATAAAGCTCTGGATCAAAATCCTCCAGCTGAACCAACTCCTTTCCTTCACCTCGCCTTAAAGCTTCTCTGCCAGAAGTAAACCTGAGCTCCTGCATGCCTGGTCTTGGCCCAAGCGCCCAGCTGCAACATCCAGCTAGCCAAAGGTGCATCTGAGGTGAAACCACCACAGCTGCCGCCTCTGGTCAAGCAGCAAGGGCCAGATTGGTATTATAATACCACTAGTATTGGATTATTCCAACAGCCCAGCCAGCCCCGAGGCAGTCCCTCCCTCCCTGCCCCAGCTGCTCACCGGCTGTCCCGCCGCAGCCCCCGG
>NW_005054326.1:5409180-5514251 GCF_000277835.1 Geospiza fortis | reverse complement strand
CGCGGGCGCCGGCAGCCCCGCGAACTTGCCCACCTCCGCCGAGGACGACGTCTGCGGCTCCGCAGGCAGGTCCGGGTCCGACTGCAGCAAACAGAAGGAAGCTGAAGGGCAGCCACAGAGAAGATCTAGCTGGCTTCCAGGCCCCTGTGGGCCTTCAGTCTGAGCAACACAGTCTAGGCCAGAACCACGGCACGTGCCCTTATCCTCCCCGCTGCTGCATGCACATATGTAACAACAAACACTTCATTCAACACTCCAACACTTCGTTCAGTGTGATCTGAAGGACTCTGATCTCAGGTAAGGCAGCAGAGCTTTGGGCAGGAGTTACGCAGCTATAACAGAAATCTTGCGGTTTGCAACCACATAATGAAGTCAGGCAGAGAGCATTCTCCACCCAGAAAAAACCAATCAGCTTTGTCTACATCCATGACTTCTCTGCAGCTTTTGCAATTCTAAGAAATTAATCCAGTCTTTAGCTTATAACTGACCACATCAGCAGTAACATTAAACAATTATCACCTCCTAGAAAAACGCAGAAAGGAAGCTGTTAAGGAACTAAGTGGTAACCTGCATGGAGCTTGAACTTGGGTGCATCACCTGAATGGGATTCATGTAAGTGCTTCATTGCAGCAATACCTTAGGCATGCATCATAATTACTACCTGGGATCTTACCACATGGGCTTATTGTTCATCAGTGAGAGGAAATTAAACGAGCTTTACAGCAGAAGACTTATTATCAGAGCTCATTCTTACCACTGCATGCAGACTGCAAAATCAGTTGTCAAGAGGCACAAGCCTCTACTTTATTAGGAACTTAGCATTCCAAGCAGTCTCACTGCAGATGCCAAAGGGGCTGAGCCTGCTGTGTGCCATGTCTTAATTAAACAGCTTCAGATGATAATTCATTCTACTGCAGCATGACATTAAAATCATCACACTCATGTCTGAAGGCAAAGGGAAACTGCAGAAATTGACATCAGAGTCACCTGACCACATATGCAGCTAACAGTGAAATTCTTATAATTATTAAACCATCTTTAAAGATAAGAACTGTCCAGGGGCTTCCATTATTAGCATTTGGCTTCATGAAATCTGCTTAGAAGTGGTCAAAGATGCCTAAGTGCTGTTTGTGACATGGATATGATTGAACAGAAGTATTCTCCAGTGTCTTTCTTTTTTTAGATGTGAGACAAAATTAATTTTCAAGACATTGCACTAGAATTGTTTCAAGTTACTGTAGTACAAAGACGTGTTTCTCTATCATTAATAATTAATTGCTGCATTTGAAACATGAGAAAATGTCTCACAAAAAGACCTGAGTCTTCCACTCTGTAAGAGCAAAGGATGAAATTTGCTGTAATATATGAATATATAACATCCAGCAAATTGGACTAGAGTGAAACTATGTTCAAGATATTGTGGAACATGTCAAGCATGCTTTCATGTGCATAACACAGTGGCATTAATGAAAACAAGGCTTTGGTTCTTGGCCTCTGTAATATGAAGGAATATTCAGCACAATTTTACTGCTTAAAAATGACAGACTATCAATGAAATCCTTATTTCACTTTGATTTACATGCTAACTGCATGACTGAAACTAACCACATCATATGGACCACAAACAGAAGGCCAAAACCTGCCAATGTCACAGCTGTCATCATTATCAGAACATTCCTCCCATTCAAGAGACATACATACAATATATGCAGAATTATTGACTCCTGGAGGCCTTTTGTATGTCCCATCACTGTCAGTTGTGATTAACCTGTCCTTTTCAGCATCAATTGGACTCCCATTTATCTGATGGCGACGCCGCTGCTTGGGAGAACGTTTTGCACGAGAACTTAACAGGAAAAAAAACAAAACAGAGAAAGAGGGAGAGAGAGAGACAAAGGTAATCACAATTATTTTTGAAATTTTTCTTCTCAACGTTGAACTCCTCTGCCCATTTCCTCCAAGTCATCCTTGCCTCAGCCCGTTTCTCTTCCCTTTCCCAGTATTCCATGCCAGTCCCATTAGGTAGCTCAAATCTCTTTCCTCAAGCTTCTCTTAATAACACACTCATTGGCAATTCTCTGAAACATCCCATTTTTCCTTTAAATTCTCTCCAGATCACGAACATCCCATTCTTCTCTTAAATTCTCACCTCCCTCCTACATTCACCTGCCCAGGTTGCCTGTGTTCCAGCTCCCCAGCCCAATGTGTGACACATCTGCAGCTGCAGAACAGACCACATTGCCAACAAGGCTTTGTGCTTGGTAAAGAGGGTTTAACCCCACCAGGCAAACCAGCTGAGGAACCCACACCCTAGAGAAAAACTACTTCCTATCAGTGCAGAAGCACCCACTGGGCACCAGTGCTCCAGGAACAAAGTACCTGTATTCATAAACCCAAAACAGAATACAGGGAAAACTTTCTCTGCAAATACAAGGCCAGGAAGGCAGATCTTTGAAGCTGGCAGATGTGCCTTATAACCTTTTATGTATCCCCTCTGGGTAATCTCACTGATTTGTGAATTTGCCTTTAACATTCAGAATCTTCATGCTTTTTAGGCTGTTCAGGGTTTTCCTTATTTTACATATTCCCCTCCCCCCATCATGCATTATAAAAATAATATTACTTGCTGGTTATATTACTTGCATATGTATTACTTGCAGGTTTCTTTTTTAGTGCTGACATTGCAATTCTGATCCCTCCACGCCACACAAGAACTATTCAAACAAATGGCAGAGCAAATACTAAATTATTTTAAGACTATTTTCATACATTTGGGCTTATTTATCAAGAATTCACTGCTGAGAACTTGTAAAAACATAATTTGAAATCAAAACATAGTGGTATATACTGAAATAAATAAAAGTGTCTAGAACAACCCAATCCTTTTCACCTAGATAACTCAAATTCAAATTAGTGATCAAAATGATTTCCAGCTCTGACAGTTAAGATGTAGTTTTGATGTAGTTAAGAAGTCATTTTAGATGACAGTTTTGATGCAGTTTGGGCACTGACTCTAAAAGAAAATTGTTCATTCCATCTTTGAAATCCCTACCTCTTCCTGGGCTCTATGAAGACGGTAGGCACACTGCCTCCAGGGTCCAAGATCTTGTCAATCTGCATCTGTGCCTTGCGATATATCCTGTGCTGCTCTTTGGAGTCAACCACCACCACGTCATCCACCACTGGGAACTCATAGTGCCCCTTGCGCTTGGCGCGGAGGCGGATCTTATTGCGGTGGTGCTCGATCTCGGATTTGTGCCTCAGGGCTGTTTGTATCTTCAGGAAGGAGAAGGAAAAGAAAAATAAAAGGGAGGGATATTTTTTCAGTTGTATACTTCGCAAACTGGATTTTGCTGCTCGTCTGTGAACCTCTCCTCCTCACTTCTCTGCCTGCCCCTGCCTCCCTCCCCCAAATCTCTGAAGGACTAAAATAAGTCACACAATTTATGAGCACATTTTCCTTCCTGGATATTTTGCAGTCTCCCCATTGTCTCCCCAGGTAGATGTACTATTATACACAGCACGATTGCCAGCACAGCAGGTGCAATTAGAGGGAAGTGGCAGTTTGTTAATAAAAGGCAGGAGGAACACAAAAAACTCCTCCTGTCTGCCAGACAGAACACTGCTCTGAAAAGATAAGACTAACCAGTCTGTAGTTAGCTATGCTACGCAAACAGATATTTGATCAACAGTTAATGACCTTCATCACATAAGAAGCTAGAACTTCAAGAGCCAACTGAGCTCATAACTCAGTGCCTCTGCTGTGCATGAGAGGCTGCCATATGCTATGCAGGAACACAGCAGCAACACAAGGGCCCAGACACCCAGCTGAACGTGGCACTATCAGCTCTACATCACCCTGGAGGCTGAGTTTTCATGCCTCTCTCCTACCTTTTTTCAAATTTCATGGAGTACATCTCATTATCTGGGTAAAGCTGTTGTAACACCACACTTGTAAGTCCTGGCCCAAAACCCACTGGAATGATTCTTATCACTGGTAAACACTTGAGCACCAGATTAGGTAGCAACAACTGCCCTGCCTGTGCTGGACTAGTTCTGGAACACATCAGCATCAGCAAATTAAAAAATGAATAAAAATTGATTTTTGTGTATTCTCTCATGAAAATCTGAAAAAATAAAAACATTTATAGGACACAAGTCAGACTTTATAGTTAGAATCTTATGTCTTCTGCCCATACAGACAGATTTCTGTTTTGTGGCTCCTCTTGCCTCTGTATCCTAGATATATATATTTGTCTCTCTTCAGTAAGGTACTGAGAAACACAGATTCCTGACAAAGTTACACCTTTGAGTAATCAAAATTCAGTTACAGGTTTGAGTAATCTTCCACTCTGAATTATGAAAAAATGTTATCTTACACCAAACCAGGATGCAGGTAGGTGCTACTGTCAGGCAGTGTATGATGTAGTTTTATGGTGCATCATCTCTCCTCATGCCCCAGGCAGGCTCATATTCTGCTAATAGTAACATGAGCCTCAGTGAAAGCAGGAAATTTTGTATGTTTACTGTCAGCTAAACACATTAGAAGTTGAAAGCAATGGGGCTGCAAATTCACACCCCAGAATGTTTTGAGATAACTTCTTTTTATAACCAACATTCTGAGTCCTGAAAAGTAAAAGAATAGTGTAGAATGAAAACCAAGGTGGGCCATATATTCCAATTCTCATACATTAATTAGCACAAATTTGTCTTTAAGTCATGTCCTGCCGACTAGCAAAAGGATGCTAACACAAAGGTATCCTGACCACCAGATCCTCTCTGTGTTTAAATTTTGGTTTAGGTGTCTTTTAAAACAGGTCAGATAATTTCTCTGGATGGAAACAGGATTATTCCTGTAACTTGTCAAGGAATTCACAAGGAACTCCTGATAACAAGAAACTGGCTACTTTTCACTTGGCTAGGCATAGAATCCTCCAAAACCATGCAAAATACTTTCAGAAATACCTCTTTATTGATTTTGTTGGTCTCTGCCACCCGATCGGAGAGCACAGAGTTCTGGACCGGAGGGGCTGCCATGGGCTGCATGGCAATCAGCTGGATCTTGCTTGGCACACGCCTGCTGGCATCTGAGGAACGGGACATCCTATCCACATGTTCAAAGATAGAGGCTGAGGAGTGCTGCTCGTTTCCACTGCTGGTCTGAGGAGGTCCTAAATTATCAGAACCAATACGGAGTGAAGCAGTGCTGCCAGGGTTATCACAGTCAAATGTTAAGCTCTACAGATGCTGTGCTACAAAACTATGCCCTGTTTTCCATCTGTGCCTAATTTGCCCTACAGGCCTTCCAGCTGACTCACATTTAGTGTACAACAAGTTTACCCTGTGGTTTGCAAATTATAAACATTTTCCCATTAGATTTCCAGAAGGTGAGCTGTCATTCTTTATTTCTGTAAATCAAGCTCTTGGCACTTGCAAACCCCCAAAATCTCAATCTACTTTCCTGCATAAAAAGCTGTTTAAGTACATTCTGCTAATGATTCCTCTTATAAGTACTTAAGGAGATGCAAATTACTCAAATGGGGGTTCAAAGAGCAATGAAAGATGTCTCAATGCAAAATGCATTTCTTAAGTGATAGGAGTGATACAGGAATCAACAAAAACCCCCTTAGAAATCTGCACAAAACACAAAGAATTTTATAGACATTTTACTGATTAACACTTTTAAAGGAGATTTTTTTTCTCTGTGACAAGATAAATAGTCACATAATAATAAGCAAGCTGCATTAATACTGTCATGTTGTAATTTCTTGAAGAGGTTCAACCAACTCGAATACAATCAGCAGAAGACCTTATGGAAACCAATATGCATGGAAGTGCACCCAGGTCCTGCCAACAGTTAATTACTTCAGTAGAAATAGGTCATCTCCCTCAAAAGACTCGAAATCTACAGGATCACCCCAGTGATTTGCAGTTAAGCACAGATTTAGTAATTTTTTTCTGAGTTAGACCTAAATCAGAAACTGTTATGCAGATGAGGCTTGCAAAAGCTACTGAAAACTTTCAAAATAACATTTTGTCTTATCCATGTGATAAAGCCACACATTCTCAATCTCCTTTTCACTATGAAATATAAGAAATGAGAGATCAAGACTCATGACTCTCCTTATGAAGCAACACAGCAGTGTAGAGGGACATAGTCCCACATCTTTCCACAGACTTCTAATAAGGAGATGTGGTTCTCAATATTCAAATCAGGAGGAAAATCTAATTTGCTACAGATACAGAATCAATTGCTGATCAACATGATCCACCTACAACAGACAGGAAGGGAAATAAAATAGTCCCTGCTGTGATCCTGTTGCAACATGTGCTGGTAATGCAGGACAGGGTTCAGAAGAGGAGTGAATCCTATCTTCTGTGGAAGGTCACAGTAGATGACTTGCTCCTTTGTCTCTTCCAGCACAACATGGAGCAGGACAAGAAAGGAATAGTATGCTTTATTAAATTCACAGCATACTACTTTTGGGCTGGAAAGCAAGTCTGGCCACAAGTTAAGCAAAATCAGGCACTCCCAGACTCACTGACCTCCACCATAAAATTGTAAGGGTATTTTTGTATTACTTGGTTAGTGAGGTCCAATATTTTCAATTACACTAAGCATTTACTCTGAATCTTTGTAACTTCATCCATAACTTTCCCTTGTACACACATAAACAAGCGCAGGGACCTCTTAGCTAAAGGATTCTTAAGCTCATTTCGTAAAACAGAAGTCCCACTGAAAAATTTTGGTAAGGCTTTACAGTAACATTGTATGCTATTCCTTTTTACAGAAAAGATACACACAAAAAACCCTCGTAAGCTGCATATGACCTTTAAATCCTCTCTGTGTGTCTACACTCAATGTGTCTATAAATATAAACCAAGATGGAAGCACAGAAAAGTAGATGAAGTCAGGAACAGCGTAGCACTGTATACATACAACAAAAGGAGAAATGGTTTCTAACTCAACATAAGAACGAGGTCCTGAAGAAGTTCTGACAGAGAGAATAAGCACAATTTCTCTTTTCAAAGTTCTTATATTAAACTATTATTCATATTTAGAAAATCTTCCTTATCAGGCTATCAGATGGCACTACATGAATGAAATGTTGATTTCAGAATAATTCAGCTGAGGCTGAAGAATAATGGAGAGGTATTTAATACCCCAAGACCGGTCAGATCATGTTTTAACAACCAGTCCATACAGGTCACATGCCAGGATCAGTGTTCATCACCGCTCCCTGAGTTGAAACCATTAACTGAAATGTCAGGAAGCTGTGATTTCATTGAAAACCAATACAGCTGGAGATAGAGAAAGGCTACTGCCCCCTTGAGAAACACAGCAACCAAAGTGCATAAGGCCTCATCCAAAATCCAGTAAAGTCAATGGGATTCTTCAACTCATCCACTGATATCTTAACCATGCCAGAGTATGCAATCAGAGAGAAATTTCACACAGTTTGTTTGTATCCCAGTAGGTGACATCCCTAGGATACAGCTGATGACTCATTACACCCACCAGTGGAAAGCAGCAGAGCACAGAAAGACAGACAGAGGCTGCTCTAAGATGGTCAGTGCTATCAGAGGACACAGACCTTATTTTATCACTAGATGTGTTATACATTATCAAACACAGCAGCAGCTTTCTCCTGCCCTATGTTTGCCATGTCTCAATCCTGGCAGAGAAAACACTACTTCACAACAAAATATCTGTGTTTCTTTGCAAGGTAGCTCATGTTTGTCTTGAGCTTCCAGTTAATTAATTCTATGTTAATTCTAATATTATCTCCAACTTGTTTGTACAAAGCTGGTTTTAGGACTAACAGCTGCATTAGTTTTGCTTCTTTCACAGTGATGTTTTCCTCAATAATTTGAAAGAATTGGGAGGAAAAAATTAGAAAAATGCGCTGGATTACTATAATTTGTGTTACTGAGACTTTTTTTATACTTCAATAGCTCAAAAGCAGTTTTATTTTCTTAGACTCAGGAGACAAACTCTTCCATCCTTAAGACATAATTGCAGCTACCCCAACACCCCTATTCATATTTGTACTCAACTACCAGCTCTGGTTACTTACCCACTCTGTTTGCTCCTGACAACATAAAGGAAAAAGAAGAGACAACACAGTAATTATGACAAGTAATTTAGCTAGAATGGCAACTGGAAAAAAAACCACAGCAGTAAGATGACTGCATTTACTTTTGAATGAAATGCATGAACTTGGATCAAACTGCCAAATCTCAGCTGCACAAAAAGGGAACTGAATCTCCCATTTAGTAGAGAGCTCTCTGCAGACGCTGTCTCAAATTCTGAGTGCTAAGAATAGTCCCTATGATTTGCAAACTAGGGGCACCAAATGCTGAAAAAATAGTGCATTTTACCCAGTGAGGGCATGATAGATAGAATGGACACATTTCACACAGTCTCCTTGCTGCCTTTACCAGGTAATTCAGATGCAGCAACACGTAACATTTCTACACCAAAAGGAAATGTTAAATGTTACATAAAGTTTTAAGCCAGACAGAAAAAGAAGAGATGAATCTGGAGTTCCCAGGTAAAAAGAAATGGGAGAACACTAAAACAGAGCAACAGAATTCAAGTCAGATGGGTTGGAGGAACTCAAACCCTCCTGAGATATTTTCCCATATTTTCAAATATATAAATAAATCTAATATATATCTATTAATCTAATATATACCTATATCTAAAATATATTTATTTTAGAGCACTTCCAAGAAAAATAGTGGCATTTTAACTGGAAACAAGATGGTTCTTTATAAAAAAATACCAGTGTTATTTACACAGCAGCACTGAATTTTGATCTTTCTTATGTACAATCATGCAAGCATTTTGATAAATGAATTCCAACTCATTTGTAAAACACTGATCTCTCTGGTGTCTTTTTTTTTTTAATATCACTTTTTCAGAGTTACTGTTACAGACACACCTCTGTGGTCTGAAGTCCTGCTGTGGCCTCTGCTGCCCATGTAAGTGCCTGCAGTTCTGCTACCATGGGAGACTCAATCAGGCCAGGCTGGACAGTTTTGCTGGGGGTGTGTGTGGCACAAAAGGAGGCAACATTCATTCCTACTAAGCCATTTGTTTCAAAAGCTTGCTGGAATGAAAGGAATGTACAGCTCCCCAGTTTCAAAAGAAGAAACTAAACCAAATATGAAGGGATTTTCTGCGGCAAGGAGCAGAAAAATCAACGGCAAAAGATGAGTTTAGAAAAGTTACAGCACCAAAGTAACTCTTCAGCCTGAGTGAAGCACGAGAGCATACAAGGAGTGGGAAATAAAAAGGTAACAAACCCTTCTTCACTGCTCTGTGTGGCTTGCCCTCGTTTGCAGCAGTTGATGGTCTTGCACTTTCTTCTCCCGTCTCTCTCCCGCTGGATTGTTCACTTGCCGTGGATTCAGCATCTGATGGTGAAATTCTGCCACAAACATGACAAAACAAACAAACCAGCACGTAACACAAGTTTGCAAGGGGGCATAATTGTCACACACAAAGAATCCTGCGCTAAAATACCTTGTGAAGTCTGCTAAAATTTTCCTCTGTTTGTAAGTAAATGTATAATACATTATCATAGCTAGATATTCATTGTCACAATGTTACTGTTGTTGTGTGTGAAAAATGACTGCAACACAGCTCACATGTGACAATATTATTAAGTAATCTTCCCTTTAAAATACACTGCAAGAAAAAGCTCTGAATTTGTAGCTAGCAATTTACCTCTCAGAAAGAAAACAATTGTATTAGGAATATGAAACCCACATGGGTAACTAGTCTAACATTCAGCTCTACTAACTTGGTGTTCTCTTGCTAACAATACAAATCTACATGAATATTTCCCTGACTAGTTAAATGTAAGGCCATTCAAAAATGCTTCTTTTATGTATTTATTCCATGCAGTCACAAGATTCTTAAGAACATTTGTTATCTAAAAAAACACCATCTCAGTGCTCACAGCTCTTGTAGGCAATATAGAAAAATACCATGATCTTCGGCTGTAAAATTATTCTGATAATATAAAAATAGAAAAAATACAGGGCCCACACCACTGCCTGACACCAAAGCCTGTCTCTTCACATGGGATCAGCCTTTGTGATACAGTCTCTAGGGACCACTTTGTCCAGTGAACACTCACATTCTATTCTGGCAGGGAGTTAATCATGGAGAGTGTGCACATGTCTGTGCACTAACCTCATTAGTGCAGGATTTGCTTGGGCTAGATGGGTATATCTGAACTAGTTACTGAGGCTCTTGGCTAAACATCAACCTGCCTAGAGCACCCAGACTAAGACAACTATATGCAGCCTACAAGTCCACTGAAGTTAAATCTACTTCTTGCAGCTCTGAATTCAACTTCCCTTTTTCTCCTCCCTAAACAATGCAGGACTGCAATACTAATGTCACATCCCAATTAAAAAAAATAATAGTGGGGAAAAGAGGATAAATGGTCCTCAGTGACCTTAGAGATCTGCATCTTTTCCTGCGGGGGAGAGGGTGTGTAGAGCTATCACCTCCATCACCTTTGTCCTGGGTCAGCAGAGTATGAGGCTGGAGCTCTGTGTCCAGATCTCCTACTGACTTTGTTTCATCTCATTGTGCTCTGCAATTCCCATGATACTCCTTTCTCAGCATATCCAAATTACCACCAAGTAATAGGAACATAAATAGTGTTGAGTCAACATCAGCCATTTCTTGTAAGTGCTGAGGAATATGCACTTGTATACTCTCAAGTCAAAACAACAGGTCCAACTCCCAGCTGGAGCCTAGGGATGCTGAGCTTTCTGAACTCAGCTGTTCTCGTTTGTTGTTTCCTACAGATACAGAATGTGTACTCACATCACCACTAGATTTCCTGGCATGTAACATACAATCCAGAGCTGAACTGTGATGAACTGAGCTCTGTATTTCCTCACAAAACATCAAGCAGCTAAACCCAACACAACACAGTATGATACCATTTCACATTTCAACTTCTGCCTGGGGGAATAAATGTTTCAAATCACAAGCTGACATGGGCACATCAGCATGGCAGGGAGACGATGGCAACATCTCCATAGCTAAGCCTAAAGGAAGATTTGTTCTCCAGGGAATATGAGGGAGAAGGGGGAGATTCTCTGCTGAAAACATTTCAAGTGTCTGAACTACAGGTCAGTCACTCTCACCTCTGTGCCTATGGAGATCATGGAGCAGATTGGAAATGATGCCAAGGCACATGAAAAATAAGAAGGGGCTTGGTGACAGCCAACATGGCTTCACTAAGGGCACATCACACCTGAATTACTTGGTGGCCTTCTACCACACCATATCATTAGAATGTTGGCCTCTGAAATTTCTCCTGCTTAATGTTCTGAATTATTCTAGACAAAATACAGTAGCAACCTCAAATTTAAACTTATTTCTTTTGCTTATCTGCATATAAATATAGATACCTTCCCTTCACCCACGTATCAGCTCTGGCCTAGGCCACTTCTGAACTTTTAAAAAGAAACACTTGTCTTTCAGATTTATATTACTTTGTTTCAATTTATGTAAGCTACACCAAAACTAGTATAGCTAATTTTTCTTCCATTATTTTCCAGTTTTGTCCCCCTTCCACTGTACCACTGGCAGTCTTCTACTTACAAGGCCTGCAGGGATTTGGGAAGAGAGGCTTAGCTTCTGGAAGGGGGTAACTGAGCTTCAGGAAGCCCATATGGGGAAGATGAAGCAAGGATCTTAAGACAACTGGGGCTTTAGAGGAAGCACAGAGGGCTGAACAGAGGAGCAAGCTGTGCTGCAGAGACCTGCAGCCCAGTCAGATTCACCATTAGTTTCTTTCTAATCTCATCCAACCCTGCTCTTGATTGTTTGCTTTTTTTTTTTTCCTCCCACTGCACAGTACCACATAGATATAAGCACAGGGAATGCAGAGCTGGAGACAAAGAAGTGTGAGAGTGAGGGAGAGGAAGAAGAATTACTGGAAAGTGTAGTTCAGAGGGGGTCTGCTCAGAGTTCCATTTTTTCCCCACATTTTTTTTTGTGCACAGATCCATCTCTACTGCACAGCTTTGTTACATCATGTATCCTACAAACACAATTTTTTTTCCAGAAAGGGACAGTCACATCATGTGATTATTAGAAAAGGTTAGGAAAATTCTGCTGATGGTTTCAGACCCTTCTCCATTTGCACAGCTGTGAATTACCATTCCTTTTTCTGAATAAGAAAAAGTCTCACTTGCTATGAGACCCCCGCAGATAATAATAAATAACAACACTTCTGCATCTTCCCTGAATTTTGGAGATATGGCTTAGTTTTGGAAATCCTGACTCTTCATACATGTATTGATCACTATTAATGGGATGGAAACACATTATCTTTGTCAGAGGTTTTCATTTGTTTTTAACCAGCTGCTGGCTTAGTGGCTAGAGATCACAAAGAGACTGCACTGGAAAACATGCACTTGGTGTTTCCAGTGAAAAAGCAAGGACTTGACTCCAGTCAGCTCAGCAGTATCTTAAGTACCCCTCTTAACTGGGTATGTTCCCTTTAAAAGAAAAATGAACACTAAATTCTCACTATATTGTACTAATGAGTGGCGAGGTGCAACCGTGGTGGCTCACTAGAAAATGCGAGTTTGGGAGCCCTGGAATAGTTCTGAAATTGCCCTAAAAATACAGCAGCCCTTAACAAACTGTTGTCTGCTGCAATTTGTTTTTATCTCTGTGAACTGACCTCCCTCTGTGTCGAACAGTCTTTGAAGGCTTTGTGGAAGTCTTGGATTTGGGGCTGGGCACATCTCCGTTCTCGGATGGGGTTGTGTCCTTAATAGGTCCTGGTAAAGGAGCTGGCTCATGGATAATCAGGACATCATCTTTATTGTGCTGGCCCAGATGCTGCTTAGCAAAATCAAAGCCTTTCACACTGGGGGCTTGTAGCTGTGAGAAAAGAACAAAGACAAGAAACATGAACAGTGAGTGACAATGAGTACAAAAGGCTTTGGTTCAGATCTGCAAACAATGGCCACTGAGAGGATGGTCAGGCCACGGCAGTCTCAGGAAGGAACACGAGAGCACCAGGGAAAAGAAAAAGAAACTCTCCACAATTCTGTCACCTTAGTGCAGTATATGATACACAGTTTAAAATTCCAAATCAATAAATCTAGTTAAAAAACAGACTTCTGATGCTGTTACTATTTTTTACTGCTCTTTCTTTAGATTTAATCCTTGTGTGAGGAGCTTTTTGTGTACTCATGAGTGCAAGGCTGTAGACACCTGTGTACAGACTGAAATGGCTACCACCACCAGGTCATATTTCCATTTCTTCCAGCCAAAATGGATGCAGGATTTTAAATAATTTGAATATTGTCACTGTTGATCTTTCTCATTTTGAGCTCCCCAAATCTGGGAGTGCTTGTACAAATACCTAGTTCATCTGATGAAAGATAAACACTCTGCAGATCTGAGTTATATAGCAGCCTGGCAATGACTTGTCAGCCAGTATTGATGCCCCCAGAAAAAAACTGAAAATCTCTTAAGAATTTCATACTGAACAGACAGAGAAATATACAAAAGGCTTTGGAATTTAGAGAAATTTTCCTAAAGACCTTGTTCAATGGGCATCATGCTTGAGAAAGACACAGAATTCAGCCTTTTACTTTCATAACTATATTTATAAAAAAGCTAACTTCATCTTATCAATGACTTGATTCAGACTTACTCAAGGCTCCGAGTTTCAAGGTCTCTTCTTATTTTTTGGGGGCTTTGGAGTAACTGGAAGATCTGAAGAACTAATTAGGAGAAAGTTTTTCCTCAAACCCCACTCAATTCCATGTCGTTTGGAAGTTGAAAGCAGAAAGAAAACGTTGACAGCTCCAGTTTCAGAAGCACATGCACACTAAACCTGCTGCACACCACAGGCACAAAATCCCCTGTGTGCTCCCTGAGCTGATTTCCTGCAAAGTGAAGCAAGTGCTGGAGCGCATTGATGGGTGCGTCAGGTTCCAGATGTTTAAATGAACCCCTTCTCATAAAGCTTGGCATGCCAGCACAGCTAACTGCAAACACACTCCTCTGATACCATGCCAAAGATAAGCTTGCCTAAGGAATATTCTGAAATAATCTCTTCAAAATATTTTCTCAGTAAGCAAACATTTTCCAAATGGTTCTTGCACTTGAGCAAGCTGCCTGTTTAAGCCAGTAGATGGCAATAAAAGCTCTTCTGTAAAATCCAACAGTTTATCTGCTGAGGTTTTGGAGTTAATTTCTCACAAAATGAGTAAGCTCATTATTGGAACAAATCTGGATGTCTTCTGCTATGTCCATTTGTCCTAGGCTTTACAACAGTCCCTTCAATTCAGCATTATGGGTGGTTTAGTTAATGAATTTATGCAAATAACTGCAACCACTGATTCAAAAAGGCACCAGGGAGCTACACTAGCTGAAGGTGTAACTGTGTCTCCATTTTTTGGAGTCTTTGTCATCTAGTGAAACCTTCCTGAAATTTTCTCCCCTTCAGATGTTAAACATTTCTCTTCAGGATCTTGCTTACTTAATAAAACTGCTCCCCGAAACCCTCCAAAAATCCCCATCCCCTCCCCCAAATATTTCTGAAGACAAACTTTTCACTTCTGCTGTCAGAATTATCATGCCCGCCTTGCACCACTTTGGTTACTGAAACAACTTAGCTACCCCACCTCACTTAGGGCCAGTCTGAAGTTATGTCTATTCTCCTAGAAGATATTCCTGTGTATGACACTCTTCCTTTGAACCTTCAGAGGCTTCCCTTCTTTTAACCCTTTCACACTCCCCCCTCCTGCCTGCCCAGCCCTGCTGCTGCTTCCCAATGATCACATCCTCTGTTTCATTACATTCCCCTCCACAGACTCCAGTGCCCTTAGCCCCAAAGATGATGCCATTCTTCACCATGTGCTAGGCACAATTCTTCCACAAAACAATCTGGTGGTTCTCTACCCTTTTGTTATCAACCTGCAAAGGGGGGGGGGGGGGGGTGAGGAAGGACAACTGAAGAGAAATACATTCCAGGAAGACTGGAGTTACCAGGATGGTTTTACTAAGACTGCTGCATGTCTGAAGCATGAACTTCAACCTAACTTGGAGTCATTCTAGCAGACTGAGTTTGGGAGTAAAAATCATACAAAAATATAGAATTTTCATGTTTTTTTAAACTTTGAATAGTCTTATTTGTAGTTGCAGTCCAACATGACCTTTTATCTAAGCACAGTCACAGATATATTTATGTGTCCAGGCACATGTGCCACAGCATATGTATGCATGAATGTTTATCTGCAGACAGACCACACAGCAGCTGAATTAAAAGGCTGTCAGTACTGCAGAGACCAGCACTCACACTGTAAGAAATGCCAGTTAAGATTATCTGAAACAACCACCAACGACTGCATCCTCTCACACACAGGCACTGCAATAAAGTCTTGAGTTAGAACATCACAAATTCAGTTCTTCCACAGAAACCCTATCGCTCTCTCCCACCCTGCTGGATCCTTGGCACAGACTGGCCCTTCTGCTGTTAGTCAGAGCTGGGCAGAATGCAAGAATGCTATTTGCAAAAGCAGGATCCCCATCTCATTTCACACAGAAGCTGGCAAACTGAAAGGAGAAGGGGATGCAAGATGAGTCTTCTATGCATGTTTACAGCCAGTGTGGCCAAGACTTCAGGGTTTCATGGACACTTGCTGGCAACAGAGGACTGGCCAATCTCAGCTATCACCACCCCAGGCACCACAGAATCTATAGCTATATTCCTTATATATATATAGATATTTCCTGAAGTTGGAGCCAGGTAAACTCCTCAGCTGGTCTTACTCTTCCCTTGACAGGCAGGACCTTTCTCTCTGCCCCACTCTCTTGCTTCTATCTCTTCCTGCCAGTTGACAGCACCCAAGAACCTGAGGCTCATCAGTCTTTACACTTTTAATACCTGGTGTCATAACAAGCTCTGTGTAACACAACAGAGGAAAAACCCTCTCAGCTTTATGGTACAGCTCTACAGACCTCATAAGCACAGAACTGGTGTAATCCTCTGACAATTTAACTGGTAAATCTATAAAAGGGCTTTGTCAACCCCATGCAAACATTTTCCTAAACTTTTAAAACTTAAGCCAGAAACGGGCAGCAAAAGCATTTCCCTCACCCCAAACAATATTCTTGTTCTCTTTCCTTCAACAACCTACAGCCCCTAAGGCCCAGAATGTGCACTAGAGCTTCTCCACGACAATTTTTAGAATTCAGACTGAGCATTTAATTTTCTCTTAACCTTGTTCTTCAGAAAACAAATTCCTTCTCATCTTAAAAAACGGTTTCAGTAACAAACTGATACTTGAATGGAAATGGGCTGAACGTTTCAAGTCTTACAGAGTTCTGTACAGCCAAACATTTCTAGATATCTCTGCTAAAAAAACTTAAGTTGGCACTACCAGCTCCACTACAAAGACTGGATGCATGTATGTGTTTGTGCACATGAATGAAAAAGCATAACAGAAAAATGTGACAATACATACATACACAACATGATACATAACTGAATACAGAAAGATGGTCCTCAAAAATGATAAATTCCCTTATTAAAAATAATATTATTTGAGAAACAGAAATAATAATAGGATTACTACCATAGAAATAACATTGACATAAGCCTGCTTTGTTTTCTTAAAAACAAAATCTACGCTTCTCATACCTCTCCTTGTAGACCACAGCATTATGACTTAAGTGAGAAATGACAGCAGCCAAAATCCACATTTTCAGTGAGAAGTGTCTTAAGGACACTGAACCACAACTCTGCTTTTTTCAAAAAAAAGACAGATCACTGACTCAGTGAAATGAATGATGTTAACTCCTGAATGAAGATATTTCCAACGTTTTCTTAAAATTTTCTGTGTGCCACCCGCTGAGTTCCTTCTTTTCTTTAGATCAAGTTATGTAACAGGTTGCATCACTCTGCCCATCTTGGGACTGGTAGTCAGGACACCATGTATGGATCAGTCATCTATTACTCGTATATTAATCACCACCAAGACAAGAATATGGTATCTTTTCTAGAGCACTTTTAAAGTTTTGCTGCTATCGCAATTAAGTTGTGCTGATATTGTTATTTGTTCAGGTTTCATCAGCCTCAGGAGTCTTTACACAGGACTGCACAAAACCAGTCTTGGCAAAGATTTCTTGATTTAAATGTAAGTTGTCAGAGGTTTTAATTTGTCTTTAGTATGCTTGTGAAAAGGAAAGGGATAAACTACTCTGAAGCTTACCATCAAAATGAACACGTCTAAATTACTGCACTCATAAGGAACTACATTATTATACAAATGCAGAACCTAACAAAATCTTAAAGATGATTTTATATTGCTAAGTCAAGAGAGTTTTTAATTCTATTGTTACATACTGAATGAAATACCCAACCAAGAAAACCCACCAAACCAGTATTTGAAGCTCAATTCATAGAAAAATAAAATAATTTCTGCAGAAGCCAACAAAATCTGTGCACCTCAGTCAATTCTTATTGCATAAAAGCAGATAATAGTTTCAGTGTTGTTCAAGCCACCGAAATACAGAATGGTTGCCAATATATTGGTTTTTTGGATGCAGAGACACACCAGGAATGTCAACAACCTGTCTTCAAGAAAACAAATGCTGCTAACCATTCTGTGAGTAATTTCAGCAGAAAGCAGAAGAAAAGAAAAACAACTCGGTATTCTCCCTGTAGTTCTTACAAGCAGCATTTGAATTAGGACATAATATGAAGAATAATGTATTAAGACCATTTTCCACTGATTTTATACTATGGTCTTGCCTTGTTCCTTGTAGAGCCAGCTGAATTGAGCAGAGGCTGTTAACATACACTTCTAAGGAAACAGAGGAGCTAAGCATGTGCTTTAGTGTCAGTGCATAACCTGTGAACAGGACAAGAATCCCTATAAAGAAGGGACTGACTGAAGGTTGCTGACTGACCACATTCCTGTCATGCTAGCATATAGGATGTTACTGGATAAAGAAACTTCTCAGAAAAAAAAAGTCTACAAGCTTAAATACAGCAAGTCAATGAGACACACTGTTCTTAAAATTCATGTGGTTGAAGATGTAAATCAGTGTGATTTAGGACAGCTTAAAGCTACTACACATTGCCAACTGACTTCACAACCTGACATTCACACCACCAAACTCTTGTCCATATCCCCAGGGCACCATAACATGGGTTAGTGTGAATTCCCTGCATCACTCTCATGACGCATCAAAAAGGATAAGAATTTGTAGTTGCTTGTGTGCTTGGTACACAAGTGCTTTAACTCTTTCTTCATTATGTCTACTATTTCATCCAAAAAGTCATCTACATCTTCTTCCCACAAGGATCATTCATCAATATGGTTTGCAGTCAACTGTTCCACAATTACATTCAAAACACCTACCAGTCTAGCAATAAATAAAAATTTAGAAGTACTGAGGCATGTTCACCTTTCTTATTTTCTTATTCAGCTCATTTTTCTATTATCATTTCTACATATCTTTCCACATAAGTACCAACTCTGTATTTTAGTTTGCACTGCTCTCCTTTGACATAAACCCCTTGGGGATGATGGCCAGGGACTGCCTGTAAAGTATGCATACAATTTATATATGTGATTCAATAACAACAACGCATATCTGACTTAAGACACCAAAGTCATTCATTCAAGAGAAAAGCATATTAGAAGATTTCATAGAAGGAGAGTTCTGACTCCATAGCCACCTTCAAAATACTGAAAAAGGCCCACTTGTATCCCTTGAGGTCTTTTTGTCCTTTGTGTCATTTTGTCTCTTTCCTGACATGAGATATTATGCAATGTATTTGTACCATAAACCAAACTTTTTTAAAAGAAAACCCCAACACCAAGCATCACTTAGTAATGTGCAGAGGGGTTCCTTCACTTTTGCTGGGTTAGAAAATATGTTTAGGGACCAAAACAAAAAGTAGTCTCTAATTTAAATACCTTCACTTGGTAACAGTGTTGGTATGTAAACACAAGTGCACACACAATGACAGTTCCCTGTATTTATTACATCTTACTTGAGATGTCACCACCCTCCCCCTACAGTGGGGTGACAGCCTGTGCTCTCTGAGGCAAGCCTCAAACCAGAATTTTGAGACCTGTGGGCCAAAAAAGAGGCTGCACTTACAAAATGCCACCCATTTTCTTATCTTGGACCAAGTATCTTTATACAAATTATATTTTCCATTTCTCATCACAACAGCACTTCAGCCAACTATTGCCATTTCTGAGAATAGGCAAACCTGTCCTTGGGGACAAGAAATATGCTTAGAGCTGCTGGGGTTTCTCCCATCAAGTTGGGAAAAAGTAGCACACTGTATAGCCAGCACTGGCACAGAAAATCAGAAGCAGCTGATGTACAGCCTCTGGTCCTCCTTCCCTCCACTGGAAAGCCAGAACTGTGTTACTGCTTACCACCAAACAAACAGTAAGGAAAGCAGGAATCCCACAGAAAATACCTCCTCAGGAATTTTGCTTCTGGAGTAGGATTAAAAACAAATAAAGAAAACCCCAAACTTACAAAACTTTATAAAGCTTGAGATTCTCAAGACACCTGTCCTGAAATATTTCCTTAAGACGGATTCTTCTCGTGGATTTCCATCATCCCTCTTCTTCTCCTTTGTGCAATTCTTCCTGCCACACTAATATTACCATGACAGCTCAGTAAATTTCACAAAATACAAGAGGGATCATGTTGTTGAAAGCCCATAACTCTGAGTACATATATGCCCACAGGCTGCTGAGATAACTGCTGTAACAGGCAGAATTTTGTTCCTGAATCACACAGTTTTAGCTTTCCTTCTCAGACAGAAATGCCTCTGGGTGGATACTATCTTAATCATAGTTTGTGAGGTTCCTTTGCACACTGGTTGGAGAGAAGTGTCAGGAGTAAGTCAGAAGAAGATTGGCAACTTCATATAATAGACAGGTATTTTTCATCCCTAAGTTACATTAACAATTACTCCTCTAAGCCATATACATAACTCCAACACCAGATGCAACCTCTAAGAGAGACAGAACAACACATTAAAAAATTACAAATTAAGGGAACTCTTCTCTAAACTTGTGAAGCAAATACATTCTAACATGACTCTCACCATCTGCACAGAGCACAGAGACAACACAGTCCAAAAACACATCCTCTTACAAATAATGAGAGAAGTGTTACCACTTTTAACTAAAGACTTCCAACACAGAGCATAGGTCAGCAATTTTCACTAATTTTTTCATGCTGGTATTTTGTTGGGTTCAATGATTCACATATTTATATACCTAAGAGGGGTTTAATGTGCTCAGAAAGTACATTCCCATGTACTGCAGAAATATTCTGCTTGCCAAAATGAAACTGCAAGTTTCAAACACAAGTGTGCAGCACATTAAAACCTTAGGACAATGATTTAATGTTGGTGCATTTCCATGCTCCCAAAACAGCTAAATTCCACAGCAGATTCTCTATCATATATTGTTAGGAGAGAAAAATTTATTTCCCCAGTATTAATCTCATCTCAGAGGTTTATTATGCTTAGGACGGCACAACCTGTACCTGTATCTTGAAAACAGATTCTTTTTGTTTAACTCCCTTTGAAAAGTGGTTACTACATGAACATAACTCCATAAATCCACTGATCACCTACATTCTACATTTTGAATGGCATATTCAATTCTACTCTCCCCCTCTCAAAATCAATGGAATAGAATTAGAAAATGTTCATGTTATTTAAAGGTTCAAATGCCAGTTCAAAAGAAGGGATTAGAAAACTGGGGCTCCTCTGATTGGAAAAAGAGGTGACAGAGACAGAAATATGACAGAGGTCTATAAAGTCAGGATTGGCAAAGATGAAGTGCCTAGGAATCAGCTGTTCCCTGTCCCCTCCAATACCAGGACTAAGGACCATCGCAGAAAAACTTAGAAGTAGCAGGATAAAAGCATGGTGGAACAAGATGATGTGGTTCCTCATGTAACATGCTGTGGAAACCCCTGTCAGCAGCTGAGGTGAGCTCAGAAGGACCAAACAAGTCCATGGAAAAGAATTATGTTGAGGATTGCTAAATATCTAGCCACAAATAACTGGAGGCTGAAGAGTTACTCAAGGCAAAGCAATCCATACACTTGCCCTGTCCTTCTCCCCTCCTCTAGGCTTTTCCTTGTGGCATCTGGGCTAGCTGACCTTTTGGAATGATCTCAAGACAGATACTCAAATGTTTCTAAGAAAGCAGATGGAGACATGTCACTTTTTATATCTATTTGTATAAGCAGCGTATCTAAGTGTGGCATTTTATTTTTACCACTTGTGAACAGTTAATCCTCATTACAGAAAAAGAGTTACTACAAAAGAGTTCTTTCAGAGGAATTGCCATCAGAGAAATGTATTGTTGAGAAGTAATTAAGATGTTGAATACTCTATCCCTCGTTAGAATCCAGCTATTGACACTGGAGGAGATCCCATGTGCCATACCCAGGAAGACAACAGTTTGGATAGTTAGTCAAGGTAGCTATTAGCAATGAATGGTATTTGTTATGCAAACATGAATCTCATGCATAAACTCATGTCAGTTTTCAAGTAGTTTTTATAAGATTGGTGTCAGCTGCCTTTCTTAACATGAGTCTCTTTTGACTGAATTTTTCTGCAATGCAGAGCTGTTGCCTCGACATTAGACAGATGAACAAAAGGATTACAAGGATGTCAAAACATCACAAGAATTCTTTGCATCAGGAGCAGAAGCCTAGTATTTAGCCTCCAGCAGGGCTGGCCTCTGATCCTGGGAACATCCAAGAGATAGTCTACACACTACACAATAATAAGCAAAATTCTCAATTCAGAGGTGTAAAGTTACACCTGACACATGACATTTGGATATCAGATATTCCTGCTTAGAGGGGGGAAATGAAAATCCACACAAGTGCCTCTCAGACATCTTGCAGCAGGCATGACTCATTACCTGTGACCGTGAGCAGATGAGAGCAGGCATGCAAGGGCCGGTGACAGTCCCCAGGAGATGATGACACTTGAGCTGAGCTGTGCTGGCACAGCCCTCCAGCACTGGCATTACCTGTGCTGCAGCTCCAGAGGGAGGTGCAGGACTTTGTCCAAGGCTTTGAACACTCCACCTGGGCCAGGTGTAAACACCCACAGGAGGGACACTGAACCAGAAGGACACATTCAGTCTCAAGGAAGCACAGTGGCATGCAGAAGGCTCCAGAGAGGAGTGACATCTGACTGGAGAAGCAGACATCATTCCTAATGGGTTTTATGATGCACCCTTGGATACACAAGGAACTGAGCAAGCCACTCAAAGCTATCACTGCAAAAGCAATGACTTCTGCACACCCAGCATTTACAGGAGAACATCCAAGATATTCTAAATAAACTGCCAATTAGCTTGTCCAGTTCTTGCCATTAGGGCAGGGAACCTTTCCCTGAATAATTGTCTATAGCTGAAATTATCGCTGAGATGTCCTAGGAAGGGATCTGACATTTTTCTTCAAATGCTTGTAACACAGAAAGGAAAGCGAAACCCCTAGAGAAGCAGGCTCCATTTTAATTTTTGGATGTCCAGAGACAAAGAAATAATACTGCTCACTCTGCTTCCATTGTGGATAACATGTAAAATGGTTGTTTTGCTCGCTGGGGAAGAGAAAAGAAGTGGTTTTGCACAAAAACATCAGAGGCCCAGTACAGGTACAGAGCAAAATGATGGTTTGAGCATTAAAGAAATTAATTGAGTTTTTTGTGAAGAAAAATTCAGTTGCCCACAAAAGGCACAACTTCTTTGCAGGAAAAAAAAGCTTGGGACAAGCAAAAGGTTGGGACAATGTTATGGTGGATATAGGCAATGGCAAGAGAGAAAATCTTGTTATTTAGAAATACCACTTGTGCATCTTCTTATTTTGTAAGGCAAGGATATCTTAATCCAGTGCAACAACCCAGGTCACATCAAGGTGAATTTCCAGTAGGATGCTATGGCTTACAGAACAAGTCATGAATATTTGATGTGCCCTTTAAATATCTTAGTATCATCTCTTCAAAAGAATTATCCTTGCACAGACCAATGAATCTTGCATAGATTCACTGCTCTCCCCTGTTTCCTTAACTCTCAGTTTAAAAAGCATAAAAAAAACTTTGATCTAAGCATCTTTTCCCATTTAATCTCCACAATGGAAAAGGAAACCTGACATTTTACAGGTGTTATTAATCCTGTTTTGACGCAAATGGATGGATTAGCAAATCACAATCTCTTCAAGCTCCTTTATTTTTCCTTACTTCATGATGCAACCTGGTTTTGCTAGCATCAGTTCCCACAAAAGATTTCTTTCCCATGTATTTATGTTTATATTCACTGAGGCAGCAGATAAATAAAAAAATCCCTTAATAACAGGCTCCCTCTCAATACTCTTTGCAGGAAGTAACATTATGAGCCTTTTAAAGCAGGATCCTTGTGCCATCCTGTCTGCAAGACACTGATCCTGTCCTGAAGCTGGAAGGCCAGATGGAAAGAACACAAACTGCTGGAGCGGTACAGCCAGTGTGCAGAACAGAATATCCTTGCTATTATCTATCCTGCCTTGGAGAATGACCTGGCCCTCAGGGTGGGGCCAAGCAGCACATCTGGAGTCAAGCCCAGCTTCAAGGCTGCTGGGGCACATCAGTATTCCTGCAATCTTGGGAAATTCTGTGCATCTGTCACCATAGGATCTGGGTATTTTTCAACACATCCATTTCCACTCAAATGGGAAATCTGCTTTTGCTGACCATCACAAGTGAGGGACTGTGACCCAACTACTCTAAAGGGGTGCCCACAGAGCATTTAAGGGACCAAAGCCAATTAGCTGTGCTGGCATGATATGCTGGCAGTATGACTGAACTGCTGTGTAGAACAACTACCTCATGAGCCTCACCCACCTCACCAAGGCGCACCCAAGCAGCCAAACCCCACACACCCTAAAGTCATGTAGGATCTAACTGCCAACAGATATTAGCACTGGGCTCCATCAGAAGACAGACTGTGAGGTTATGAAGTTTATTACTTACTTTTAATGGTGGCCATAGGAACACAGAAATCATACCTACTCTGTAAAATAAACCTCTACATATAAAAGATTAAAAATAAAACTGATATTGCCTCAGTGAATACCAAAATGCTTCAGGAAAATCCAGGAGTTTCAAAGCAGGATGAAACAATTAAACGAAAGCAGAGAAGAACGCAAGCATATGA
The DNA here is from genome assembly GCF_000277835.1 of Geospiza fortis. NCBI lineage: Eukaryota > Metazoa > Chordata > Aves > Passeriformes > Thraupidae > Geospiza > Geospiza fortis. The sequence continues at coordinate 5,489,984 of NW_005054326.1, read as the reverse complement.
CTGACACACTGAGCTACAGAATCCAGTAAAATTTGTAGGGTCTAAGAATCTCCCTGCAGAGGATAATGCAATTTGCAAGAGAGATTCTAACTAAGAATAAAAAGCTCCTGCACAACCTGTGGCTTACTTATGCAATCTGCATTTACAGTACATTTACAGAGTTCTCTCTCTCCATGTTCCAAGAAACCAGCCTTTTAGTCTTGTCTCTGCAGCATGAAGCACACAGGCTTTCCCCCCTCTTTTAAGTCACAGGTAACATAATTTGCTCTCAGCTGCTACTGTAAATTCTAACAGATCATTATGCTGCCCACTGAACTGCTATGTTAAAGTGGCTAATTGAAGACACTGAAGAAAGATTGTTGACACCCCTGGAGATCCACCAGCAGCAGGATATCTGGTATCAACCAAACAAGAAACAGGTGTCTCAGTTTCTTATCTTCCAATCAACACACATTTTCAAGCACAAAACACATTACAGACTTATCACAAGCTTGAAAAGTATTGTCTCCTATTTCCAGCCATATCTATGCTAATGAAAAACTCTATATTTACATGAATTTTTTGTTAAATATTAATGGAAACGAGAAGAGCTAGCACACTATAAATGCATCTTTACATTTTTTTTACACATGAAATATAGATTCCAAGAGAAAAACTTGGATCTTTAATCTAAATATCTTTCTATTTACAGATGTAGTGCAGGCTTTCACCTTCCTTCAGTACCAAGGTCAAGCTCTGAAAATAGAGAATGGAAATGTGGCTGTGGTGAGGAAGAGGAAGCCTAGTTCATTTTTATGGAGTTTATTTACAGACATGAATCCCAGACCACTGATGATGACACTTCTTTGATTACTTCTTTGCATTTGCTCTAATAGAAAGTATAAAATACATAGAAAATTTTAAAGGGCAGGATCAGATCAAATGTCCCTAATAATCTGTATGCTGTTTTGACTGTCAGGGGGTCTTTGTGGTGGTTAAATATGCCCTATTCTGACCCAGAATTCACACCCACTGTTTCAAGACACGAAATCCCAAAGACAGCCTGACAGTATGGAAGTCAGAGTACTGCTTTTATTCCAGGGAAAGGAGGAAATGGTCTGCAAAGTAGGTTCTTCCAGTTGCTTGATGTGCAAAGTGATAAAAATTTAAGCCGCTTTTTATTGCTTTACCTCCAGTGGCACAAGGATGGAACTGGATGTCCTTACTGGCTCTTTCTAGCTTGCTTACAGCAACTTCACCAAAGAAGGCAAAGTGACAGGTTCCCTAGGCAATCCAAAATGAGACCTGCATATAAACAAGTTTGAGGCTTCTGACTCATGAATGATTAAGATGAAGAATACTGTGGAAGCAGTGGGGAAAAGCAACTGAGCCATTTTCTTAAAAGGAAGTAATTACATGAAAGATGTTTCTGGCCTTACAGCCAATACAACCCAACTGCTTTCTTACAAAAAAAGCTTGTGCTAGCAGAGAGGAACAGAAAATGTGATCAAACAGAGTACTGAGGGTAACAGCCCTCTCTTGCCTCTCTTGTATGACTGTTCTCAAATTAGTCAAAACTACTGTGGGGAACTTCCTCAGTCAAAAACCTGTGTTACATATTCCCCCAGCAGAGGTGAAACAAGGTACCAGGGGGTGGTGTTCATCAAAGGGTACCACTTGTTGCCAGCCTGGATTCCGACACACAATTCTCAGTCACAAGACGAGTGGAAGTTGCTATTGATTTGTTCTGACTGCTTTGGAAGTGCGAGCGCTTTCTGCTTCTCTCATCTTTCACATCATTAATTATCTTGAAAAGAGAGCATGGTATACAGACAAGGCTTGTTATGGAGAAAACTGTGTGACTGAACACAGGGTCACAGTGCAGAACGTGACTGCAGTACCACAGGATTAGCACAGGCAGATTATTCTGCCTTTATTAATGCCTCTGAAGGTATAGTCTGTAACAAGAATTTCTGACACACACAGGTTCTCTTTGGCTGTAAAAATAAAGTAACCTTTCAGGCACTTTATCATTTCTTTTTACTGAATGCATCCTTTGTGAAAACCCTGGATCACAGATTTTTTGATTTTCACTCTTGGGCAAGAGAAATACAAGAGTACTGAATTTCTCACTATCCTAACCTATGCTCCTTATGCAGGCACACACAGATCCACTAATTTATGTTCCAGTACTGCAACAGGTTCTCAAAATTGCAACAAAAAGAGCCCTGGCAGAACACAGAGCAGCCAGGACAGGTTCTAGCGAATTCTAGTTCCAGTATGAGGTATGATGGGTGGTGCACTTTAGCTGTCAGATTTGGTTAGCAGAAACTCTCCAAAGAAAAATTCAGCCTTCTGGGGAAAACAAGGTCAGTGATTCAAGACTCAGTACATTTCTTCTTATTCAGTCCCAGCCACAGCCTTGAAATGAAGTGATAAAGACAAGTTCCTTTCAGCCTCAGTGCCCACATTTCCGAAGGATGGATCTATCTAATGCAGTATCAAATACCCAGGAGAATAAATAAAACACTATGGGATTCTTAACTTCAACTATCATTAGACTGCTTCCCTCCTTCTTTTTTTTTCCCTCTAAACTGGAATGCTCTGAAACTGTGTTTACACATGCTAGTTAAGGATGCCAGGTGCTCCCCAGAGTCTCACATTCCTTTGTTTTTAGAATACCCCACCTCCTCTCAGCACAGCTTCCTCGTTTACCTTCTGTCGCTGCTGAATGTTGCTCACTGTGTCTGGCTGAAACTCCAGCTTGTCTGTCCTGCAGAGTTTCCAGTATAAAATAATAACAATCAGGAGCACCACAGTAACTGGGACTGCCACCCCAACGATAATCCAGAGGTTGCTGTTCTGAGTCTCTGACGTGGGCTCCTTCAGCCTCTCCACAGCTGTAAAGTTAAAAGGAACACAGCAATATTACATGGTTATATTTCCAACTGAGGACACTTCAAGGTGATGTATTTTTATGTTCTTGTAAAAGCTAGTTAAGGAATTCATCAGAAACCAGCTGCACATCACAGGAAATGCCATACCACTGTAAGTTAAGGGATGTCATGCTCAGGAAGCATGGGGCAGGAGATCAATTGTCCTGGCACACCTTCTGAAGAGCTGTACTTAAAACACTAATGAAAATGGCTCTTCTGCCACACCATCCTGTAACCCAAAACTAAGCTGACACAGTGAAATGGGTCTAAAAAAATTACTCTACCACTAGCAAAGGTAAGAGACTGTCCAAAATTGCTGCCTGTTTCCTGCTTTAGGCAGTATTACCAGCTGCTTCTTCTCTTTAACGTTCTGTTATCAAAACCAATTTGAACCTCCTCCACAAGGTGTATAGTTCTGCATTGCTGATTACTTTTTTTCTTCTCTCTGTTTTATTGTCAGTGTGAGATCCTTCGGCCCCATGCAGAAAACAAAACTGCTGGGAAGTGTAATCAAACAAGTTATTCTTGCAAAAGATAAACTGAAATAAAAGACAAAACTTTTATTTGTTAATTTTGCACAGTGGTTAATTATGGGACTGAAAACCATAGCAATAATACATTTCTAGTCAAATTGATGTACTTTCTAAAAATGATGTTTTCAAGTCAAAAAGAGTATTTCTATTTTTTTCTATATATCGTTTTATTAGTGGTCATTCCAATGATGAGCCTAGAACAAAGGAATATAGAATTCTTATATTTTATACATCTAACAGCTCATTTCTGGCATTATGTTTTCTGTTACAAAAATAATCTTTTTTTGGTCTAGCTTCTTCCAATAGAAGCACTTAAAGACTTCTATGATTCTGTGACTCTTAGAAGAACTCTCAAATGACAGGTCAAAGATAACAAATTCCAACATGCACTATAAGCTATGAACACTTTATCAAGTTTGTTCAACATTTATCAGTTTTGTAAAGAGAATTTATTCTTGCAACGTTTTTCACTTCTGTCTAACCAGCATTACAGTCCATTTATGGATACTGAGGAGATGCATATGAGCTACTGACCTATCTGTACACAACTGTTTTAATGAGGGACAAAATTTAGAAACACATACAGATGGTACAATTATTACTATTTTCTTTTCTCTCTGCAGAGAATTTTAAATCTCAGACACATGCTTGTTCTGCTGGCAAACAATCCTGTGGTACCATGTAACTCATGCCTCCATATTGCACAGAAATGAGAAAAGGTAATTAAACCTTCATACCAGTGAGGTATTTTGCAGATCATATTGTCTCTTCCTCAGATACCTTTAAGTTTCTTTCCTAACTGTAACACTGAATTTTGAGTAGGTATTCTGTCTCGGTACTAACTGAAAACTATTTATATACTAAGCCTCCTCAATAAAGTAATTAAATGAATTTACATGACCTATCCTATTTATTCTGATGGGTATCTAGTAAAAAAATCACATTACTTTTATATTATATTCATTAAAAGATCATATTACTTAAAAACTGCTGATGGACAAACAAGTAAAATCAAGGTCAATCATATTCCATGGAAGAAATAAATGCCCTAACTACCCTTAGTGTACATCTTTCACAGAAAAAATAATTCAGACAAAAAAGCAGTGACTGGTGTTAGAATACACTGCCATTACTCAGCTAAAGGAAACACCCATTTCATACCCATGCACTCCCATCTCCCAGCTGTGGGGTTTGTGCAAGCTCCTGGACAAACTGTAAAGAAACACTGGCCTAGCAGGATGACATGGAAATGGCAGGAAGGTCTTTAGTCAGCACTGTGCTTTTCCAGCACAAGCACAGAGTGAATGCAGTGAGGCAGGACTTAAGGACCCTGCTGCAACCCTTGGCTCAGAGAGGCAAAACTACACCGCACAGCTCGCTGCAAGGCTGCTAAAATTCATTTCCTCAGCAGTGGCAAAGCTGCAGCACCCCAAAAACAAAGCACTGCAACAGTGGGCACCGTGCAGTGCCATTACCTGGCCAGGTAAAGCCACCCCTCCAGTTTGCCTTTGCTGGCAGTGGTGTGGGAATGGCAGAGGGCTTGGCAGTGGTGTGGGGATGGCCCAGGGCTTGGCAGTGGTGAGGATGGCCCAGGGCTTGGCAGTGGTGAGGATGGCCCAGGGCTTGGCAGTGGTGAGGATGGCCCAGGGCTTGGCAGTGGTGAGGATGGCCCAGGGCTTGGCAGTGGTGAGGATGGCCCAGGGCTTGGCAGTGGTGAGGATGGCCCAGGGCTTGGCAGTGGTGAGGATGGCCCAGGGCTTGGCAGTGGTGAGGATGGCCCAGGGCTTGGCAGTGGTGAGGATGGCCCAGGGCTTGGCAGTGGTGAGGATGGCCCAGGGCTTGGCAGTGGTGAGGATGGCCCAGGGCTTGGCAGTGGTGAGGATGGCCCAGGGCTTGGCAGTGGTGAGGATGGCCCAGGGCTTGGCAGTGGTGAGGATGGCCCAGGGCTTGGCAGTGGTGAGGATGGCCCAGGGCTTGGCAGTGGTGAGGATGGCCCAGGGCTTGGCAGTGGTGAGGATGGCCCAGGGCTTGGCAGTGGTGAGGATGGCCCAGGGCTTGGCAGTGGTGAGGATGGCCCAGGGCTTGGCAGTGGTGAGGATGGCCCAGGGCTTGGCAGTGGTGAGGATGGCCCAGGGCTTGGCAGTGGTGGGGGGATGGCACAGGGCTTACGCTGTGCAACGCTGCCCTCAATGCGGTACCCAAGGATGATGGCAGCCCGCTGGATGTCCACTCTGTTCATCAGGTCTGAGCACTTCAGAGCACTCAGCCTCTCCCCATCTTGGTCCTCCACGAAATAGATCAGCTCCACGGGGTTATCAACACCAGCTAAGCGTGACACGTTCACGATCTGAAAAGAAATTGCAAAGCTTTTACATTTTAAGCTGTGTTTATTTGGAGCTCGCATACATTTTGTCTTAAGAGTTCATACTCTCTCTGCTCTGTTGTAACTGAAAGGAAAAGTTCAAGAAAAGCTACAGCTGGGTTGTTCCACTCCTTTTATTGTTTTCTTTTTTCCTTCCCCCCTCCTTTTTCCTTTTCCCACTTGTATCATAAAAATGTACACATCTGGTAAGTAAGAGAACTGCTTTCACTCTAAAGATGCCAACACTGTGCCACCCTGGAAGCCTCTACTGCCTTTAGCAATGGTTGGTTAGAAGAAGTGTGACTGCACTTTTCCCTTCTCTAAAAACCTACTCTAACTTTGATTTGTTATTCATAACACACACACACACACACACCTCTTTGCTCCAGTTTTTCTAAATGTTAAGCAGCTACACAGGTGAATATTCTGTTAGCATCAAATAAAACTGTTTGCTCTGTTTCAACCTAAGCACTTGCACAACCACCTCCATCCATCCTCCACACAGCTCCCCTTGGCATCCACCTTTCTTCAGGAAGGAATGTATTGGACGCTGTGGGAAGGAATTCTTCCTACTTACATCTAAAGACATTAATAATCAAAAGAATGCATGCTATGAGGAAGCCCTGTAGATACTCTCTAACATCTACATTGCATATGAGAACCACATAACTTTGAATTCCTGTAAAATTACATCTTTTTATATAACAACTCTCATCTGTTTAACCATTCACTAAGCAATGGTGAGCACAAACTAGAATTAGGACAATAAACAGTAGGAGGTATTCTGTTGTGATTTTTTTTAAAGAGTTTGAAGGGCTTTGGAAGGAATTGACATAAATAGAGCAATGTATTTTGCTTCCTTCAGAATTATCCTTCTGCTATAAAGTACACATTTAATAATCTCAGAAACTGCCCATAGGCCTAAAGTAAAGCAAACACACAAATGTTTGCATGTGAGGCTTACAAAAGCAAATCTTTATATTGTTTTCTTTCCTAGCTTCCAACTAAACAAATTCTGTTGAAGGAAAGAAGTACAATTTCGAGCTCAACAGGAATGATATCCTGGTTTTGGAGAACACCAACTCAACAAGTCCTAAAAAAGCAATTCCCAGGAATGGCAACAGCAAAAATATATATATAGTTTTAAAAAAACAAAAAAACAAAAGAGGGGAGAAAGATGAAACAAGAGAAAGCACAATTGTCATAAAAATCTTTTAGGACAAATCAAGTGAAAGCAAAAAGTAATGTTCAGTGTCAGCCATATTTGATGCAGGAAACAGCACATCTACAAATAGAGCAGAAAAATGTGCACATCTCTGAAACACAGCAAGAGCTGCTAACAGGACCCATTAAATGATGCTGCTGCTCACCTGAATGCCATTCCCTCTTCTACCAGCTAAGGAAAAACAAATCCCCGACTGAAGGTAACAAAATAGCATCAATAAATGAGGTTTCAACACACATATGTGGCAGCTGTAAAGCTAAATCTGGCTTCATTGACCTCAAATATACAATGGGTTAACAAATGCCCACAGCTTTATGTTACATTATATCTGCTACAGGAGGGTTGCCACAGCCTGGTCTCAGAGCACAGAGCAGCAGAGTGTACAGACTGGTATTTGCTCCCAGCACAGATGAAACCTTCCCAAACAGCACCTAACACACATGGAGGGTGAGGGAGCTGAAAATTAACGGGTTCTTAGTTTTAATTTTATGAAGCTCCTCTGTGCATAGCCAGAGAATCAGAAAAAATGAGAAAATTCTTAAACTGAGCTGTCATATATTTTACAGCCTGTGAAGAATCCAAGGAGTATAACTATGTGTGTTATACACATCATGGTAACCAAGCTGCCTGTGTGGGTTAACAAAGGAACTTCTCCACAGCTGTCTTTAGAAAAGGCAGAAGATAAGAAGGACAAGATTTCAGTGCAAGTTGTCACAATGGAAACTAGACAAATTTTAACACAGAATTAAAATCAACAGCATTTGGCTCCCTATGCTGAGGAACAGGGATGAGTGAGAACAGGGAGAGTGGAGGCAGGAAGAAGTAGCTGGAGGTATTTCAGCACAGTATAGAGAACAGGGGAACAAGCACAAAAAAGTTCAGTGGAGGTGCAGGCTAGTGCTGATCAACTAAGCTCACTATTTAAAGCTAAACTTTATCAGAAATAATTTCTTCTGCATATACAGTATTTTATGACTGCTCACACCATACAGAGAGAGAAGCTTCACAGAGAGAAGCTGCAGACAAAATTTCAAAACCATGGGAAGATGGTTATGGATTTCTATTCTGGGAAAGCTGGTGACTAGCAGGGTAGTCAGGAAGCAAACACAAGATAATTAGATTTGCACATAAACCCAGTACCTGTGACAATAGCAGTACCTCAGTTTTCATCTAAATTTTACTTACTGATTTTTGTAACTAGCCTCTGAGTTTGCTGGAACACAGGAAATGGCATACTGGGCCTGAACTCTTTTAAATCTGGTCATGGAATTGAGGCACACAGTCACTGTGCCTGTTTGTTTTACAGAGTTTCTGGATTCTAAGTTTTGTGACACATGGTTCCAAATTATACTCTTTGTGCAGCTTCAGACTGCTTTAGTCTCTGTCCTTGAGAATGATAAGAATGCAAGCAGAGACAAATAGTATTTGCCAGGCATCCAGCAAAGCAGCCCACATGTAAGGAAGCATTTAAGCATTTTACATTTATACTCTGGCAGTGAGAGACGACATAGGGAGGGAAGAGATAGGAGAATTTTAAATGCAGGAGGCAGAAAGTTGGAGGGGAAACAAATAAGAAAAGACTAATTCAACTCCTGTGTACATAAATGATACCATCTTTGTTGATACTAGATGTGCATTTAACCTCCACAGAGGAAAGGCTTAACTGTGTTCAGGTGTCAGTAAATTTAATTTAGAAAGTGTTTTCAAGTGAATATCATAGGTCAGTGAACAGAGTTGCCTTGGTAACAAAATCTAGTTGGTAATTTCAGGCACGGAAATACAAGTGGTGGGGAAGCTTCCAAGGCATTCTCAGAGTCCTGGTCAGCCAGAGGGATGTCCTGGTCAGCAATCCCTACAGGAGCAAGGAAGCCCTGGTGAGCTGTTTCAGGGTCTGGAAGGCATGAGCACTACTGAGAAACAAGCAGATATGCACACACAACCCCCAGTGCTCATGCAGGAGGATTATTTCCCTTTCTTGCCTTCCTTTATCATAATGGAAAAAAATAATTGAAAAAGATCCTCTTTCTCTACTGACCATAGTACAGCTTGAATTAATTGCCCAGATACTAAAATCCTACTCAGATTTTAGTGTCTGGGCAATTAATTCAAGCTGTATTGTGGTCAGCACCCAGAGGCACAAGCAGGCTGTGAGCAACCTGACAGGAGGGGTCAGTTGCTGCCTGGGACAGCTGCTGGAGGGGCCAAAAGCCTCAGAGGAAAAGGTGAAGCAGCAGCAGTGCCCGAAGGCTTCATTTATAAACCCAAAAACTCGCTGCAAGAATTTATTTATAAACCTAAAAACTCACAGCAAGACAGGCTTTCCTCAGCCAGGAGAGACACACAAGCTGTCAGCAGAAAAACACGAGAACGAATTTTTGCCTTAATGAAAAGCTCAATTCAGTCACTGCATTCTCTCATAAGCTGCTACTCCTCACACACATTGCAAATAAAATGCTGCCTAACATGTTCTTTAAATCAGAACATTCCTCTTTGTTTAATTTACTAGGATTAGCTTTTCACTTTCTATTAGGTTCAAAGGATCAAGCATGTTGAAATAAAGGAAAATTAATTTTTTTTATTAGCTGCTGGTGTATTTTTAAAGTACAATTAAGCCCTCTAATTCCCCCCAAAATGTAATGAGAATTATTATAGTAAACTACAATATAATAAAATATGTATTTTAGATATTAAAATATAAATATAGCACAGGTGTGTCTGCAGATGCAATGCCAGCCACAGTAAGCACGTGCCTTCAGATTTGCAGCAACAGAAGATGCACATTGAAAATACATAGGACCTACTCTGTGAAACATTAATACAATGTCACACAAAAATCAGTGGAACTATCAGAAGTACAACAACCAGGTGTGAGGCTTCAGAGGGGTTTTTGTACACAATGGTTACAGACTTTTTTCTCTTTTTATCGTGGAGTGCCACCTGTTAACAGCACAGACAGTCAAACAGGAGGGGAAAGCCTGCTATTTGGGTACCCTCCAAAGCTCTTCTTCAGAGTGCCCAGATTTAAAGCATAATTTTTCACATTCTTAGGCACTAACACATGCCTTCAGAAATGAAATCTAAACCTCAAAAGGTATCACTTCTATTTCCTGAGCACGTGAAAGGAAACTAATACGCCTGCAGTAACATGCACAAATAATTGCTTCACCTCTTGACCTGCAGTCCTGATTTTCCATAGAGCTTAGAAATGTCACATTTCAATACACTATAAATATATTTCACCTCAGGAAAAACTCCGGTCTAGAGGGTCACAAGGCAAGTGAAATGTGAGTCCAGTCTTTAATGGATATATAAACATGTTCTGTTAAAACTGTGCAACACTTTTGGTGCTGGCAGCTTTTTTTCTTATTTTCACTGCATCGTGCTCTACTATCATAGCAGTCACTGCCTTGTGTGCAAGAAATATATATGGGAAAATCTGAATGTAAAGCACAAGAACCGTTATTAGCTCTACCAGAAGATACAAACACAGCTTATAAACTTGGCTAAGAGGAACAGAATTAACAGCAGTAAAAGGTTTATGGCAGGTATCTATGGACAAGATCCTCAGCTAACAGGGGAACATCCTTGAAAGGAACTATCCTTCAGTCTGGAGCTCACCATCACTGCAGCTGCACACCACAGCCTGCTGTGAGCACATCCAGCACACACTCTTCACTGCAAGGTTTCACTTCAGCCTCCCTCCTTCCCCATCTCCTTTGTTACAGCTCTCATCCTACCTGAAAGGGTGGGCTGGGAGCACCTGGAAAAGCCCTGTGATGGTGCTGACTGTAATGAACGGAACCCTCCTCTGCCCAAAGCCAGCAGCTGGCAGGCTCTTTGCACTAATTAAGTGGCATAAATGAGCAGCATTGCTGTCTGGAACACGAGCTGCAGACCTCATCTTATGTCCCAGTATGTAATACAAAGTCAAAAGAAAAATGCTGTGTTTTCACTTTCCAAAATACCACTCCTTATCTAGAAAGGATGTGCCCATAATTTTGTGCATGAGAAAAAAATAAACTACCTGAGCTTTATTGTGCGAAGTCATAAAACTGTAATCTAAACATACACATTTTATAGGCTGTGGTATCTTCACTAGCAACATAAGGAATATTTGTTTCATTTATATGCAAAAGGAGGACAAAGGCATAATGAACAAAGTGCAATAAGAGGTGCTGGGAATAGGAGATCTGAAGCAGACACCTATTAGCAGCATTTCGAAGCTGTACAGAAGAAAAATAAAATAAAATCTCTATTACTGAAACAGATGTTTCTGAGACAGGAAAGCAGAAGTAAGAATATCCCAACATCTGGAAATTTAAGTGGTAGCAAAAACCATAGGATTAAATTAAATAAAGACAATAGCTCTGAAATGCAAAAAGGGCATCTGGGAGGTAAACCAACTGTCAATGAATTAGCTGGAAATGGTAATTTTTAAGAAGATGAGCCATTAAAAAAGTACTTTGGCTTTCAGATTGTTGAACTGACTAGAAAGAACACATCAGAATTTAAAACTTTAAATTAAATAGTAAAGTCTTCTTGGACTTTATGTGAATAAATCCACCTGTGACTCTAAAATTCCAAAGCAGCACTGGAATCCAGATAAAAGAAGTTGCTATGTGTGCAAAATTTGGTATGAATAATCATTTTTACCTGAAATCCAACCCTGTGACCAGGAGTACTGCGACAAATAAGAAGTTAAGGGGTAGAATGTACTACTCTACTGCTGCACCAAGCCACACACAATTCTACTTTGTATTTCTATATCACTGCCAAAACATCACAGAGAGCTGTGAAGTAGCTGTCCCAGGAGATAAATGTTTTTCAGATGATCATCCTGTCTCCTTTTGTTAGGCGCCTCATGTAAGCCAAACAAGATAGAACACTCTTAAAACAAGACGTTGGTAAAACAATTTTCACTGTTGTTTCTAAGAAGCCATCAGAATTTTTTAGTCAGTTATTTGCATTTCTGTTATGTTTAGCTTAAATATGTGGTGCTTGAAAGAAGACCCACATTTTAGGTGCAAAACACAAGTATCACCAACTAGCTAAAGGCGACGCACGCTTTTGAGTTAATATTTCTCAGATGAAAACCCAAGCACTTTGTTAACACTCATGTTAAATAATTCAGCAATTTATTATCCTTTATTTTTCATCCTCTTAATACCTGCACAATGTTGCTGCCTGCAAAGCTGGCCCGCCTCCAGATCCTGCCTCTGAGCAAAGCCTCATTGAAGAGGTGAGCGAGCTTCCGCTCCATCTCAGCCCGGAACACTTCCTCCTGAATGCGCTGGTCAACCACACCCAGGAGAACTGCATGGCACAGAAAACAGCCCAAGAAAACAAATCCATTAGTAGAACTTCTCAGTTTCTTCTCCACAACTTCATATCAAGCTTTGAGTCAACCTGGGACAGCTCAGGGATAACTCGAGAGCAGCTGTATTTAAATGGGAATTCTGACCTGTTCAGGTGGAGGTTACTTGGTGGAAAAGGGAAACATTTGGTGGGAAAAGGTCAAAATAAATAATCTGGGGGGAAAAAAATTCAGACAGAAGATTTTTTTTGAACCTTAACCAGACTAGACAGACCCAGGATAATAAGGAAACTATTTCAATTCTAAAAATGCATAAAACCATGAGAAACCAATGAATTTTTAAAAACTGCTAAAAGAGAAAACTTAGTCTAAATTGTCTGCTTCAACTAATTGCAGTAAAAAGTGTTGTGTTCAGAAGTGATGCCAAGTTGGAGATGGGAAGGGCAAGGTTCTTGGAGAAAAAGTAGAACAGCAGCAGATGAATGAAGCTGTGTATTCAAGTGCAACTTCCCCAGATAAGATTAAGAAATATGCCAATCACAGCACAAAAAAACAGTTTGCAGCCTTGCCTACTTGGCAACCAGGTACCCTGGGTCACTGGGGCAGTTAATGCTGAGAGGAATCCCTGAAGGAAGAGGAAAAAAAGGGTGAACTTTTACTAGCAAGATGGCATCCACTTAGAGAAATGTGGAGTGAATTCTTTTCCCCTCAAAATAAATAATTTGGGGGAAAAAAATTCAGGCAGAGGATTTTTTTGAAACCTTAACCAGGCTAGACAGACGCAGGATAATAAGGAAACAATTTCAATTCTAAAAATGCATAAAATCATGAGCATTCAATGAATTTTTAAAAACTGCCAAAAGAGAAAACTTAGTCTAATTAGGCTGCTTCAACAAATTCCAGTCAAAAGTGCTGTGTTGGAGATGTACCAACACTTGTGTACTGAGCTGGAGATGGGGAGGGCAAGGGCTCAGAGTCCTGGAGAAAAAGTAGAACAGCAGCAGATGAATGAAGCTGTGTATTCAAGTGCAACTTCCCCAGATAAGACTAACAAATATGCCAATCACAGCTTAAAAAAAATGGTTTGCAGCCCTGCTCACCTGGCAACCAGGTACCCTGGGTCACTGGGGCAGCTAATGCTGAGAGGAATCCCTGAAGGAAGATGAAAAAAAGGGCGGACTTTTACTAGCAAGATGGCATCCAGTTGGAGAAATTTTGAGTGAATGGAGCAGTAGTCATTCAAATGATCCAACTGAACAACCCTCCAGGACAGCAAACCAACTCACTGCTGACTGCATCAAATAAATTTAGTTCTAATTCTCCTCCACTAAAAATACACGTACTTTTAAAAATCCAGTTTTTCTGTGTTTCCACATTTATTTTTTAAGTGTAGAGCTTAATAAAAAGCCACCAGTTAGATAAAATCAATTAAATATAATTTTAATTTTTGAAATTTTTAAACCAAATCTATTAAAGCCACTTTTTCAATTTGAAGCTTTCACTGCAGATATCAGAAAAAGGAAACATTTTCATGATTTGTCACTGAGATCAACAGTGTCTGTCTTCTAAATTCAATCACAGACTAAGTATCTCAGAATTAAATAGCAAAACAGACAGTGACCTAAGGCTATTATATACACCAGGCAGAAAACTGTTCTTGCCTGTGTATTGGGTTTCAGTATCAATAAATTATGTTTAATAGCATGAATTGTATTCTACAACAGAGGGAGAACACTGTATATCCCAGCTTTTTATGACTACTGGGATACATGCACATATATCTGGGTAATTTGATATTAAAAAATCTTTACATGCATGGATTCTATCATTTCCCCATGTCATGATTCATTACCCTTAAAATACAAAACACTGACTGAAAGCAATGACTCAGCCAAAGTCTGCCAGCTCTTCCCAGAATCCTGCAAGAACTGAGACTACAAAAATTTCCTCTGCAGAAAAAAAAAAGAAGCAAAAAAAAAGAAAAAAAAGTTGCTGCAATTGGCTTTCAAAATCTTACAGGCAGAAGTTTATCAAAACCCAAGGGAATGTGATTTCAGAGCTTGAAGAACCCTTTTTTTACTGCAGGAGCTAAGGGAATTTTCAGCAGCAATGGACAATCCTAAGGCTGAGCAAGAGAGGGAGCAGGTGGAGCCAAAAAAGCCAACAGAAATCTCTAAGGAAGGATGCCAATGGTTATAAAGACACACATAGGAGCTTTTCCCACATCAGTGAGCATTATCTGAAATTCTAAATCTTTCTTCTCTGAAACAAGCCACGTGGGCATCAGAAATTGAGGTGCAATTTGGTTTCCTGATTAAAGAGTGAAGTGGTGATTGGTGGGAAGAAATAGAGAAACCTGGAAAAAAGAGTAAGTCTACACAACAGGTGAACTAGAGGTGATAAAAGCTGTAGGAAGACAAGAGTGCATCCACTGGGGCACCTGCACCCTAAGAACAGGTTTGGTAGGCAAAACCTCCTCACCAGTCAGGCTTAAAAGCACCAGGTAAGACCTACAGCAGGGAGGCAACCTCAACAGCCTTTGAGCACCTAAACATGAGAGCTCAAGCACACCTGCAAATTACAGAATAAAACACTCAGAAGACTTTGGTGGGAGGCATCTTCTGTGAACGAATCAGAAGAGATCAATGAAATGTAATGAAACTTTTTATGTACTCAGAATTCATCTATTTTCACTCTGTTTTATTCTGGGCATGTTTTGGTAGAAAGTGTCACACAAATAAAATTTTAATTTTCACTTAAAGTAGAGATCTAAAAATCAATGTGGCATATTGACAACATGCAGAGTAGATACTTTATGCCTGACAGTCTGAGCTGTTTCACTAAGAATGAACTGCCTTATAGACAAAAAGTGCTTTGTGTGCATTATCAAGGAATTTCAGTAGTTAAATCTAGACCAGGGATTTATACTTCCCAGATAAGTTAAATCTAGACCAGGGATTTATACTTCCCAGATATTCCAGGTCACTGGGCCTTTGGTTTTAGAATTTATTCAGCTCAGACCATGTTATTACCTCATAAAAATGCAGCACCCCTAAGCTATTGATATTTATGCAGGTTAGATATTCCACTACCAAAACTAATTGCACTTTTACTTACTCACAGAGACCATACATACCTGTTCTCACCCAGGAAGATTTCATCAACTGGGACACGTTAAGCTTAGGATAATGAAAGGCTGAAGAAAAAACAGAATGGAAGAAAAACATCCATAAGAACAGTTTTCTAAACAACATACACAAAACCAGAAGCCACTACATAATTTATACTGTCAGCAAGCATCTTATTTACACAGATGCATTTCTGCTCCTGAGGCAATGCAGACACAATGGCAAGGGAAGTGCTCCCAATGTACACTGCTGAGTTTGTCTCTAACAAAAAGAAGCTAAGTGAAACAGTCAGATTTATTACGTGAAAGACTCCAAGCTGCTGCACCGAGGTCATTGCTCCCAGGAATTTAAAAGCTCACTGTCTGAGCTGTGACTCTTACTGAGCCAGCTGCAGGATCACTCTCTTGCTCAAAGGCCAGTGAGGCAACTCCTGAGTGCCTCAGGATATAAGGAAAATAAGACCTTCTCTGTGGCAGAAACTATGAAAAAACAATAAAAGTAAAGCAGAGAACTAAACATGTATGATTTGTGTTCCAGACTTGTGCAGTTTTTTTTACAAAACCCACAAACAACCGCATGTAGAAACACTGCTGTAGACAAACCTCATGGCTTTTCTACTCGGCTTGGTGGCTCCAAGCTTTCCTAATTTCTCGGATTTTTCAAAAAAAAGCTCTGCTCTAGAGGGAAATCCTTGCCCCAGTAAGGAAAACAGCCTATTTCTACTGACTTCAGTATAGATAAGATTTTTCCCAAGGTTTCCACTGGAGAGCAGTAAAGACATGTTGGGAAAGAAATGAAGATGGGGGCTGGGCCAACAGTTTCCTCAAGGGAAGTCTTAAGCTTCACTATGGCAATAAGGAAAAGGAATGGTCTTAACTTTCTCAAAATATTTAATCCAGATGCAGTTTGCTAAGCATTATACAAAGGTTAATTTTTAAACCATTTCATGAACAGAAAGAACGCAGCACATAACAATTAAATGACCTGACCCATGCTGGATCAATTTAGAATAAAGATGTGTACAGTTGTGGACTAGTTTGCCACTACTCCACATTTCAGGGAAGTAGAAAATTGAAGTTTTTCTAATTTAATGATGCAAGAATTTGTAGACAAGCTGTTCTCTGTCAGTGTACCAAAAATCTGATTCTTTTGCCCATTAAAAAGCTTAGGAATTTTTTGGTTAAGGTAAAAGCAAAAGAATCATTAGTTACATTTTACCTTTTATTTTCACAGATTTATAACTAACTCCTATTGGAAGAAAAAAATAAAAGAAAATTTGGTTATTCCACCTTTATTTCAGTAATAGCACCACTAGCTTCAAGATGATCACCTGGCAGGTACTCTGTGACTTACTATTCAGAAGGGTGTTGGAACATGGTCCTTTTTTTCTGAACAGGAAACACTGGCCCTCTATGCAAGTGATCACAATGCATTACATTTCCAAAACTCTCAGACAAGCAAAAAGCACCTCAGAGTCCATTTAAACACACCCATTTATTTTTGGCATCCTGCTACTCGATTCTTCTGATTGTAGCTTTTAGATTGAAATTCTATTTACTCTAGTCATGCAATTGTTTACTTCAATTTAGAAATGGAAGCTGAACAAAAAAAGCATAAACTAAACTGAAAACTGATTCTGCTGTTTTCCAATGCATGGAAAGAGCACGATAAGGAAATCAAAAACCTTCCCGTGACCATAATGCTTTGAACTCCTAGCAATTGTGAGTCTTTTTCTTCTTTAACCCAAAATCATGTTTCACTTCAATACTTACTGTGGTCTTCACACTTTTTCTAATTAGTACTTGAAAATGATTTAATTCATGCAAATTGCTGCGTGACTATTCATTTAAACTTTCCATGGAATTAATGCAACTTAAAAATAAACCAACTTGAGCAGAAAATCTTGACATTGAAAAGGAAGATGTGCTGCTGTGATCACTGCCAACTAAGACCAGGTTCTAAAACCTGACAAAGAATGCTGAAAACTGTCAGAACTCAGCCAATCCAGGTTCCACTTCTTATACCACAGGTCACTCTAGTGTCTCACTGACACACAGACCTTGGGCTCATCTGAAGTCTCAGCACTGCAGTAAGATCAAATTTGCAAGAGTTCTGATGTCCTCTGGAACTAACAATTACAAACAGCACTGACTGATTGTTATTCTGAGGGGGAAGCTGGATAGACAAAATGCAATTATTAGCTAGATTGCAGCTGGTCTGCTAATGACTCTGGATGCATTAATGAAGTAGATGCTGGCATCATTAGAAGATGCTAACAGGGACCCCTGGAGCACCACACTGTGTAACAGCATCGATTTGGGGCTGAATGAAAAGGGAAAGGGTCACCTGCTCACCCAGAGACCTACTGACAGCAGTCTAAAGCACACCACTCAGGCAGCACGGCCACTGCCAGATGTTCTAAGGATCACTCTCTCCAACAGATGTGTGGGACCATGCCGGATACAACTGGTGTCATGCTGATCGTTCTTATTTCTGATCAATGGAGAACAGTAGTAGAAAGCATGGAGGGAATGCAGGATTTGAAATGAGAAGGCATTAAATGAAAAATAAGATTCCATGCAGATACTGGGGTGTGGGCAATAGCGCATTAAACAGACACACATTGTGTCTGTTTAAAACCTGATCCAAAATCCACCCAGAAAAAAATTGCCAAATATTTCTGCAGTCCTTGGACCATATAATACAATCTTATATTTATCCTATTGGCCTTGCAACATCTCCAAGACAGCCAAAATAAATGCCATACATCAAAGTGCTACTTAGAACTGAAAAAATAGCAAGTCCCAAGGCAAATCTCTCTACTCTCTTAGGACTTGAAGCCCTAAGAAAAACAAAGAGCTTTATTCAGGGTAAGTTCATGAAGGCAAATATTGCCATCTACTCCACAGCTAGCCTTTACCTGTCCTCCAAGAAATCTACTCGCCATAAAGAGATACCAAATATAAAGTTTCCTGTTATTTTTAATGAACTAGCATCCAAACCCTGTGATTAGACTTGGTTTTCTTTCTGCTGACTTGTAGGTCATGACCATCTAACCAATTTCCAATCTGAAACGTGAGCTGTAAGGTGGACAATAAAAAATAAGGATGAGAAAGGTGTAAACTGGACCTGTAAATTTGAATAGAAGCATGTTGCTCAAGTCACCTAAAAGTCTTGTGAGGAAAGAAGAAAGTCTGGAAGTTTCCAGGTTCTGCCATTTTGACAGCCCTATTCCTGCAAAGAACAGTCCACATCTGCCAAACAACTTTCACTCCTGATCCTGACTCTATGTGAGTGGGGGAAAAACTGACAAAGAATTCCTGGTATTAACGATGTACTGCACAGGAACAAACCACACAGTTAAAACTAGAAACAAGACATTATTTATGTGAATAAAAACCATGAGAGGATAGTGTGTGAAAGGCAATGCAAAGTGAACAAGTGGCAAGGAGCAAATACACTCCTTGGAACAAGGCTCATATTTGGGATATTGATGTCATGATCTCACTTAATGTAGAGATGCACAAGTAGCTTTTTTTGGGTATGATCAACTTCAACTCCCAAGTTAGGGGTTGAGTACTGGCACTCAGCTCATCCACAAATAATTTCTTCAGATGCAACTACAAAACTTACAAGATCATGCACAGAGTCCTTAAGGGAAAAAGAAAAGTCACTACCAAGAGTATTAATTGTTACCATGCCTGATAAACTAAGGCACAAATGGCACAGAACAGTATGGCATGGAACATTTCATATTTACATATGAACACTGACATACATAGATGGTTTACATGTAAATATCCAACATTCCTAGAAAAAAAAATCACACTGAAAGCAGAGGTTTGCATATTAATCGGCACAGACCAAAGCAGCTATATCAATCCAAGGTGTTGTAACACTTTCCCTGCTACAGTTGCTCTGTAGAGTTCCGGGCCTAGAAAACAAAAACATTTAGGTATCTCCCTGCTAAAGAAGCTTTGAGGATCTGGCTGTTGGTCACCCTCAACGGTCTGCTGAAGATGATGTTTCAGGAATGATCTGCCCAATGCTGCTAAGCCTTTGGACAGAATTTTTGGCTCTGAATCTGAAGATCTAAAAGCCTTAGGCTCAAAATCCAGTCACAGAAGCAGTGTAAAAAACTGTAGGAACAGCTAAAAATAACTGGCTGTGGTTGTCTCACTGATAAAAGAGTCTGAACTACATTCATCATTTCTGTGCTTGCTGACAGAAGGACCCACAGCTCTAGTAATCTGAGAAACTGTGTTCCCACTTTGCCAACTTACCAAATAGCACCAGAGCTGGTATTCCACAACAGTGCCTATTAAAGCACTGCTGAGACCAAACTAGACCAGTTCAAACCCAAATGTGCTGTCCTACAAAGGGATCAATCTATAGTAAATGTGAGTTCCTCTAACAGCAAGCAAGTCAAATGCTGACATTATGTTCCTTAATTTAGGACACCTTATCCACCAAATCCTCATGTTTTCTACACTGCAGTCTTAGGGAAGATCTCATAGTTCCTAAAAATCCTGAGCTCTCCACTCATCCTACTTTACTTTGCTTTATAATTGACATGTGAGTGATCACAGGGCTCCACTGGCACTGGCACCATCCCCACTGACCAGGCACTGCACACATGCAGGTAACAAGCACAGGGACAGCTCCTGACACGAGCATTAAAGTAATTTCAAATTTCCTAAGTACCATCAGGAAAGGAAACTAGAATCACAGAATTGTTTGGTTTGGAAGGGACCTTAGAGGTCATCTAGTTCCAAGCCCAAGGAGAACTATGTACATTCATCTTTAACAGGAATGTCTTCCCCCTATGACCAGCCTCTCTTTCAGGCTACACCAGCCTTGGTAGAAAATCTGTTATCACTTAATTGCACTGTAGCTCCATTGCACAATCCAGAAGATGGATTCTCAGCAAGGGGCAACCTGCAAACGCACAAATATAATTTCAGAATATGTGGACAAGACTAAAAGCTGTAAGAGCCAATGTAGGCTCTTATATCACAGGAAAAAAAGGGTCCCTCAACACCAAAAATATTACTAGAGGCTAAAAGCTACCTAAACTCAAGCTCAAATGCATAAAAGAGAGGACACAGAGTAAAGAGAGGTGTCTTTCAAGCAATCAAGGCAAGAGCAACGGTTTATTTGCAGTGAGCAATGAAGACCATAGCCCACAATGTGAGATGTTCTGGGGCTTCCAAGATAAAAAGAAATGCTGGTCATCTGTGGACAGGGATTCTCAAGACTTGGTCCTGGCTCCACTAAATAGACCTACCACTGCACAGAGCTCACACTCTATGTGAGACCAAACAAGAATAGAAATGCTTAACAGCAATGTGTCAACAACTTCATACATCTTTTAATTATTATGGGAGTGGGGGGGGGGCAATCAAAAATGCTGAAAACATTAAATAAAAAGCTTCAAAAAATTAGTGTGTTTAGAGTACATCCAGTAAATGGGAAGTATCCTGTGCAATCATCTTACCTAGATCGAAAGCTGCTAAGGAGAGCAACTTTTCTGTTGACAGTGACTCTCTTTACAGTATTTTCACTGACATGCACAGCTGCATAATGAACACCAGCTACAATTAGACCTGATCTTCCACTAGATATTTAACTATATGGTAAAACTCACTCTGTCAGATGTTATGCATCTCTACAGCTCACAGAAATAACTCCAAAAATTAAAAAGCATGGTGAGATAGGAGAAATGGGGAATTAATGGGCTGAGTCAGTGACACCCACCAGCAGGAAAGGCAAGTACTATTCTCCCATGATCTTGCTTATGTTCCTGAGTCATCTGAAAAATCTAAAATCTAATATAAGTTGTCAAGGCCAAGTGTCAAGCAAGCTCTGTTATGCAGGCAGTTCCCACTCATCTGTGTTTAGAATGATGGTGGTCTGAAAAAAAAGACTTGCCATGCAAATGTACATAAAAAGTGAGAAAGGTAATACCTTAAAACTTAACAGACTGCATAGACAAATTAATTTAGACTATATGGGCAAATATCAACTTATGCAGACAGTGTCCCAGGAGTTTCTAGAAGTCAGAGACACAGTTAAGGGCAGCACAACCCTGAAAGCACTGAACACTCCTGAGAATTACCAAAGGCCCCTCTAGACATCAGCCAAGACACACCTTGGACTGCACTTCACAGCAATACTGATCTAAGTGATTTTCTTATTTTTAGATCTGGACTAAGACCAATGAACTGACGAAGGCAGGTTAAGCACAACTGACCCAGCACAAAAGGAAAGTATGATAACAAAGGCAGCAAGATGCTGTAACACCAAAATGTGAGCAGAAAGAGGCACAGATTTGCCCTGCAGAACTTATGATTCATGTTAGGTACTTGAAGCTGCATTATCATTTATGGAAAATTCTGAACAGAAGTATTTTGCAGTATTGGGTGACAGCAAATACTCACGTTCAGCAATCTGCTGCACAGGGAAGCCCAGATAGAAGCTGAATTCCACCACGGACAAGTTTCTGAGCTGCTCGCTGACTTCAGACCCATTGAGAAAACCGTACCTGTCTCGGATGGCAAAAACAATGCTCACAGGGCCCTGTCGAAACGCCACCCCAGGCCTGCTCAGAGTTATATTCAGTATCTGAAAAGACAGCATTGAAGCAGGGTGAGCAAAATCAAATCACTGCCATTTCCATCCCTTCCTCGACAGACTTCTCTTTTTCCTCTTATATGAAGAGGTGTGCAATTCACATCAAGACAGAGGAACATCTGTTCCAGATTGGTTCAGCCAGCTGAGTCTCAGAAGAGGAAAAGTTACATGTGAATTCCTCTTCAAAGAGTCATCCTTTAAGGTCAGTCATAATCCAGAATGATCTGACAGCTACAGCCCAGAAAATGATGAGAAAAAAAACCACCTAGCAAGTCAGACAGCAAAATAAATCTAGTCGCAAATAAGTCTTAGATGTATGCCAAACTGCATGGAACAGAAGAAAGGCATTGATTATGGCAAAAAAAGTTCTGAAAATGGATACTCTCTTGGTAAAAACCTCCTGCACCATGCACACTCAAACCCACCAGTTGTTAGAAGCCTTTTTGTGGCAACAATATACACAGCAAATGTATTCATGTAGATAAACCTCTTCTGAAAAATAAGAAGTATTTAAAGTAAGTTGGCTAAGCTGATGGTCCAAGAAATTGTTTTGCATGCTCTGTCCTCAGTCTATGCAGTGACACTGTGTTTGAAGTTCTGAGCACTCTTCTATATGTACTACACAGTATTTTAGGTACTCTAAAATTTGTCATTTTTCTTCCTGAATTTATTTTAGTGTACAACAGATGGGTATTTATGGTGTCAGTTAAACAACATAACAAAATTTTTACTGAGTTTGGTATTACAACAAAGTTAGATTAAATTTAAGAATTCAAACAGAAGAGGGAGTTGATCTCATTAAACTGAATTGCTGACTTTCCAGGGAGCTCTAAGCTCTGCTGTGTGATTCAGGGCTCTGCACATGTGCAATACCTTTCATGTGTGAAGTTCCAGTAGCAGCTGTCCCAGACATCATATACTGTAAGTATTTCTAGACCTCAGAAGCAACTAGCATGTTTGCTCACATGATGGCAGGGTCATGTAACTCCTATACTCCCTAACAGGGTGGGGAAAAACCAGCATGGCAATGAGAGCTGCGAGTTTTCTTCCAACAAAAACTTTTTAACCACACCTTAGTCTTTTATAGTAAACTATGACGGGAGTGACTCTGGTAAGGGCTGGAACAGTTTTTATTTGAGAAATTATAAACCCTCTCACATTCAATAATGCTTTTGGATATAAACCATCACCTTGGATCATTTTTTTCAAAAAGCTTGTAAAAGCTTGTAACATGTTGTGCCATGTTATTTTTTGGGGGAAAACCCAACTGACTTCATGACAAAGCCTCATAGTCCTACATGACCTAGACTGCAAGTGACAGCCAGAGAACACTTAACTCATTTTATTGTCTGGAAGAAACAAAGGACAAGCAAAGGTGAGGGGGGAAAAGGGACAGATACAAACCATGCTCATCCTCTCACCTGCACAGTGAAGTTGTAGGACTCCTGGTGCTTGTTCACCTCCAGGAATGCCATTGTCAGCCCTCTCTCAATGCGCTGGCTAAAGGTGCAGAATCCAATATCCACATTTCGAGGTACAAACTGAAGCACTGAAAGCAAAGGGCAATTATTCCTCCAGAAAAGTACTTCCATGAGAGAGAACAAAACAACAATTCACAGGACAATAATTTCCTTCTTTCATGAAGCTCAGGACACATTCAGTGAAACACCAGATGAAAACACATTAAAAATACATTTTTGTGTTTCTGCAGTAAATTCTCTACTCACTAAGATTGGTTGCAGCAGTAATTAGATCTCTGAAAGATACTAGTGACAAAATACTCACTGTTTCCTCTTGTATACTAAAAGACCTTCACTATAGACATGTGGCTAACTTCACCTCACCTGACCACTGAATTGGCCACACTGAAATCCTGAGCACCCAGCCAATCCACGAAAATCTTCAGAAAATAAAGCAACAAATATCTCTTTCTTGTAGCCTGAAATAAAGTATTTAGCTTGCCTAAAAGACTACATATTGGATCCATTAATGCACATTAGTATTTGTCTAACACTTTCAAAACACTTAGTAAGCTATCTGTTAAATTTAGATACAGACATCCTTAAGTTCAGAAGAGAGAAAGAAAGAGCACAAGGCAGAAAGAGTGAGTGTAGAGGAAGGTGATGAGGCACACAGACCTTAACTACATGCACATCTGTGGATTTCCACATATATTCTTACCCAAAGAAATGCTACAGTTAGCTTACAGATCCTAACATCAACGTTATACAAGGTTCAAACCCAAAAAATACACCTCCTGTCTATATAACCATGTTAGCAGTGGAAAAAGACATCACACCTGCGTAGCTGAAGTGATGTCTTGCCACGCAATTATTAACACAGCACAAACAACACACAAAGCGTATCTGAACAAAAGTACCATGTTGACATTTATTAACTCTGCTTGTATGCTCAGTCCTTGTCACTACCTCATTACACAGCCAACCAACCAGGCAAGCAGTTTTATCATGCAAACAGGGCCCAAAGAAGATTTTAAATGACAACACTGACTCTCAAAATCTATTACATGGGTACCATTTTGCTTTAGATTATTAGCAGTCAAACTTTGCAATACAGCAGCCATGGAAAGCTGAATACTACGTAGGCAATCCTCCTGCTCATGTTATACACAAGCTATCAATCCCCCTGCTCACAATTCTCCTACATCACAACATATAAAAGGCAGCTTTTAACATAAATTTAATCTGAAATTGACACAAACATTACAAAGTAGCTGCACTGTGATTTTATGAATAAATGTTTCATGGTTTTTTTTTTCTCTTCTCACCTTGAGAAGCAAAAGAAAGAGCACAATTATTTTGCAATGTACCAAAAAAATCCTGAAAAAAACCACAAAGTGATGGGTTTAACTGTTTACAATTTACCACCTCTGCCACGGATCTGTAAATTATGTCATTAACAAAAAGAATTAAGATTCACAGTAGAACAGAGGGCTTTGACTCGACCTTGCATTGCAAGTGAAGAAGTGTGAATCAACAGGAAGCCACCTTTTCCCCTGTGTGTCAGGAGGAACTCACCTGTCTGAACCTGGAATCTGTTGTCTGGCACAGTGAAAGAAGGGTGCAGTGAGAGGATGATGGGGGCCTCCCCACGAAGAAGACTGCTGTTCACAAGCACATTTATGACAGCTATTGCCGTGTAAACAAAGGGACCAGATGTCACCAAGAAAGCAAATTTGGGGGAAATTTTATAAACCTACAACAAAAGAAAAAAACTGAAATTAAGAAAACTCAAATATGTCAATGTTAAATCTGGCAACATTTTAGACCCACAGAGTCTCATGCAGTTCAAAGCCACCTCACTGAGAGGCAGGAAAATGCAGTCTTTATTTTTCAAAGAGCAGCAGAAGCACAAACACTACTGTGCCCTGCAGCCTCTGCTCCAGTGCATCAGAGACAACTCCCTCATGCCAGATGCACCTACTGGAATCTCTTCAGTACAACACACCAATCTCAGCACCTCTTGATTTATCACATTCCCACATATTAGCACTCCCCCTTGCCTACATTCCCCTGGTGTACATAACATTTCCCACACAAAATTCCTGTTTACTTTCTGAACTGCTTGCATAGCTTCTGCATTTCAGTCATACACCACATAGTGAATGCATCCTATACCATTCATATGTGGCACACAAGGAGTAAAATACACATAACCAATGTCCTTTAGATGTAATTTTCACACTCAAGAAACTTTCTTCCAGGGAACACTTCTATCTGCTTGTTTCAACACAGTTACCACATTACAATTCTCCTCTTCCAATTCATATCCTGACTTTGAGTCTCCTTAAAAACCCTGAGGAGCCTTAGACATCAGGTAAAAGAAATGAGATTGCAAGTTAAATATAAACCTTGAACCATGCAGACACTCTTATCCATCATTTCTCAGCCACCTAAGTAGAACAAATGGAAGTGTTTTATTTATTTAAACATATTGCAGTGTCTTCCCTCCTTCAGAGAAACTCTTTCAACATTAAGAACACCTGTTTCCCCACCATTACTTTCTTCCTTCCTTGGTTTACTCCCCCAGTTTGCTTTATTTGCCTGTGGCAGTCACACTTCAAAAATATTTTGGGATATCCAACACGATGGCCTCATGGATAAATCATGTAAACCAGAGACCCAGAGTTTCTGATAAATTCACTGAAAGGATGCCAGGACCTTGCAGATGCCATGCTGGTGAAGGGATGTGTTAGATACCTTCAGATTCAGGAACAGCCTTATAGAAAACTACAGTGCCACTTAAATTGCGACCCACATATTCCTTTTTGGTATTTCTGCTGTAGTGTAAAGTGATGGCAACTGCTGTTGAGATGAGACAGCAAGCAGCTCCTTCCTGTCTTCTAAAATGCCTGCATTTCAGAGAGCTCATCTCCACCAGAAGAAACTACCTCAGCAGCAGAAGGAAATGAGAAAAATAATCTATGCTTCTCATTATGCCTTTCTTCTTTCTTTGCCCACAAATACATGCAACATCCAACTTTTATTTTAAATGGATTTAGATCCATAAAACTCAAATTTGTTTGATATTAATAATGTGCACAGCTCCTTTCAGTTCCTCTTATCTGAAATTTTATTCTTTTATCTCATGATGAAATAATCTCTGCAGCTTCAGTTTGTCAAACAGAAACAGCAGTTAAAAATGGGTAACACATGCCAAAAGAAAGTTGCCCATTACTTGCAAATGAGATTGCTTAAAAGGCAAGAAAAAGAGGAATTAGAATTACAAATCTCAGTGACAATTTGCTGGTGATTTCTGAAGCAGTATATGCTGAGGAAGAGAGGCTTGCTGCAGCCAGCATACACTTATGCACTGGAGTTGGGTATTTCAGACACAAAAGCAAACCTCAGTAACCAACTCAGCTGCCTCCATCTCTGACTGGTTGTGCTGCCCCACAAACAACCAGGAAAGCAGCCCTGGAATTAACTTGTTCAGCTCAACAGCTAATACTGGTTCCCTTCTGTACTGCACTCCATCAGAAGAGCAACAGCAAGTCCAGAATGGACATCCAAAATAAAAATCCACTTTTAACAGTAATTTTGAGTTAGGCAGATTAGAACCACTACAAGTCAAAACAATAGCTATTTCTGCCTGAGATATTGCAGGGTTGTCTAGAATTAGCTCTCTTCAGCCTCATCCATATGACAGAAATAACAGACCCATGACAGCATGATGCTGTCTACAAGCTAATTCACAGAGAAGCTTACAAAGTTATCAAGGCTAGATGAGCACAGCTCATGACTCTGGAATCACGATTCATGAATGAGAATAGCTGCTCTTGGCACAGCTCTAATGGTTCACAGACCCAGCCATCCATCCAACTCTCTCTTGGAAGTTTCACCTCCACGGCTAGGACAGCTGGATGCTAACAAATTAGATGGTTGAACCATCACACTTTAGAGTGTTGCTATTAAAGTACACAACCATGTATTTCTTACATTAAAATGTACAAGTATTTTAACTTTAGCACCTTGGTCCAGAAAGCCAGAGAAGCACACAAAATTCCATATGCAGTTTGGAGCCATCCCCACTGCAAAAGCAGAACCCTTCAGCAGAAGCAGAGAACTCTTACAACAGCTCGAGTTAAGCTATCCCTGCTGCTGAGTGCAATGACTGACCCAACTCTGCTGTTCCCAGGACACAACCTAGCTCATTCCAAGCTACCCTCACAAGAGAGAGCACATCCAGCACAGAAAGTTTTTAAGACTCCGTTTACTAAGGCTAAAAGAGTATTTAGGAACAACATGACTGTATCTTTTCCTTGTCCCTTATGATGTTTCCTAAGCATTTGCTATTGATTACTGTCTGCTAAAATACTTGATCAGATGCACCTTTGCCACAACCCAATCTATGCCTACACTCCACTGTATTATGCTGTGTAAACATCTGGCAGAAAACATCAACAACTGATTTTCTCACCACCACCTTATTAAGAATCCTATAAAGAGCCTGTAGAGGGTGTTTAACTTCCTGAAGAAGAACTACAAAGGCTCACAGGTCTTAAAAATAAAATAAAGCTTCTGCTTCTAGGCACGTCAGGATCCTGAGGCAGCAGTTCTCACTGGTTTTGCACACCTCTACAGTACCAGCCACAACCTCAGCAGTGGTGAAGCAGAGATGAAGCCACTTCAAGCCCACAAGGTGGCATCTTTGAAAGAAGCATTTACGTGGCAATGACCTGAACTCCACACTTTGGAGGCAGAGTTCGCTGATTTGGGATTATAGGAACTGGTAGGTTAAGGACACACCACCAGACCCACATTAAATACGACAACCAAGTGGCTAAGGTAAAAATGCCAGATGCAGGATAAAATTTCCAAGCACAAATGAGGCTGGCAAAAACCCTTTTCCTGCTGGCATGAACTTAATGGCACCAGGGGTCCTGGCAGTGAGTCACTGCCAACACTGTTTTATTTTACACCCCAGTGCAAGTCAAGTCAAGAGAACATTGTCTAACAGATCCTACCCAAGTGTCATAAGCTTTATATTACAGAGTGTTGACTAAAACTACTCTTATTCAGACAATGGGGTCTTATTCTTTTGCAGATGCAGTACGTTGAGACCAGCTAGAAAAAACTTTGAAATTTTTGGTTATGCTCACTTTGCTGTAAGGATTTTTCTAGGGAAAAAAGTGACAGAAGTTTTTTTCATTTGGCAGGATCCTGCCTTCTCTTTTTTCCACTTCAGCAACTCACAGTGTTTGAAACAATAAAGCACCAGAGACCAAAGTTTCAACTGAAAAAGCTGAGGGCAAAAAATGCTTTAATCCTCCTTTCACTGCTAAACTTGCTTCTTATTTAAAGTGAGAAGCAGTTATAGGCATCACAGCCATGGATTTTATTTTTAAAGCATACATTACTACAAAGTTAAATTTAACTGGACTGTCTCCTGATTTACTGTACATTACATCACAGCGAGGGAACATCTGTGAGCTGTAATAAGAGACACAGTAAAAAAGTAGTTTAGAGAAGTGCACTGCTTTACCATAACTTGCAAATACACACATGGTTTCTAGGTACTTTCAACTAACAAAAGTCAGGTCTGTTTGATTGATTAAGTTTAGTAAGATGGAGAAATTCTGTTTAAAATACTGCATTACATCACCACTCAACACTGTTATAGACAGCTCTTTTTCAAACCAACAGTTTTGTTAGTATTCCACAGTTAGAGGTGAAAACATATTTGCTAGTGATTATTTTTAGTGCAGAACCCATATGATAGCAGCATTCTAGAATAAGCAGAACTGATTCAGCAAAGATGTTTTTCCTTTAGATAAAAAAGATTTTCCAAAGGATGAAGCTAGACTAGCTGCATTATTTATAAAAACAGTTACTTCTGAGAAGCCTTAGGACTTCTTGGAAGCTTTCTCCCTGTTGAGAGCTTTACAAGGCAATAGTAGGCATGAAAGGCAGGAAATTAAAGGGAAAAATATAAAGTGAGATATCAAATGCTTGCTCCAATTAACGTTCAAATATTAAGAAAGGGATTTTGTCCTACTGCTGTTAATAGTAAGAACATAAGCACTCCCATATTAATGAGCTGTGTAAGGTCACTGAAAATTAAATGTGTTTCTATCATTATGAATATCTTGACTTCTTGACTATTCCAGTTTGCACAAACTGAAGGTATGATTTACAAACTAGAAGAAAAATCTCTTATATATATAAAAAAATCTAAGTAGCTCACAAGTAGGTGTTGCTAAAAGGACATAAACTACCCATAATTTACAGAGGCAGCTCACTGTAGCTGAAGTTTGGCAGGAATTTATAACACTCCTATCTTGACTGAGTAATAGAGATGTACATCCTCAAACATCAGACAGGAGTTGTTTAATTACTGAGTGCAGTGATCATGGGAGATGCCAAAATTAAAGGCACCAAGCAATTCTGTGCACGGAGAAATGCAAGTTATGTTCAATGAACTGCTACTTGAGTTAACTACAGAACAAAAATGAGATCACTGACTCACAAAAGATCATCTGGTACTGGGCTGTGACAACTTTTTCATCTGCCAAATCAGGCATTTGGGATTCTACCACCTCCCCTGCAAGTGCTGAGGGTCTCATTTATAACATAAAATAGCACAAGGCAGTGCAGAAGGATTCATTTTGTTTAAAGTGCCAAGTATGTAATCAGCTAGCAGAACAAACAGACCTGCTTAACAGGTATTTTGAAGGGTAAAAGTTCTTCAGTTTCAATTCACCAGGCAAAGGAGGTGAGCAACAGATTCTGGACATGACTTGCTCACCTCTAGCAAAACCAAGAAAGGTCTGTCCTAGAAAATGATGGCATTCTAAAAGTAAAAAAGTTGACATCATGTTCACAATAAATAAAAAAAAGCAAGAAACATGACTAACATTTAATTTAAAATAAAGCTCTCTTTGATGCAGTATCTATAGACTGTTTGAATTACTGTTTTAGCTTATGAACTAAACCCCTACTGTATTATATTGACCAAAGAGTACTTGTACACACTCATACCACTTACCTCCAGCTCTACTGATCTCCTGAACTGAACTCTGAGCACTTCTCTGATGGATTCACTGACATTTCGCAGAACAGCTCTTCGGGCCAGCACTAGAAATTAATGTCAGTCAGAAAATACTTTTAGCTTCATCTCTTAGGTTTTTATTCAAAGCTGCATTTTCAACTGTGCAGTGCATGAAGAAGCAAGTAGTGAGATCAGTTGCATCAAACAGGTAAGATGAACAACAAGGACAGGGGTGAAGGTGTGACTGTATCCTAAAAAGTGACTGTAAAGTTTAAGGAACTGTAAGTTTATTTTCTCTTTGTTTTGTTTTTCCACAGCTAATGTCTTCAGCATTCTGATAAAAGAAACTTTAAAGAGCCACTGAGGCATTCAAATGGGAAAGTAGCAGTATATTTGGTTTGACTTGTGAGTTTGCTGTCACAACACAGTTAAAAGTTTTGCAGGCAACACATGGAATGCAGATAAGGTCAGAAAAAAGCCACAGAAAATATGCATCTACTTCTCTCTTAAATAAAAAGTAAGCAAACATGACATTAATTAATGAAAGGGATATCCACAGAGTAAGAAAGAGCTTTAAAACCTCCACATCCCAATAGATGTCATGTCTGTTACAGCCACACTTGACACTGTGACTGTGGGTTAAGCAAACAACTGGAAAGTGTTGTGTTGTCATCCTGCATTTACTTTCCATCAAAACCTTGCCTATAAAAGTACTCAAATTACATTTTAAAAAAGTCTTCCTCAACACTAGCACAGCTAGATCACCTACATATCTGGAGGATGAGCTTATGCTCATTCTGCTTTAATTCTTGCAACTAAGTCTTGAGAGTAAAAAATACTGCTCAGCACAAAAATGCAGCTCTTCTGCAGCTGCCCTGGATTAGTTTGCTGGCACTGTTTTGTTAACAAGCTAGGAAGATGCAGGAAAACACCAGAAAAGCAAACACAGATGCTAAGACAATTAATTTTGAAACACACTAATGTCACTTTTTCTGGTTACAAACACACCAAATCCAGCTGAAAGTAAGTATGGGAGGAGGTAAGATACAAACATAAGCTAGTAGGGTGAAATTATAAACATGGTTGCAAAACCCAAACTTTTTTTAAACCAATTCTCCTCTTACATACGACAACATTACCTCACATGCAGGTGTTTTTTAATAAACAGCAGCAACAACTGAAAGGAGAAACTTACTCAGTCAGAACATTAAACAGTTTGGCAGAACAGTACCATGACAGTAACATTCATTTACAACCAATGAAATGATAAAGCAGCCTCTAACTCAGCACACTTGTATCAGCAATTTTTGAGGACAATTTCATTCTCTGTGCAGTGTAATGTATTTGTAATTCTCTCTCACAATGGACTTTGTTCAAGAGAACTCTATTATTTTTAACAGTAAATGATAAATCAATGCTTTTACAGCTCTTTGTCTAAATTTACACCATAAGGTTCACTTAGTTAATCCAAAATCCGCAATTTAGCTAGGGGTTCATGTTACAGCGGCTTCCGAAAACCAAACTGAAAATGCTGGGGATATCTTACCCGCAGTGACTAAGTAGGCGTCGGGAACGGTGATGTCGCAGACGTACGGCTGCCTGGTGGTTGTCACAGCAGAGGTCACAGCCACCACTTCAGGTGGAGTAGTGGTCCTCGGAGGGGTGGAGGAGATTGTCCCTGGGCTGCCTGTAGCACTGGAGGAGATTGTCCCTGGGCTGCCTGTAGCACTGGTGGCAGCGGTGGAAGGAGCTGATGGATCAGCACCAGCAGTTACACTGCTTCCTGATGGAACTTCAAGTGCAGGGGGAGGGCTGGCAGTCAGAGGGAATTGTGTGGGAGCAAACGACGAGGTCACAGGCAGAGATGCTGTAGGAAAGGGCGTTATGCTGATGGTGTCAGCATCCGATGCGAGGATGTCAGGGTCTGTGGGAGGAAGGGCTGTGGGGACACTGTCCCTGCTGCCAGATGTTAAAAGCAGCGTGGGGTTAACTGTAGCACCAATATCCTCATCAGAACCCAGAGCAGTTGAAAGTAGAGATGAAGATATGTTTAAGACAGGAGTTGCTGGGAAGGTAGTAAACGAAGAGATCAGATTTGTTTCACTGAGCAAGATGCTGCTGGTAACAGACTGGGTGTCAGGAGTGGGCAGCACCAGAGTAGGAGCCACAGAAGGAGAGGTGGAGAAGGAAGGCTCCAACTGAGAGGTAGCTCCTGTGGCAGCTGAGGTAAACACAACTTCAGAGCCCACTGGCAGTACCGAGGATGCTTCCAGAAACACAGATGACTCTGCGTGAAACTCTGATGATGGCATTATTTCAGGAACCTGGGCGTCTGGAAGGGACGATGTATTTGAATGAAAGTATGATGTTTGGCTAAGATGTAACTGAGAAACCTCGGCATCAGTGGCAGAGCTGACAGTGGTAGCTAAGTCCCAGCTGGTAACATCCTCAGGAAGCACTGATGTCCCAGTCAACAAGGTCTGAGGTAACAGTGTTAATAAATCACTTTGCATGACAGAGTAAGAATTTAGCATGGTCAGCGATAAAGACAAGTAGCTAGACTCAATAAGAAATGGTGTTGATAAAAGATTGGATGGAAAATCTGAAATATTTAAAGACAGTTCATCCCTTGTAGATGTCTTGCCAAGCAAAACCACGGATTCTGATGGCATTAATTCTGGCAGCTCCAGCAAGGTTGTCCGACTGATTGCAAACGATGCGACTGGCTCACTGGGGATGACGGTAGAGTCCAACAGAGCAGTGGTGGCACCAGGAAGTTCTACATGAGCACTTGGAGTCAATGAAATTGTTTCCAGAACAGGGAGGGTCTGGGAAACAGAGATGTTCAGTGATGTTTCCCCAGGGAGCTGATGGAAGGAGGGAGATATTGTTATAGGTGTTCTAGTGTCTGTAGTGCTTAATAAAAACATGCTTGAGTCAGGGATTTCTGCAAGTCTTGAAGAAAGTGAAACAACTGGTCTTGATGGAAAAGAAGTATCAAAAATCTCAGGCGTAGGCTCCTCTAATTCATACCCATCAGTAATTATAGTTGTAAATGCAGTTATGCCTTGTACTTCAGAGGCTCTGATGGACAAAGTTTCAGCATCATCACCTGAGCCCACATCATGTTCTGGGGCAAAGCCTGCTTCTGGCAGAAGGGAAACAGAGTCACAATACAGACAGTAACTGTAGGATCTCGTCAAAGGCACTGGACTCTTGAGCTCACTGACAAGCTCTGATTGACTTGGTATTTCTGAACCAGCAGGCAAATTTGGTGCTGTAGTGGAGAATTCATGTGTAAACAGGCTGGCATTAAGAATTGTATTAGAGTTCACGGAAATGGCAGCTGAATCAAGAGGAAAAGACACAAGTGGAAGACTAATAGGATAAAAAGCAGGCTCAGCACTGGCTGCTGAAGCTGGTGTGAGCCAGGGAATGCTTGGAGTGGGGTAAGTCCTTCGACTGAGAGATTCTGCTGCCCTGCTACTCACATGGGTGTAAACATCACCATACAGGTCTGCACCTTGCACTGTGGCATCTGGGGCCCCAGGGCTGGTTTCACCCAGCAGCTTGAGATGGAGAGGAGATCCTTCTGAAGCACCCCCAAAAGGCAGAGCTGTTAAACTTGCATTGATGTTTTCCTGTGCCACAACTCCCCTGTCAGAAGGAATGGAAGTGAAAGGAACGGCTGTATTTGGAGGGTACAAGAGCAAGTCTCTGCTTGCTGTTAGTACTTCAGGATCTGGTACAAAAGGCTTTAGCTCCGTAAGAGTGTAGCTGCGTTCAGGGACAGCACTCAACGGAGTCTTCTGCTGTGCTGTTTCTGAGATATCATACAGTGAAGAAAGGACAGATAATGAAGGTGTTAGCAACACAGTTTCTAACATTTCTCTTGATGGCTCTACTGTATTAACTGAGTGATGATCTGTTAAAACTGCAAAAGACTTCACGGGAGGAGTCCACTGTGCCTTTGAAAAGGAGCTAATAAATTCATCATCACTTAGGAATGCCTCATTGCTCCTTACAGAGACATCTACCAACGGCGTACTTCTCCCTTCTGAAATCATGGCTGTTTCTTCTTGGCTAAGTAAAGTCCCATCAAAGGAAGTGGTAACTGATGATAAAACTGTTTGAAGCAAATCACTTTCTTGGGACTCCAAAGTACTCCTTGCTAAGGTCGTTTGTGTCCTGCTGCCTGATATGCTTTCATGCACCGTTGAGAAAAAGGAAAAATTCTGCTGTTCCAAGGATCTCTCATCTAAATCAAAAGGGAGAGAAAAACAAAAGCCAAAACACAACAGATCAGCACAAGCAGTAAGACTGCCATGAGCAAATGTCATACTGAATATTTCTGGAGACAACTGCCCAGAATTCAAGGGCGAAGACAAAGTAAGTAAAAACCCTCCACAAGCAAGTCAGCACAAATAGTAAGATTTCTTGTGAAACTCCATTCCCTGGAAATGAACAGGACAACACAAGCTCCTCTCAAAGCACTGATATGTCTCTACAGCAGCACTTCAATAAGACCCGTGGAAGAGCAGAAAGTGCCTCCCTCTCACCTGGGCAAGGCTACACTCCATGGCAACTAGTGATCTCCCAAAGCAAACACACCAGAAAGGGTAATGAGGAACAATGCAGGGGAAAATCTACATAATTTTAGGTGTTTTGCTCTCCTTTAGTATCCCTTAATTTTCTGTGATTTTATTCTTTCTTAATATTAAGGTCACTAGAAGATCTACTCTGTTCACGGACCAGATCCTCCATCTCATATCAGAAATAAGTGACATGAGAGATGAAGAGGGGTTCCCTGTTTCATAAGGTAAATGTGGACCTGGTATCAATAGAAAGAATTTGCTATCATGTTGTGACATGTTTGTAACATGTTATTTTTACATTGTCCACCATTCATCTGAAGTCTGGCATGTTAGCTTCATTACACAATTGCTATGTTTATTCACAGCCCTCTGTAGGACTGGCCTCTTTATAGTGGCCACCTGTAATAAAGCTTTCACTCCTCTAGTTTGCAGACCTCAAGTAGTAATGGCCAGGTTCAAACACAAAGGAGAAAAAGTTGAGAATTCACCACATATTTCAACAAACAAAATACTCTCCTCTCTCAAAAAGCATTCTTGGGTTACAGAGAAGATCTGTATATAAGCTTTTCCAAGAACAAATGAGTTTGGCAGAGAAAAGGCTGATTACTTTCCTGAAATGTTGAGATTGGATTAATAGCATTCAGAGCTGAATTATTAAAGCAAATCACAGAAAACTGCAGCAGAACAGTTTTCAAGGGTACACACAAAGCGTTCATCTTTAAGTTAACGATCATTCCTGATCGCCCTGTTTTCATATGGGAGTGTCCAGGCAGTGCTGCTGGAACCCACCAGCAACACCCATTAACAAGGCTGGAGGGACAGGAATCACATCCAGTTAAACCACCAGGGACCAGTTTAAAGTAAAAACAAGCATACACATTACAAAGCACTGGACAAATGATACAGTACACAGCTCAACTGCAACTACATCTGTAACCCTTTAGAGGATGCCTTGAGCTCAGTAACTCACAGAAAGTCCTGCAGGAATAGCTCACCTATCTGTTTCCCAGTGTCTAACACCACTTTCCAGAGGTGATAAACTACTGTACCTATCCCCTTCTCCCCAGTCTGTCTGCTGAACTCCTTGACACAACTTTTCAAGTGCTGATAAATTTTGAAGGTGCTGATCTGAAAAGCACAACTAGGAGAGTTAATGCTTACCACTGATCACACCTAACTAAGTGAATGCTGTGATTATATCCTTTATTTTACAAATTCCATGCACAACGTTTTGTAGCACAACAGATACTATTCTCTCAGGCAGTCCCAATCCATTTTTTTCCTCCTCAAACTCACTGTAGGCATTACCAGCTTTATGATGCTTAGTTGGAGTATGATGATAAAATATACTGCCTTACAATGCTCTCAGGTGAAGAACAAGAAGACAAGAAAAAACACTGTTGTAAAAGCTATGTAAGACAAGTAAACAAGTCCATCCTCAACCTCTTCAGCAGAGGTCAGATGCTTGAACACGACACAGTGCAGCCACCATGGAATAACAGCTTTCACAAGGAGTTAACATGAGTACCAGACAAAGTAGCTTCCAAGAAGCACAGAACCAAAATGTACCCTGACACAGCTCTGCTAGCTGACCAAAAGTTGCTCAACTTTTTTATCATTGCTAGAAGCGTCCCTGGGCTCATTATTTTCTTTGACTTACGCTTCCAACCTTTACTTTTCTCTTTGTGACATTCTGAGTAAGCAGGGAGTTACTAAAGGAAGACTTACAAGGCTATGAACCAAACACTGCCAAAATTAATCCCTTCTCTCCCTATATGTGTGTGCATTTCCTTTTAGGCAGCCCTGTAAAACCCTGCCCAGCTTGGTACTTTGGACACCTAACCCTTGCTTACAGTGAATTCCACACTGCAGACAAACATGGTAACAGAGAGGGTTACTCCTTGTTCACCACAGCTTCATGTTGTAAATCTCTGCAGCAGTACACAAGGCAGCTGTAAGAGCTTCATAATGAGCATGGTGAATACAGCTGACAGTTAATATGACCAGACAGAGCTGAATACTAATACCAATTAGAAACTGCACTTTTGATCAGGTATCTCCACAAATCTCTGACTCAAAGCTAGAGGTGATTCAACAAAAACAACTCTACTGCCTATCTATGCCTATGCTGCACACCATCTTCCTTCACCCGCAGAGAGCCACTTTATTTTTGTTCAGCTTGACTGGGGAGCTGGCAGATGGCAAGATCCTGCTGGAAGTAAGTAAATGTCACAGAGAAGATGTTCTGAAGAGTTAAGTGCATAACCCTAAGCTGTCCAACAAACACGTAGAACAGGCAAGGCTTTAAATTCTTTCTGACTTTAGAATATGGTTTTCAAATTTTTTGGATGGTCTGATAATATTTTTTTCCTTGAAAAACAAAGGAATATTAAATAATTATTTCATCACACACTTGTGCCTTGCCTCTCAATGTAAAGAATCTTGCTATTGATGCCAGGAAGGAAAGAGCGCAACTTTTGAAATAAATGTTTCACTTTTGGAAGGAAAACAAACTTGAAAAAGTTACAAGCTCCAAGACAAAGTAAGAGCACTGTCATCTACGGTAAGTGGAAATGAGAAAAATTCACCTACGCATGCAGGATTTTGAAAAAAAACCCACCAGCAAGTTTACAAGTTGATGTTCCACCCTATTTACTTTGCTCAGTGTTTCAGAAGCAGGCAGCATTAGTGATCCGCCATTAATAATACAAATTAGTGTTTTCTGTCAACTCCACAGAACAGTGCACCACTTGAATAGCGCTTGTCAGGACTGAGCGTGCCTCTCAGGGAGAGCAGATGGGACGCGTGGCAGATGTGTTTGGGAGCAGCCAGACAGCCCACAAAGAGGCAGGAAAAGCAAAGGAGAAAGGGAAGGAGGAGAAGGCACACCACGGCATGACAATCAGCGCAGAGGGGCCGCTCTGGCTGTACCGTGGGACAAAGGAAGCAGACAGATTGCACATGTTCTGCTGCATCTCAATGCCACGGCTGCACAAAGCTATTGATGAGTATCAACGCTGACTTGTTTGTTTGCACAGCTGTTACTGTCGGGTGACTGTTCCCCGCTCCCGTTCAGATGGGCTCGCATCAGACAAGCCAAACTCCACCAGGCTGATAACATTATGAAAAAGAATAGATAGCTTAGGGAACAAAGCTGTGATCCCAAGCTACAGCAAAGGCAAGGAAAGGCAAGCACTAGTGGCAGGGGCCACAAGAGTCACAGATGGCACTGCTACAATGCCACAGCTCAGACAATGACACTGGGACATTGGAGGAGCAATAACATAGGAAATCTGCTGGTGGCCTTGCTCTTTGCTGCTCCTGCTGCCCCCCAAAAACTAGCTGGTGTCACAAGTAATGAAACCAGTCACCGAACTGAGCGGCCCCTGAAACTGCCAAATCTGAAATTACAGAAGCACGCCTGTGCCCTGCTAAGGCTGCTGCAACGTGTGAATCTGGGAAGGACAGAAGTTCCTCATGACTACAGCAAAGGACTGCTGCAGTCCACAGAGTTCTTCGGTGACAAAAATATACCATGTCTGCACGCCAGAAAACTAGACAAGTTCATAAACCAGAAACTAGACTAGTCATTCTTCCAGATAGCAATTAGAGAGAGAAAGATTGCATCCTTCCTGTAGCTGCAGTGCTAAAAAGTAATGTCTGTTCTATAACCTGGAATAAAGAAAGGATGTTTTAAATATATATTTGTGATAATATATATGTATACTGACATGCTTTTCTATATTCTTCATTTATAACAAATATACTTCCATGTATTTTTTAAATGCAGGATCCAGATGTAATCTCGCCTCTGTCACTGATGCCTCACGTGACTTCAAAAAAGTTGCATCACTTTTCTGCACTCTGCTATTATGATATGGCAAATGTACACTACCCCAATTCTCAGTATTTACTAAAAAGTCAGTAATTTTCTATATTATCAAGATATTAAATCATAGACAGGTACAGGCATAACAACAAAGACAGGAAATCTTTACTTTTAATAAAAATTAGACCTTAACAATAAAACCAGTAATTTTTGTTCTATTATTTTTGAGAAACTAAGTTATGAATAATAAAGTTTGCAAACAACAGAAAATGCCAGCAGACTAGCAGCAAAAAAGTTCAAAACATGTATAATTTCAAAAAAATCTTCAGTGTACTGACACAATGACCAACAAAATTAAATTTTAGTAGCTATGTTTTTAAGGCAAGGAGAAAAACTGCTCTTTTACTGCTACCCATTGTTTCAAACTGATGCATTTTAGGTAGAAAGGCAATCAATGCTACATACATTCCAAGTATTACAGTAAAATTCCTGACAAAATACGTAACAGGAGCTCCCAAATCATTAAATTAAAGCTATGAGCTCACTAGGAATATTTGCCACTTGAAAGATTTACCTGATTATGGGATGGAGCAGCATATCCCATTTAAGGGAAGCTTTTGATAACACAGATTTTAACTTTTTCTTCAAGAAATGGGAAGTAGGAAATTGAATGCAGTGTAGGACTCAAGACCACCCAAGGGTAGAAAGAATGACAGAAGCAAATGTATCTGAAAAAAAATCTTAACTCTTCCTCCTACAGCTTAACACTTAATAACTTCCTAATTTATTTAACAGGATTTAGTACAGCTTCCACCAAAAGAGCTTGTATGCATTAGGTCATTGCAAAAAA
Organism: Geospiza fortis; assembly: GCF_000277835.1. Classification (NCBI taxonomy): domain Eukaryota; kingdom Metazoa; phylum Chordata; class Aves; order Passeriformes; family Thraupidae; genus Geospiza; species Geospiza fortis. Next base: position 5,450,089 of record NW_005054326.1, on the reverse strand, counting down.
TTTATATAGCTCCCTTGTGTAAGCCTCTAACTAAATTTCTTAGGTGTCTGGCTTGTAGGAAAATACCAGTCACAGAAGCATGTGCAGACAAAAAGCTGTCTGCTTTCTTCTCTGGGAGGCATTAAGCATGGATTGAACAGTGACAATAATTACCCCTGGCACACAAAAGCCAGGGAGAGGAGGGGATGGGAGCCTGAACTGTCCCTCCCTTCCCAAGCTCCAGCTCACAGCTGCTCTGCGGGGCTCCCTGCAGATTTTGGAAGGTTCTGGTCCCTGGAGCATACGCTGCACCCCTGCCCAGTGCACCCTGAGGGCAGCGAGGGACACAAACCATAGAAAGTCTCAACAGTTCCTTCTCAAAGATGTTGATTTTCTTACTGTAAAAGAATCCCTCACCATTTACCAGATGCTCATATGAATTTTAACTAATGAAGCTGCTTGTACCACCTGAAAGGCTAAAAGACAGAGAAAGTAATGAAACTGAAAAATTATGCTGTCTCAGCCCTCTTTCTCACTGCAGTTGATGAAAAAATTTCATTACACAAAAATCTGTATTATGAGGAAAATAAGTGTTACTAGGGAAGCAGCGGGCAAAGTGAGTGCCTAGGTACACACATGCTCACTTTTACATATTTCAGGTTTGAATACACAGCCAAAAAAGACCAGGAACATCTTACAGTCATTCTTCACCCACACGCACAGCTGTGGTTCAGCTGCTGCCCAGGTGCAAGTAGATAAGAACCTCCCCTGTTGCACAGCAAATAAGCACAAACTTCCAATTCTGTATGAGGCGAAAACATGCACAAAGAGGCAAAGACAAACCCGTGCCTGCTGGCCAGCAGAGTCACGAAGGTTTTGTAAAGAAAGAGTTTTAGAAGGCAGCCTAACTGCATTTCATACTCCAGTCAAAACATACACTATAAAATCCTCATGAACTCTTGCATTTGGCAGCCAATATCAATGAACCTGTAACAGCAGACACTGGCACTGACATTTTTTTCCTTCTCCAACATTAAAGCCACCCTCAAAATTTCCTTCAGGACATTTGCTAGTAGACATCACGTTAACCATCTCAGACCTGTAGGCAGTCTGAGATTCCACACTTCCACTGCATGGCCAATGGAAGAGCTCAGGAGGAAACCTGTGATCTATGCTCTGATCCAGGAATCTTCCTAACATAGCCACTGCTGAAGCAGAACAGGACCCTGTAGTAGCTTACAGTAAATGGTAGACTAAAAGAAAAATAGAACCCACAATTTCTCTTTATTTCATACCACTGTGACACATTCTGTTTTGCATGAAAGAGATCAAAAACTGTGCAACCCAAGGAAAGCTTTCTGTAACAGAAGGCAACAAGCAGATCACCAGATCAGGCATTAAGGGCAGGAGAACATACAGAGGGGACCCCACTATCCACTCCATAAACACAAGTACAAAGTGAGATCCACCTCCCAAACATTGTTACAACCTTTGGAAAACCATGACTCAGCTAAGAAGTGGGCTGAGAACAAAGCCCATGCACAGAAGAGTTTGCTATGCCTACACAACACCTGCAAAGCCCAAGGATACAGAAATCCTCTCCTGTGGAACTGCATGAAGCTCTTACAGCACCAAGATGCCTTGAGCTGACAGTCCCTCCCTAGAACTCCTCTGAAGCAAATTAGCTGTGACAATTCAGTCCCTTTCCAACAGCTCAGAGGGGAGAAAAGTAGATGTTTATGACACAGAAGCCTTCCATGGCCACTGTGCCTTTCTGCAGACCAGCACCCACAGCTGAGGACAGCAGCGCCTCCGTGCACAGCTCGGTGCTCCGACAGGACTGGCTGTCTGGCCATGCACACACAGGCACAGAAACCACACATCAAATCCCAGTTCAAAGTGTAGCTTTTGCTGGGAGCATTCACGCTTTTTTTGGCACTTGGTTGTACATGACATCATTGTGTGGGAAGCCATATGCTAGAGATAAAGTACACACAAACTTGAATTGACTTTACAAATGTTAATTCTAAGAAAAACTCTCATCAGATTTGCTCATTGGGATAACCAGGTCACAGTTTTAAAATGGAAAAGCTTTCCTTCCCCCCACTTCCTTTTTTTTTTCCTTTTTAATTGCTCTCTGCACAGTAACTTGATTTTTAGTCTCTAAGCAGCCAGTGTCAGTTTTCATCCAACTGAATGACTAGTGAAGAGCTTTATGTTTATACTCAACACTGCAGTGTCCACCAAAATGCGGATCCTGGAAGCTTTTAAAAAGACCAATTCAAATTTCTATTAGCCTCTTTTTTAGTGCAGATGACAGATCACTGAGTGGCATTTTGGACACACAAGCAAAGAATACATCCTTAAAACAAAACAATTTTACTTCTTACACTGCATTATCACTATAAAATCTCTACAAGCAAAGAAATGAGAGAGCCTGAAGACAAGAGTAACTGTCTAATTAAAACAGATCATACGCTGTATCCTAGAAACCCAGTTATCCACAGGGACTCTCTTCATTGACACATATCCTTAACTGTGCTGCACTACCAACAGAGGAAAAATACCCCTGATTGAGCTATAAGTTTCTCAGGTCAGTAGGCTCGCTGCTCCAAAATCCTGTTAACTTCAAGGAATAAATGGAAGTCCCAACCTGCAGCACCTGAAAGCAGCTCCTGCGAGAGGCTAATTCACAAGGCTTCCGCTACAGACACAAAAGCGCGATGAAAAATCTGAAGATGAGATTTTCAGCTGGCAGGGTACCATCACTCTGTATTGAACTCAGAACAACAACTTCATTGCTCTGGGGCCAGATCGCAACAATATGCCTGTACATGCTTAATTTTTCAAACAGTTGTATATGAATAGGCAAATAATACCAAAAATCTCCTGCACAGTCGGATATGAAGGCATTTAGTGGTACTCGCAGCATGTATCACTTGGCAAATCAAGGCACATGAAAGAGAATCTGTCAACGCATTTTCACAGGAAAAGCAGATTTCAAAGAAAAGCTGGGAAAGAGAGCAGAACAGTCCCAGCTACCCCAGCCTTTGAGGCTGAAAATAAGCATTTCACCAAAAGAGCGCTGAAAACATGGAAAGAAAAGGGACATTCAAAGAGATGGAACAGAAATTCAAGAAGTACTCATGTACATTTAAGTAGAGGTTACCTAAGCTTTTTCTTTACAATGTGCAATTGTTATTGACCTTGACCTCACTTGGAAAAAGAGACATTTAAAAAAAAAAAAAAAAAAAAAAACCCAACAAAAAAACCACCCCACCCTGTAAAATAGAGTAACTGCATAACACCAAAGATCAGAGTTCTGCCATAATTCATACCCACAGAACTTCCAGAAGACAATTTCCTGGTGAAATTACTAGAAAGAAGGCAACAGAAGTATTACTTCAAACAATAAGACCCATACAAGAACTTAACCAAAAAAAACCAAATTAAAATGACCTTCTCTACCGGCTGTCAAGCTCAGGCATCCATGTACAACACAGACAAATTCAGCGCAGATATCTTTATCAGAGATTCTGGAACTGCACCGGCTTTAAGAATAATTATGTTATCAAGGATATTTTCCTATGCAAGTATCTCAAGATTTAGCAACTCATTTTCATCTTTTTGTTCTTTTCTCCTTAGCAACATACTCCAAAGATGACAAGTGAAGAAACTGCAGTAGCTTGCTTCTGCAGAGAAATGAAACTTGCCCAAAGCCTTTTCTTCCACGTCCTTAATGCAATCCAACAGCCCTCATCAGCGCTCTCAGAGCACTCTGCTGGAAACACGTTATCCTGAGCTACTGCTGCCCAAGCTCCCAGACCTGGGAACAACTTCATGACCAACACAAATGAGTTCAGCTCTGCCAGCTCCAGCCAGGTTAGATCCTCTTTTCCCAGCACAGAAGCTGGTGAAGCTGTGACACCACCAGTTATCAGACATACCTACTAAAACACCCAGGATTGTAAGGTGTGAGTCTTCTACTTCTCACTACTCTTATTTGCTTTAGAGTCCTGTGGCACCCCAAACTGAGCATGAAGAAGCTATGGATACTGAAGTCTCCAAGTCATGGCACTAAGACTATCCTGTAATAAGAACTACAGTTTCTCCATGGCCCTAGAAACTTCATAGCCTCAGTTAACAACAGAAAAAAAATAAAAAAGAGTAAACATTATGTTATTAAGAGTAGCTGAAATAAACCATAAAAGGATCTGCTGGAGGAAATGGTGAATATATAGATAATCCAAAAAGAGAATCTAAGCATAGATTATATACTTCTTATGTACAGAAGAACCAGGAAGGTAACAAAACAACTGTCAAGAGAAGTATATGGGAGTGGAAAGCATTTCACAGTCCTACTTTATCGGGCAGTCTGCTCACAGCATGTTTTACAGGAACAGTATCTCTTCAGGAACATCACAAAGTAAAACTTTCTAATTCATATATTGGAATTGGAAAAACAACAATAAAAAGGACAGGCAAGCAATCTCTTGTTACCAAAACTTAGCACACACCAGCCAATTTAAAAACAATTTTGGGAAACAGATCCATTCATGTGCCTTTCTCAGACAAGACTACCAGCAGAGCAACTGAAACACATTTCAGAACAACTGAGCATTAAAAAAACTAAGAAGCCACAGCATAGCTCGGAGATGTTTGTGTTATAACTGACATTTGTTAGACGCATTCAAGAAAACATATTTACCTTAAAGCAGCAAGGAGGAAAAAAGTGGGCAAGGCATCATTCACAGGTGGATCACATCAGCTAGACTGACACATTCCGAAATAATCACTGCACACTTGTCACCTTGGCTGACAAAGACTACTCAAGATCCTGCAGCACCATGTTAGCTTGGCTGGGAAATGTTACAAGGCAAATGATGACACTGAAGAAATGATCCTTCTAAGTCCTTAACATGCCCTTTCCTGGCCCTTTAGCTCCCTGGGTCATCTCATCCCTCCACTTCTCTACTGTGCAAGACTGCTTAAGGTCCCAAACTCCCCCCATTAGTGCTCAGTAAAGCTATAGACATGAGACAGTGAGGGTTGGAAATTGCAGCACACGTTGATCAAGAACAGGTCCACAGGCACCAATCCATGTACCACACATGGCACTGGTAAAAACAGTCTCTGCTGAAAAAAGTTGGGCCAGGTTTAGAAGGTACTCAGGTGAATCTCACATCTGGTTAAAACCAACCTCATTCCCCTGCACTCTGGAGAAAGCAACTGGGAAACAGGGCTGAGATGCATTCTGGCTGCTGTGTCTCCAAGACAAAGACAAGTAAAAAGAATAATATCCAGAACAGTAAGCATGGGTGTCACGAGAAGTATACAGGCTTCTCTTCGATTCAGACCTTGGTATCTGTTTTGACACAATCTGATCTGCATTTTAGGACAACATAGAAGTTTGAAGTAGTGAAGTGTGATGAGTTCCTTCCTTATGTGGGACCCCCTCAGGACAGTACACAAAGATTTTAGAAGCTGAAATACATACACTTAGATTCCCAAGAAACTTGGAAAAACTGCAGGTTTTTTTCTGCTTATGATGCAGTCAACCTATCTAATTCAATCTATCTACTTAAAAAAAATATTGTCACATTGAATCTAGTTAAGTACCAATTTCCTTTCATAGGAACACCTCAGGACAACACTAACTATGTTTAGAAGCTGAAACAGCCACCCACTGGATTCTAAACTGGATTTAGAAGTTGGGGGTTGATGTCACAAATAGCTACAACCTTTCTACTTAAAAAATATCACTGCATTGAAACTGAGGCTGCCACTGTTCTCCACAAGGTACCACAGATTTAAAGCATTTCCCTTCCCTTTCCAAAATTTTCCCAGAGGAAGGAAATAAATTCAGTTACATCTGTAATGAGACAGAGCTGTGGGAAAGCAAAAGTTCCGTTTTATGGGGAATAATGACCTGAGTTTCAAGAATAAGAACACAAAGTAGATACAAGACTGACACACATTTTATAATTTGAAAATATATATGATTTTCCAAAATAAAGAATAGATCCCTTTCTGATCACAAACAGAGCTATTCTGCTTTACTGCATGCTTAGTACAATTTAAAATAATTGCAGGCTTCTTTTGTTGATTTTTCAAAAAAAATGGCTTATCAACACAATGTCTCCAAACAAAAATCAAATGAAAATGACTGCACTTATTATTAACTACTTCCACTTTTATCCAAGATAATGATAAAATACACAGTATTGTTAAAATACACTGGATAAAGAAATAACACTCATCTGGTAATTTCCATACTGTATTAGGCTTAAGAAACTTACTGCTCAAAAGAGTCCTATTTGAACCTGAAATATGTTCAAAAGAAAGGGGAAAATACACTAATGTTTTCTAGTAAGTTATCAGTTGTTTGTGAGGGAGTACTTACAATGTACATAAATGCTCCTTCACATATCCCTTAGAAAGTTGGAAAATCCACACCTCCCTTAAAGGACAGAGGCTGCTAAAGGATAGCACATCAAGTATAAACAAACATTCTCTTAAGAGCCAACCCCAGCTCCTGTACATTGGGATCCTTCCCCTTTCTTAGGTGGAAGGGCTAAATTGAAGATCCTCGTTGATGGGTGATGCATTTTTTTCTAATAACCTAATCCCGAGAAATAACATTACACATAATAACTATATGCCCACACCTTAGAAACCATCAAAAGTGCTGGGACACCCCAAATTAAATTTCTTGAAGCAACTACTTCAAATACAGTTAAATAAATAAAATTATCTCATGAGGAAATACTTTCCTATGGAGAAGAGCAGCCACAACCAATGAAGTCTTCTGTATGAAGTTCATTTCAATTATTTAAGTGGCTGCACCATGCATATGGCTTTTTTTTCCCCTTATCAAAGCTTGGCTTTTCCCAAGTCACAATGTCTAGGTGTCTATTTTCAAAAAAGGCCAGTGTTTATGGATCACAGCACACACACACTGTACTACTTCAGCCAGTATTGTCAAACTAGCATAAAATTTTTATGCTAAAGGAAAGCAGGTCAGTCTTACCCAAGTTATGAGCTATGATTTACTCTATTTCTTTCCCTGTGCTTCCAATTCCCCCCACAACAAACAGTCACTTGAGAGTGGCCATTTAGCCTAATTATCTCTCACTGCAATATTCCCACTATCCCATGCATACTCTTTAGCTATAAACTGACTTAATATAGAGACTGGCACAAATACAGTTACCATAGACCTAAGACATAATTTCTCCACTCCCTGGATAGAAAAAAAAACACTTCAGTGAGGGGTTTTTCCCCAAAGAATAATTAGAATAAATTGCTCTGAAAACACAGGGAAGTTTCTATATTCTTTTAAAGTGGACCAGATGGAGGTCAAAATGGTCTAAAGAAAAGACTTTGGAGTACAGGAGCTTGGTTATCTTTTGCTTTTAACCTGACACAGGTATTCACACATCCGTCAAGTGCTGTTATCCTAACCTGGGGAGGTTTGCACACAGAACTTCAACTACACAGAGAATTCAGTTCATTAACTAATACTGGACTGCTCAGGAAAGGATGCGGTATAGATAAAATCTGCTAATTAAAATGAAAAGAGAAAAAGCACTGCAAGTATGATAGCTTGAGCTTTGCTTTCAAATGCATGATATTTAAACATTTCCATTTGCCATGATCTGAGCCTTATTCAAAATCTGGAGCAAGAATTTTCTCTTCTGTGCAGATTTTCTCCTGCAGGGCCAACATTACATGGCAGCCACCACCATGGGACAACTCAGCTGAGCAGTCCTAAGCAGAGCCCCCAGAGTGCTTTAGGAAACAGTGTCTCTCATCCAGCTGACTGCACAAGATTCTTCAGGAAGGGACACAAACCCAAGTGGGTAGTCTCACGCTATGATACTAGAAAAGGAATTAAATGAGCTTTTTGTCTGACTTTGTCTAGCTTTAGATGCTGCACTTAAGGAAAAATATGGTTTAATTATAAATAATCAAGAGAAAAATACAAGACTGGAGGGACACAGGTGCTCCAATGAGGAAAAAACTGGGATAAAGTTGGGATTAATCATCCTAAAAGAAAAATTATTAGAGTCTAAAGAGAAGGTGCAGAATAAAACATGCCAATTGTTTTCAAGCTTATGTAAAATTATAGAAAGGAGTAATCTCTTTTCCACATCTATACTGGATAGCTCAGCAATTTACTAATAGCCATGAGGATGTTTTCCAAAGGCCAGTCTGTATTGGAAAGGATTGCTCCAGATGATCCAGCAGCCTGCATCACAACAGGTCTTTAAGAACAGTTAAAAGAACCACATCAGGAATTATAATTTCAGCTGATTCTTGCTTTAAGACTTCTTTCAGACCTATTTCCTCAATAGGCTGTGCTTATGAACATTCAAACTTTCCTGCTACTTGAGAAAGGAATGCCTCCAGGATATGCGAAATCAAAAATATTATCTTATATACAGTGAGATATATAGATACAGATATATGGATGTAGGTACAAATACATTCACCAATGTAGATGTAATATGTTCACCATAAACACGAATTTGCCAAGGAAAAGATAAACTAACACACTTAAAGATACACTGAGTGGGGATTTTAATTAGTGATTTAGGGAATTCCCTAACCCTAACTGCCCATGGGTAGTAAGCAAAGTGCATAGAACTAGAAGAGCAACAGAACAATATGTTCTGTATTCAGCTGGATAGAAGCATATACAAACAACTTCACACCACTGAGAACTTGGCAGTGAAAGGGACCAGTGTTTGAAAGCAGTATGTGCAGGACTTAGTCACCAGTTGTGCATCCTTTGTGGTGAATGTGTTATTTACAGCATCTCTGAACAACCACAGAAACTCATTATAGAAGCACAACTTGTCTAGCTGTGCTGTCAGGGACCTTTCTCAAGTGAGGCAAGCCTCCAAATTTTCTTTTTTGCCTTCCAGCATTGCCCATTCCCTTTCAAAGGCCACACTGTTCAGTCCTTGATTACAACGGGAATAACAAGTCAAATGTTATGAAAGACTCAAATAAACCAAGTAGCATTTCCACCTGTAGGCAAATCACAGCTGATGTTCAGCACCCCAGAATTTGTTTCCACATCTTCTTACAACCATGAGAAAGGAGAAAGAACTTATAACAATTTCTTAGTTATTACCACAGACATTTTAAAAGCATTCAGTACAAACCGCCATACAATTTTAAAGTTAAAAAAGTCATCCCCATCACAAACATGCCACCCTTTACTTCATGAGGCCATTTCACTCTCTCCTTCCCTCCCCTGCTGCTTCCCACAATACCTACAGCAAGGATGAAACCAAATGAAAATTGTATTTTGAGCTGCTTTGGACTCCAACAGCTAGCAAACAATTTTCTTTAGCAGCCTAGGCTGTGGTTATCCTGAGCTGCACTCCCAAGACCTGCTTGGGCCTCCAAAACTATACACACATTTAAACAACCAGTGCAGCCCTGCAAACAGAGATTAAGAGCGCAGTAGGACAGTTCCTCCTGCTGTGGAATGCCTCAAATTCCTATCACTGACAAAAAATTGTGTGAGATAAATTTCCTAGCATATACTGCACTGGAAGTTGTCCCCCTCCCACCCAAACTTATCTTTTATGATGCTTCCACCTGCAAAACTCAGATGAAAAATGGACACAGACAGTTACACTTCTGTGCTGCAGGGTCAAGGCTCTGGCACCTGCAGCAGTTGTGGTTATTTCAGCCTCACATGGGAAGGCAAGAGAGGCTGCTCTTTCTGTGCAGTAAAACTGGAAGAAAATCTATGCATGCACCTCTTGCCCTAAGAGATAGAGCTATTCTAACATTGCCATTCTAGGATCTAAGAAGAGTCGTTTGCCTCCTCTAGGATAACACACTGGCCCCCAACAGGCAGAACAGTTAAAAAGAAAACCCTTGGAGATGCTCCAAGATAAAGCAGGTGAAAGAGATTTTGCTCTTACTTGCTGGTTTGTAGCACCATGTACAGGGCCCCAGCAGAGACCCAGACTCCAGGCCTTGGCAATACCTGTTCCATGAAAACCAGCTTAATGAAAGGTACACTAAGTGCTGGCAGGAGTTTTGTCTCAGCCGTAATATCATAAATTAAATTTATTCTGAACTGCTGAAACTAGACCAAAAAGATCTTTTCCTCTAGCTTCTTATTCTCCCTCCTTGCAGAGTTAATGGCACCACTTCAGCTTGAGATGATCCTAGATTTTATTTGTCCACACACATACACATGTTCATTCTTTATTAATTAGGATTTGGAAAAAGCTAAAAGCATATGGCCACGTAAGCTTTCTACAGATTCAACAGTAACATCTGAGGTTATTTCCAGCAATATTTTCCATTCTGGCCCATCAGATCATCAAATCTTTAACCCACAAGTGGTTTTGCTTATTATTTCCTCAAAATGAATTACATGAAAAGAGTGGAATACTCAGTACCAAATTCAGCTGGGAGATGCAAGCAGTAAAGTTTCCATCCAAGAAAATTTTGTTCAAAAATAAATAGCCAGGTCTAGTACATATTTCAGTCAAACCACAACCTGCTTAATAAAGAAACAAAAAACATACAGAAAACCAGCCATATTATCACAAGTATTTACAAAGCCAGAGTATCATCATCTTCACAGGCAGCTACGTCACCAAAGCACCCATTCAGCTTCTAAAAAGCTTCCCTGAGACCCTCAAGGTCCAGGCACCCCCATAATTACCTCCACAATTTCTTACATGCTCAGAAGTCCCTGCTAACACTAGCTGTCAAAAAAAACCCCAGAAAAATCACTTTCCCATGTCTTGCAGCACTAACTCAAAAAACAGTAACCACACTTTGTGGTCAAGGGCCAGTTATCCTTTTAGGAGACAGGAGAAAAATATTGACACTCAATGAACTACCTGCAGTTGCCAGTTCTAGTTTTAGCAGTTTCCATGTCCAGAGACGTGGGATGTGGTTTCCTGTTTGCCAGGTCTCTGAAATGTCACATTATACAAATCACCATGAGGATGAAGGCAAATGGGAGGCATCTCATGCCATGAAAATATGAACAGTTAAAGGTCTTGAAAAAAGCAGGTGAAGAGAACATTAAACATAAACATATATATATTGGCTCTAGTATATACATACACATAATACATCAGTGTGTATGTTCCAAGTCATTTCTAAGGGTCCTCCCTCCTACACAGCTGAGCTTAAAGCTGTGATCTTTCCCCATTTCATAGCCTGAGACTCATCTCCTATTTCAGTAACAAATTCTTCTGTCTTCACACAAGAGATCAAAGTACAGGGAATCACATAACACTCGTATCCAAACTCTGCTATGATTTTATAAAGACTTAAATCCTCATCTCCATGTCTCTTCTCCTTCCACTGCCCAATTTTCACTCAGCAACTTAAGTCAAGATGAAGATCTTAATATTCTTGTGAAGATTTGTAAGATCCTGACCTGTGGTATTCACATTCTCTGAACAGAGAGAGACGTAATTCTCTGTCCCAGGATTTTTCCTGGGGAAGGCAGTAAGAAGCCTGGAGAAGAAGAGAAAACAATTCTTATCTCTACTTGTTTCTCCTGTTGTTTGGCACATGTGGAATGTGTTATGGAGATTGTTTACTGAGAATCATTTGTTAATTGGACACCTGTGAGGGTTGTTTGGATTGATTGGCCAATTTGGCAAAAGCTGTGTTGTGGCTGTCTGGAGACAGTCATGGGTTTTTCTGTAGTATCTTTTTAGTATAGCATCTCTTTAATATAGCATACTATTCATGTAATATAGTATAGCTTAATAAATAATTGTTCAGCCTCCTGAATCATGGAGTCAGAGCATATTATTCCCTGTGTAGGGGGTGCCTGCATTGATACTGATCTACCTCCAAAAATTCCAAGGGCCTTTGCCATAGTAAGTGAAATGATCACCTTAAGGAAGGCTACAAGAAAACCAGCCAGCAGTAACAACCAAAGACATGTAAACAAAGCATGCTGCTCCTCCTGTCAGAAGGCAGCACTGGAAATGGGCAATTTGAGGAACATGATTGCCAGCCCAGTCTCTGGGAGATGGTGCAGGAGCCTCCTTTGCAGATCTGTTTCTAACAGCTGCCAACGATGCACAGACCATAATCTAAAAACTGCTATACTAAGCCTGCTTTCCTAAGTGAGTATGGAGTAACTTATTCTACTTCTGCCTTCTCCAGTAACTTCTGAATCCAACAGCCAATTCAAAATATACTCAGCAGAAGTCTAGAAACTCAGAAATAGCCACTTTCATATTTCATGAACATAAGCATCTGAAATGATGAAAGCATAAATTAATCATTCATCTGCCCTTCTCTCCACTGAGAGAGGCTCAGGCAGAAATCATGCTTTTAAGATGCCTTTTGGGAGCAGCTGGCTAGCAAACTTGCATATCCACAGTTCCACATATAGCACCACATGTACTGTTTGCTGCCCAGTTCAAATATCTCTTTGACACTGATCTTCTGTGACTGTCCTGGTTGGACAGAGATAGAGAGAGGAGAGGGAAACAGAACACTAGTGTCAAGGTACTAGGATTCATAAATTCTGCCCAGCATGGAATATATTTATTTGAAATCACAATGCCCTTCCATCCACCCACCTAGTTCTCTCCTGTGCAGAAATCCCAAATCCACCTAGTCACGACAGTTTCTCAATTGGCTGCACAAAACACTGAACCTAATCACTTCAGAAAATGAGTCCTACTTCCAAGTTACTTCTGCACAGGGTTTGAGCACCCAAACTCTTCCAGACTCAAAGCTCAAGCTGGCAAACAATCATAGAATTGATTACATTGCAAAACACTTTTAAGATTAAGTCAAAACATTAACCTAACAGTGTCAAGTCTACCACTAAACCATGTCCTTATGAGCCACACCTACATGTATTTCAAATAACTCCAGGGATGGTGACTCAATGGCTTCCCTAGGCAGCCCATTCCAGAGCCTGACAACCTTTTCAATTAAGTAATTCTTCCTAATGCCTAATCTGAACCTTCCCTGGCACAACTTGAAGCCACCATTTCCTCCTGTCCTGTCACTTGTTACTTGTGAGAAGAGACAAAGTGATGAGGCACCTCCTTTTCTCCATGCTAAAATATTCCCTCAGTTCCCTCAGATGTTCCTCACCAAACTTCTGCTCCAGCCCCTACTCTAGCTTCATTGTCCTTCTCTGGAGGGACTCAAGGTCTTTTTAGTTCAGAGCTTTATTCCCAAAGTCAGTCCATTCAAGACAGGTGTAAGAAGGAAAAGCTGTACATGTTCAACTTGCGCAGTGTTTGGATCACCTCAGCGTGCCAGACAGCCAAATGCCCAACACAAACAATGGGTTCTCACCCAATGAGAAAAGAGGCAATCTTGTTTTCCTCAAATAATTATTCACTTGTTGGGTAAGTGAAAATATTAAAACAATTGCTGGACAACAATGATGATGACGACATTATGAAAATTCTGACGTTACATTATTCCAATTCTGACTCCTGTTCCCATTACAGAAAGAACCCACGTGAAATGATGGCAGTCCTAGAGCAGATTCCATATTACTCAAAACCAAAATTTGCATTGAAAACTATTGTATTTGATAGTTCCCTCTTCCACTAAAACTAATTCCTGTATCTCTGAGAAATCTGCCCTTTTCCAAATCCTGTCTCCAGCCCTAAATACTGCAAAAACTCAACAGTAAGCATGGATTCTTTCTTGGTTTAATAAAGGAACAGTAATACACAGCCCCAGCATGGCTGACACTTCAGTCTGCAGCTTGAAGTCCTCTGAAGATTGATTTCCTTTCTCATTCTTACTGAACATTTCAGTCACCTCACAAAAGAAACAATTTGATTAATACAAAAATGCAAAATGAGCATGTATAAAAGAAAATAAATTGGAGAGGAGTATGGTTATAAACTAAAAACTAAAGTAGACTGAACTACAAGTGTAACTTGGACTGAGGGCTGGAGTTACAACAAGGTAGATGCTCTCTTCAGATTTACAGAGATCATGAGTCAGATGTAAGTATTAGCTGGGAATTGAATACATCATCATGCACTAGTCAGAGCACTAAATTCAGCATCACTCAGGATAGGAGAGAAGGATAGAGAAGATGCATCTTCATTACTCTCCAAAGCCTTCTGGCCCTAATTTATGTGCACAATTAAATTCTGTGTATATTAATGCATTTAAGTTATTTAATAATTTGACTTGGAAAATCTGTAATTAGGCTTAGCAGTGCTCATTGGAGAATTGTTATTTCTGGATACTTAAAGCAGCACATTTTGAATCTAGTTAGTCCTCTCAGTATCTAAGAATTAGAAATTTTACTTCTATTTCCAAACCATAAGCTAAATTCTGCACAATCTGTTATTGGATCTTGATAAATCATAGAATCATTTAGTTTGGAAAAGACCTCCAAAATCATTGACTCCCATCATTACGCAACCCTGCCATTTCCATCACTAAACCACGGCCTTAAGTTCCACGTTCACATGGATTTTTAACACTTCCAGAAAGGGCAAATCCACCACTCCCCTGGGCAATGGTTCCAATGGCTGACCACTCTTTCAGTAAAGACATTTTTTTCTAATATCCAATTTAAGTCTCCTCTGGCACAATTAAAACTATTTCCTCTTGTCCTATCACTTGTTACCTGGGGGAAGAGACTGATCCCCACCCCACTACAACTTCTTTTCAGGAGGTGGTAGAGAGTGATGGGGTCTCCCTTGAGCCTTGTTTTCTCCAGGCTAAACATTCCCAGCTCTCTCCCTCAGCTGCTCCTTATCAGACTGGTGTCCCAGACCCTTCCCCAGCTCTGTGACCTTCTGTGGACATCCCCTCAGTGCCTTTCTTGTAGTGAGGAGCCCCAAACTGAGCACAGTACTCCAAGTGTGACCTCATCAGGAACAGAGGGACCATCACTGCCCTGGTGCTGCTGGCCACACTATTGCTGACACAAGCCAGGATGTCACTGGCCTTCTTGGCCACCTGGACCCACTGCTGGCTCATGTTCAGCTGCTGTCAAACCAGCACTCCCAGGTCCTTTTCCATTGGGCAGCTTTTTGCAGCCACTCTGCCCCAGGCCTGCAGCACTGCAGGGGTTGTTGTGACCCCAGGGCAGGACCTGGCACTGGGCCTTGCTGAGCTTCACACAGCTGGCATCAGCCCACTGAGCAGATCAACATTCCCACAAAACTTGGTGTTCCCTGCAAACTGAGGGTGCACTCGACCCTCTAGTCCAGATCATCAACAAAGATATTAAACAGGACTGGCCCCTGAACACATCAAGAGGCCAGATCTGGCCTAAAGCCATGGCATTCAGCTTTCCTGCTCCTGTTACATTCCAGCTAAACAACCTGAACTTCAATATGCACAGGTTAGACTCGAACTGACAGACAGCTATAGGGGGGCAGAAGTCTAAAATCTATGGGCTATTTTCCCAAATCAAGTCACATACATACAAAAGATTTATCTGTAAGCTATATAAAACCAAAACTGCCACCATCGTTTTATCCATGTCATGTCAGAAGCCAGGCTGTCAAAACACCAAGCAGCAAAACTGAATCAGCCCTTGAAGAGAATGTGCTAAGACAGCAAAGAAAGCATACCAAGCCTCTGCGAAGTGTCTGTTAAAAAAAAAAATTAATTAATATCAAACAAGACCCTACCAGGAAAATATATAGTAGGTTATTTTATTTCTAATTACTCAGACAATTATGTTGGTGCAGTACTGTGACTAAGTAGGGCAATGATCTTTTCTCTCAAAAATATAGGATTTGGGAGACCCAAGTTGCATGCCAGCTTTGATTAGCACAGCATTCAAGAATCCCACTGTGGTGTACCTTCCTTTCCAACAGTAATTTAACTCCCATAAGGAATCAGAAAGGCTAATGAATTAACCAGCTGCACAGCACTAATTTCCGCATTCTCAGTGCGTGGTTCTATTGCTGCTTCTGATCTCTGCAAGGACATTTCAGTGGGAGGAAGAGGAGGAGGAGGCTGAACAACAAAGTCAGAATTTGTCTGCTGCACCTTGGCCTAACAGAAAAGAAAATTAGGTGAAAATCCAATTTTATGTTGAACACTACAGTGACAAGAACCAGATTTAAAAAATCCTAGATCCTCTAACATTCTACGGCTTGAACTTTTGAAATACAACAAAATTATTTTGCATTAGTAACAATTTAGTATTTTTTTTCTTTTAAACACATGAAAAAAGCATCAGCTCTTGAAATTTAAGCAGTGATAGACATTTTCATAACATAGGTTATCACCTTCAGTTAATACTAGTACTATGCTTACATTTAAAGGAGAATAGAAAGAAGACCACAGTGCTTAAAACACTTCACACATCCACCTGCAGCAGCTTAAAATCATATGTGTAAACAAAAATGAAGACATTAATTCTTTCCCGAGAGATAACAAGGAGTAAGACCCAGTACAAGATAGAAGTCAAGGGAAAACATGTCCCTTTTACATCATGGAGCAGCAAGATAAGACGAAATCCCAGGAGAGAGCAAGACTGAAGAGATGCTCTTGTCACTTAATTATGTAACTGAATAGCTAGCTAAACATAAGGATAATTTCTGGCTTGATATTTGCCCAACAAACAACAACAGCAAGTAAAGACAAATTGGATGTAATCTCTTCCTCATTTCCTTACACACAGCAGTCTAGAATCCATACAGGATGAGATGGAGAGGGAACACCACAAAATGTTTATTGAGGTGCCAAGAACGGAAGTACTGAAGCACTGCAAATACAATAAATGTAAAGCCTGAAACTGCACAGGACTTCAGATGACAGAAACCAGGAGGACACCAGGCTCAGTCTGGCTAAGCTCAGCTATGAAGGTGAAACAAACACAATTGGTGTTTTACTGATTAAAAGCATCTCCATCTCAAGCCTGCCTCTTCTGCATTTGATTTCAGAAACTGAGGAATGAAATAATGAGAAGCTTGGATTTATTTGAGCATACCTGTAGCTGTTAACTCCCGATCTACAATTTTTTTTCTGTTTTCTGGTGCTCAGTTTTAAAAAATCTAAAAAGCAGTACTGCAATTAGTCCAATTCAACAGAAAATTCCACTTGTGCTGGGTGATCTGCAGTGCCCCTCAAAGTCAGTATAACTACTGAAAATTCTAAAATTCTGTAAAACAGATTTAATGTCCTGTCTCTGAAAGTGGCAACAACATGCAGGATACAATTATTTCAGCAAAATTCTTTGAAAGGTATTAAGCATGTCCAACAATAAAGCTAATTTATACAAGTGAGCAGCCTACAAACAGCACAGACCTGGCAAAAGCAAAATGGTTTTTCTGCATGAGTTGGATGAACTTGCTCAGTGGAGAGTCCAAAGTACATCAGAACCACTGAAAAAGTGAAGCTGGCCAACACTCAGAACACTGAAGGAGAAAGTCAAGTGAGCTGTCCTGTTTCAGCAACAGTAAACTAATTCAGCCAGATCAGTATCCTAGCAGCAGCAGAAAGCTAACTCCAAAAAGAGAGGAAAAAAACCTAAAAAGGGAAAACTAAATGAGACCAGGTTCAGATCTTGTAGTTGAGCAGACAAAATCTGTTTAGCTTATGCTCTATCTCTAGAGAAATGTAAGAAAGAATATCTGATCTTAATAGTAGCAAAACTGAGCTGTTGGTGCTGAATGATTTATAAGTAAATGAAGTATTAAATTTGTCCTGCCTTTTCTTTTTTCTATATGCTAACAACACAAATCTTAACTTTCCTATCACTGGGTAGGGTTAATTTCAGAGGAGATCATTCTTCATATTTTATTTAAAAACAAATTATTGACATCAGATTGCCATGTATTAGGACCACTGCCACCATAAAGCATTATCTGGCCTTCACCATGAGAAAAACCATGAAGGAAACTGAGTGAGACTCAAACACCCGGACTTAAATTGCACAGGAGAACATGCAGATTAGTTTGTTTAATATGCGAACGTCCACTGTGATGATTTTAGCTATTTTGGTAGACTGATTCATTGTGCAGTTGTTTCTCTTTTTCACCCCATCAAGCTCTATGCTTGACACACCTTCCCGGTAGCATAACTAAATTCTGCCGACCAATATAACCTTCAAGTGCTACATGGTTCAGCACTGACCTGGTTATCAACACAGCTCTATCACAGCATCTTCCTGCAGTTCTCACGTCAGGCATGAAAACTCCAAATCATTTCCAATTTGCTGGTTTCTAAGTAAAAATTCGAGCCACAGTCTTCAGGGAATTGCTCTTGGCTAGCCCAGCAGTCCAGCTGAAGAGTGCACCACATACAAGTCCGCTTTCAGGAACACAGGTTTGAAGTTCATTAGCAAAACCCAAACCACTTAAATTCAGTAGATTTATCAGTACCTTGAAATCAAAACCTTGGAAAAACAGCATATTAATAAAATCGCTGCATTTTTTTGACTTGCAGCTCTCAGTACCCCAAGGTTCTCTGAACTCAACACACCTGGCAGCAGGAAAAAAACACACTCTTTATACCCCTGCACTTCCTCCATCCTCTCTTCAGAGCACTCTCCTTCACCTCATCTCTTAACTGGGATACTTCCTTTGATTCCCTACTTAATTTCAAAAGTGACAACCTGGTTTGGGTGATGCCAGCTCATTAAAGCTTTTCCCAACAACTGATAACACAGCAAGTGTTATTTTAGCCTCTCTAAAGCAAAGCTCCTACAACTACTCATCTTCACCACCATTTTCTTTTCTAGCCCTGCTAGAGTCTCCAGCACTGCACCATGAAAACAAGAAAAACCTACATGATAAAAAAAAAACCCTGTTTTTTTTTTTTCCAGTTTGTTGCGATCATCCTGGAAGGGCTTAGAAATATTTCTCAAGTCAGATGTGCCATACAAGGCTTCTCTAACTCCAGATTAACTTCTGTACACCCTACATTTAATGCTCTGTAAATTGTGAACATTTTATTTTGGGTTCTCATATTCCCCTAACTCATTAAGACAGCAATGTTAATATTAAAGAGCTACTCTTTTTTGTTTATATTTATTTATATTTACTTAAATTTTATTTATTTTTATTTATATTTAAAGCTGTAACATGTTTTAAAACAGAATGTTAAAATCCTTGGAAGCTTAAAGGATCACTTGATCTAATTCTTTTTCCCCCTCCTGTAAAATGTAATCATGACACAGTACTGCAATGTAACAGCTGTGTTGATGATACAACAAGATGTAATCCCCAAGGCTGCACAAAAAACTACTATGTATTTTTCCTTAATAGACTCCCACCTCACACTACGATTCAGACAAAAAAGGGAGAAAGAAAATTGTTTTCTGAAGTCTTAAATCTTGATTTTTACCTGCCATCACCCTTTTCTTCTTTACTCTTCCACATGAGCAAGAATAGATCTGTTTAAATCCAAGACAGTCACCACTTAGATGTACTTACCTACATTTATCTAGATATTCAACAATGCAGCACTTCATGTTTTGCAACAGCTCGTCAGCTTTATCACATATAAGAGTATGATTTTTATCTATTTTTTAAATGTATTAAAGACTTCAATTATGCTACCCTTAAGCTGATAAAGAGATTCCAGGAGAGTCTTACAACAAACCAAAATAAAAAACCACCACCCTTCACTACCACAGCAAAGAATATCCTGAGCATTACATAAATATCAAATATGTATATAATTCTAATGAATACATTAAATGCAGCTTTCACTTAAGTACCTGTTTCAAATTAAAGGTTCCTTACAGTCATTCAGCTGGGAAGACACAGCCATTTGAACAGAATGCACACACAGCTTGTTACCTCTCTGCGAAACCTACAGCAGTTCCTGCTCAAAAACATCCAATTATTAGTGGTTCATCCACAAAGGAAGTGCCACTGTGCCTCCAGAAGACACACTAATCGCTGCCTAGAGTGCAAAAGCATTTCCCTTGGAGCTAATCAAGGTAAAACCTGATTGCTCTCCTCCACCTACATGATTATTTCATGACTCCATAGTAATACTTTGATATTTGTATAGTCCAAAGGGCTTTGCTTTTAACAGACAGGTTTAACTTACAGATCCCAGCATCACATGGTTAGAAGTTCAGCAATCTGGTATTATCCAAGCCCTTTCTATTCTTCTATTCTCCAGAAGAAACCAAAGTCTTACAAATGGGATTAAGGAGATGATGAGCATTTTGTTTCTTGATTTTTAGGTAGTTATGTATGCTGAAGAAAGAATAAAACGCTTGGAGAACTATACAATGAGAACCACATGTTATTTTAGAAAATGTTTTAAGTAAAAAAAAAAAACAAAAGTCATTTTATACTTGAACTCCACATGCAAATTTTTGTTCAAGGCAGAAGTCTTTTAGCATGTGACATTTACTTGCATCCCTGTCCCTCCATCTACAAGGGTTTGCATAACCAGATGTTCTTGAACACTGCAGTTTAGAGCTGCCCCATATGGAACTGCAACAGTAAATATGCATAACTATGGAAACTGAAGCAAAGGTCAGAAATAAAGTCAGCACTTCAGTAATCTGATACCACAATTTTAAATTACTCAAAATGCATCTTTCCCAAACAAACCTGATTACAAAATATGTCAAACGCACAGTGCATTCAAATGCTTCTCTAATCTTAAAACCTAAAGATTACTTACATTTCACTCGGAAAAATGTAATTTGGTTTAAGACTGAGCTTCTTCCTACAAGCTTCCAAGGGCTCTCTGCCAGAAGAAAGTACATTAAATACTGACTGAACACAGTAGGTTATAAGCGGTATACCTCAAAACCAAGATCTCCAAGACTATTCCCAGATCTTACTGAGCTACATCTTTGAATAATCCGATGTATATATTGTCCATACAGCAAAGAGTTTGGTGAATAAGTATCACTTGTTTTTGCATCTCAAACCATCCCTCTCTTTTGGTTACAGAACAAGAAGTGGACAGTAGCGCTAACAGTTCAGTAACACTACAAACATAAGCTCTCTTACATTTTAAGTTACATTAAATGTTAAATAGAATATTTGCATGTGTCACCACAATCTTTTAGTGAGGAACAAAAGTAAAACACCTGCAAAAGCATGTACAGTTAGTTGGTTTATTTGCTAAATATATCAAACCTGTCATTTATCCTATGCTAACAAAGAATCTAATTTGTGCCTCCAGAAAGATGTACAAATTCCCTTTCTTGTTATTGGCAGGAGATAACATGAGAAATAGTTCACTACAAAAATACTTTGCCCTTAGCATGGCTCATAACTTCAAAAGTAGAACTGCCAGATACTGTCCAGCTGAAATTCTGAAGGATTGTTTATTTTTAGCAAAACTGTAGTTTGTCTCAGCTCTGGTGTACATTACAGAATTAGTAAATAGCTAATTGAGTAAGGCTTTTAATTCTGAAACCTATAAGGCAATTAAGCCTCTTTACATAAAAACTGAGTATTTTATAAGAGGTCCTGCCCAATACAAATGACAAACTTTAAACACTGGAGTTCTTCTTGCAACAATAAAGTTGGGGCACAATGGAGAAGTTTAAATATTTAATTTAGACTGAGCAAGTCATTAATTTTTTATTGATGCAAATCTGCAATTCATCTAGAGCTAAACAGTTGCAACCCATTCTGGCTGAAAGCAGGATGAATTTTTCCAACAGAGAATAGGATGTAACTCCCCTCTCTCCAACATCATCATCTGCTTTTCCATGGAGATCTCAGGCCATGTCACACAGAGTCAGAACAACATCTGGGCCTGGATGAAGGTGCATCTGCTGATCATCATTATGCTCACTATTCAAAAAATGTGTCTTGATCATGCATCTGGAATATGCAATTGCAGCATTAATCTATACAACACTGCTAAGAACACGCTGTGCTCAGAGAATGCTGCAGATACTTTGCACTTAGTCCTTGTTGATAGTGGCAGGATATTCATTATTCATCCCAGTCAACACTGAGGAAGCAGTGATATTAATACTGAAAAATGAAATATATCTGCATTTCTTTGTGCACAGCAAGAGAGAGGTTTTAGCTACTAACACATCTACAACTAGAAGCAGTCTATTGAAAGCAGTTAAGGTTCACTAATTCAACCAATGTGCCAAAAATGGGAAAATTCTAAGCTCTTCCAAGTCCAACCATTACTAAAGGCAAATTATTCTTATTTTCCTTTTTAGTGGTTTTTAAATATTCTGATGAAAGTTCATGTTTAAAATTTAAGTCAGGTTTGCTGCAAAGTACTAACAAGTCTTGACATTACATATACTTCAAAAAATTTACTTCTTTTCTGGGAAGCAATGGGAGACCTGATACATGGTCGTACTTTCTCAAACTAAGCCTTGTTTCCAAGCTCAAAAGCTCAGTACTTTTGTCAGGATCAAGATTTTCAAGATTAGGTCAGCCTAGTCATCCAGTTAGTAGTGAAAAATCTGAACTGATGACATACAGTATGCTGTTATGCAGGTTTTTTATTCGTCTCAAGTCTTTCTATAGAGAAAACTACTATTAGACTGCAATGGTGTATATGAGAGTATATCAAAGGTGCAGAAGAAACAGCAAATGCAGCTCTGGTAAGTGAATTCCAACTAAACAGAAAGGAAGAAGTGAAACTACCAAAGCAAGATGCCTGTGATAACTTCTAGAACTTAATCTTTTAAATATTTAAGTTGATTTAGTTATTAAAAAAACTTAGAAACATTTCAAAGGCAAGAAGTTCTCAAATGGATAATAAATGTTTAAATTCATGAAAATTTACTGCATGCACCCACTAAATATATATTTATACATCTGCACACATATAGAGACAGAAATATCTGGACAAATAAAAACTGAGCCATCAGTGTAAGTAAAACAAGCTGAATCTTCTGAGTAAATTTCTTAGACAAGAATGACCTTTACACTTGGGGATTCCATCTTACAATCCCCCTTGACTGGGGGCAAGTCATTAAGTACTTGCTAGTAGCATTTCAGGTTTATTGCTGAACTAGAAGCTACAAAAGGACACGTGAAGCATGTGCTGAGATAGAGGTGACCTGATTTATTTTCTAATGTATATGGGCCTACCACCCACTGGAAACGGGAAAAAAATAGGACAGCTTTTTAAAGTTCAGCTGGACAAGACTGGACTTTCTGCCTTGAAATCAGAACTCTGAAAGCCAAAATTATTATGTGCATAAAAGCTTGGGGTTTTTTTTAATTCTTTATATCATCATTTAAAAAACATATTGCATCACAAGTGAAAAGCATTTTGAAATATTTACCATGACATAAAAAAACCCTTAATCCCTGAAGGGTAGCAAGATTTCCCTAGTTAGTATAAACCAGCAAAGTTTCAAAAAAATTCAGATTCAGTAACACTAAAAATATCACATGAAGTTAGCCATGTTAATGAGAATAATGAATAAAATATGATACAGCAATATTTTTACTAAAATAATAGCCAATTTCTCACTAAGAGACCCTCATCACTTCTAAGGTGTGATTTGGTGGTCAGTAGTCCTGGCTAACCAGTGAGGCCCTGAGTGACTGGAGGTTAGCAAATGTGGTATCTGTCTACAAGAAGGGCCAGATTTATGTCAACTCAAACTCCTCTAAGATTAAGCTGCACATTGTAGTATAAAACCAGATTTGCTTGCTTTAAATGGTAAAAAAAAAATTAGGCCACAAGCATCGAGAAGCTACATATGCAGTAATCCTCTTTTCCTTCAAGACTTTAAGATTGCTATTTTCTGTTTGGTGTTTTTTCTGCATATGTAAAATGTATTCCCAAGCTTTTTGCTCCCAATGCAAATGAACTGACAAAGACATCCTCAATGCTGCTGAGCTGCTACAAAAGCCATCCTGCCTCCTCTGCAGCCCCAGCTCTCACCACAGACATGACAGACTTTTCAGAACTCAGTGCTTATTGTCTCTTCCTTCCTCACTGCTGTGAGGGTCTGAATTTAAAAGCATTGTGGAAATCATGCTTGATGGAATCACCTCTGCACTGAGGCCATCTCTATCCACACAGATGAGGAGAAGGTGCTCAGGAGTAGTCAGCACACAGTCACTGAAGGTAAATCATGCTTCACCAAGCTGATTTCCCCTCTGTGATCAACTGCCTAGACAGATGAGGGGAGAGTGGATATTGTCCACCTCGACTTCAGCAAGGCTTTCAGCACAGTCTCTCACAAGATGGTCACTGGCAAGGTCAGGCAGCGTGGCCTGCAGACAGCGTGGCAGATGGAGAGCTGGCTGAATGGCACATCCCAGAGGGTCTGATCATGGCACAGAGTGTAAATGGAGGCCTGTCACTGCTGGAAAGCAGCTCCCCAGAGAGGGGCCTGGGGGTCATGGTGGACGGTGGACAACAAGCTGTCCCTGGGCCAGCAGTGCATCCTTGGGGCCAAGAAGGCCAATGTATCCCAGGGGACATTAGGAAGAGCATTGCCAGCAGGTGGAGAGAGGGGATCCCGCCCCTCTACTAAGCCCTGGTGAGGCACATCTGGGGTGCAGTGTCCAGGTCTGGGATCCTCAGGACAAGACAGACAGGGAGCTCCTGGAGCGGGTCCAGCAGAGGGTGACAAAGATGATGGTGGGACTGGAGCATCTCTCTTATGAGGAAAGACAGAGTTGGGCCCATTCTGCCTTGAGAGGAGATGACAGGCAGGACATCATCAATGTCCCTCAGTATCTGAAGGGAGGGTGTCAAGATGATGGACCAGGCTCTGCTCCATGGTGCTGAGCAACACGACAAGAGCCAACATGAAGAAACTGATGCACAGAAGTTTCACCTGAACACAAGGAAGAACTTCTTTAGTGTGCAAGTGACCAGAAAGTGGAACAGATTGCCCAGAGAGAATGTGGACTCTCCAACACTGGAGATATCCAAGAACCATTTGGACACAATCCTGTGCCATGTGCTGTAGGATGACCCTGCTTGAGCAGATGATCCACTGTCAGGCAACCTGACCCGTTCTGAGACACCACAACAACATTAGAGAATGAAGCACACAATACTTGAGGGGTTCAATTCTGGACTTGTAGAGTTATTTTTCTTTGTACCTGCACTTATAAAAATACCATATGAAAAACACCCATACAAAAATACACTGATGAATCAGGACACTGCGTAAGTGCTAATACCATGGCAGACAGATTGCATCACTTGTCAGTAAGTAGCTGATTTTCTGTCAGTAGGTCAGCTCTGCTTTGCTCATGCACAGACTAAGTTGCAGTGCTAGGAGACTGAGTTTAGGAGGAAAGAGGGAATACAGCCTGCACAAACCTGCTCTGGATACCACAGGCCCAGCAGGACACGTGAGCTCAGCAGCAGGACTATGAGAAGGGAAGTGCCGGTTGTGGAAGCAGCAGCAGAGCAGCTCTACAAAGCTAGCAATCCCTTTCAAACATCCAAGACTGCTTTGCACATAGCCATCTTGGACATAACCAAAATGTCAAACAATTTTTAAACACAGCTACTGCCAAATTCCTCTCACAGAAGGGAAAATATAAAGGTAAAAACCATACTAGGGAGACACGGTCAAAGTGACAAGTAAGAAATGCTCTCTCTCTCCAAGGTTTTACACACCTTGGACAGTCAGGGAGACACCCCATGGTATTTTTTTGGCAACCCTCTCTGTCACCCAGTTTCTCAACAAAATGTGAATCTTGGCAAAAGTGAATCTCCAGAAGGAACTCAAAATGACTTACAGATGACCTCTGAAGAAATTTCCTTAAATGAAGCACACAGCCATCTCCATGAAGAACTCAATAATTAACACCTGTAGCTGCAAACTAGGAAATTATAGGGAACAAGAAATTAAATGAGATCTTTCACTGCTAATACAAAGATCTAGAAAGTGGTTTGTAAAATAATTAAAACTGTGAGCCCCACCCTGCAGCAAGAGATAAATAATGGAGAGGATGTCTCCACTGCATTTCAAAACCAAGAAAGCATTATGTAAATCATCAATCTAAGCTCTAATTGTTTATACACAAAACCTCAAGCATTAAAATCTGTATTCTCTACTTTGCAGACTGAAAGAGAACTTCTCTCAATCCAATTACTAATGGAATAACAATCACATTAATAAAAAGCCTTTTTTAATAACCAATCTACAGAACCCATTTTCTGCTTAATTAAATGGGTAAAGTGTTTGTGGGGGCAGTTTTTCTTCTCCTGCTAATGCATCAAGTATCAGCTTTCAGTGCCATTATCGTTTATTCAATATTTTCAGCTGAGCAGATACTTTGGGAAGATGTGACTATTGATTAAAGCAATAGATATAAATCAGGGGTTACATGCAGAGGTTTGTAAAAGGCACCTCTGTAAAGCCATTTTTGGGAATCAAAAGGCCTAGAAGAAGTAGTGACTGAGGCATGCTGCTATGAAAAGTTAACCACAATTTCTTTTCCCAAGATCATTACTTCATCTGAGTCTCTCCCATGTTTCCCAGATGTAAAACAAGCTAGAAGACAAGAAGACAACAGGCTCTTCTCGAGGGATACTGAATGTTCCCCTCACCTAAGCCAAGATGCTCACCAGTGTCAAATACTACACAAAGGCCTCAGCTCCACCTCGCTGGGAACACTGGTTTAGCTCACATTTAGTGGAACAGCATCAGAGCTACTGCACATGTCTTACTTCAAAAGTGCTATTGGTCTACATCAATTCTTGTTCCCTCTCAGGTCTTCTAAAATACCACTGTTGGCCAGCCAAGGCTCAAAATTACTGCCCATGCATCTTCAACACTTCACTGCTCAGAAGAATTTTCTGTGCAAGCAGGACAATCTAGTCACCTCAAGTGAAATATAACCTACTACTTAGAACAGCATTGCCTCAAGAGCAAAGTCAGATGGAGTCACACAGCCTTCACCTCAAGATATTTAAAACATTAAAATTAACTTTATTGTGCAAAGAAACAACTTTTACTCTACCGCTGAATCTCTCACGAGATTCAAAGTTTAAGTCAAGGATCTTCAGCTAGATTAAACTGTGGTATGAGCAATCTCCAGCAACTAGAAAGGTACAAAGCAAAGCCTGAAAAACCTAAGAGTCCTAGCAGTGAAGTATTCCAGACACTCTGAAGAGCTAAGAAGCATTAGTTGTGCTGAGATATCTAAGTCTCCAGCATGAATAAGGATGTCTCATCATTTCCCATAATGCTTGGGTATTTCATGAGCATACAGTTACGAGCACACAGAATTTTCAAAAGACAACATTGTTTGGGAAAACTTTTCATTTTATAAAACACCATTTTCATAAAATTAATTTAGTACCTGAAAGTCCATTTTCACCACTAGCTCCATGACCAACAGAATGAGCCAGCATTGTTTAAAAGACAATAAGCAGATGAGAAAGGGAGCTAAACCAACCCCACCCTCCCCTCCAGATTCCCCCGAGATAAGGTTGTGCCAAAATCCTATCAGATGTACTTTGATCATTCTTAATTCTTCAGTGTTTCAGGCAGTATGAACTTGGGCACATCTGCATTTCTTTATTGTCAGAATAATGACAGGATAATGGTGCTGGCACTAGGCCAGTCGCTTTTTTGAAACATTGTTGGCAGAGACCATATTTGCAGTACAGAGAGTAAATGGTCTTGCCTGACAGTTATAGAACAAGTCAAGGAAATATCGTAAAACAAACTTATCCCTAAGTTTCCTGCATTTGTAAATAACTCCTTATTAGTTACAATCTTTGTTATTAAGTAGTCCGCATAACCGTTTTAAGACTTTTCTGGAAAGTGAGGCATCATATACAGAGCGAGCAGTGCTGTGAAAAGAGAAAACAGCCCTCAACTTCTAACACTTAAAAACCAAAGCTATACCTGCAGAAACACTTGAACAAACTCCCAAAACACTTTAGAACTGACTTAATACCAATGTATTTTTGACCTGTATGAGAAAAAAAGTTGAAAAAAATTTCAGTAACATACAAAACATGTCCTTGCAATGCACTGACAGCCCATAAACACATTAAATAAACTACAAAGTAGAAGTAGTTTCCTCTTCCCTCACCATTTCAAGGAAGCGCTTGTGCACCTCAAGTTTGCTCAGTTTTCCCTCTGAAATAAGTGTATACTGAAGAGGAAATGGCAAATCAGTTAAGTTCAAATCAATACTTACTTGAAATGCCACAGGGCTCTGATATAGGAAAGCGACTGTGCCAAGGCTATTTGTGAAATTAAGAAAGTGACAGCCAGGCAAAGCCGATGCTTTTAGCACCACACGGTCTTCAGACTTCCCGTATATCAAAGTATTTCTTATTCATATAAAGGCTTTTAGCAAGTTTTGGAGATACACAACCTAAATAGGCTTGAGAGACATTCACCTCCGGGAGTTCGTATCTCTAGCAGGTTTCTGCTACATCCAATACTCTAGTGCTCAAAAAAGGCTGTCATGGAAAAGTCTACAAGTCTTACCTCATTGCTGCTCAGGCAAAATGTAAAATTCAACAGCAAGTGGTTTGTTTTTTAAAATTAGATATTTAGAATAAATATTTTAGCATCTTGCGGGTTCAGATGATGTTACAAATGTTACCATGTTTAAGATAAGAAATTTGTCAAGACATCTGATCTAATGTAAGTGTACTTAATGAAACAGTATTTATTTGGCTTATGTTTACATATACAGTAATACCAAAACTACCTATTATAAATTACCTCAATAGACTTCAGCTGAAGTAGTTTCAGAAGCCATATGAGCTCTCCATGTCTTGAAAAAAGGATAAAGAGTTCCTGAAATAAATACACTTGCCAAGTTGTAACAAAAATCCCCTATGAACTCCCCACAGCCACCATACTGATAGCTGCAGACATAAGAATTGGCTGGAATAAAAACTCAAGAGGACTCATGGAGAGAAGAAAAAAAATCCCACCAATGAACAACAATAACTAGCATAGAAGATCAAGAGCCATTCGGTCAGAAATGTCAATACCATTGAACACGCTTCAGTCTGTGTCTGTGTGCGAAAGTGCAAAAAGCACATGCATTCTGTGGAAGTTTCTCCAGTTTAGGCAGCACAAGAGTAGTACCTAGGAACTAGTCCTGAAACAAATGTATTCACTATTCACATCTTGCTAGTTTGAACAGAGGGAAAAAACAAGCTGCACCTAGCTTCACCACTGTGTCACCAACCACACAAAAGTACAGATTAGGGAAATTTCTGGTCTCAGAGCACATAACTGACCCTTAATATAAAATGGACAGGACTGGACAAGGCCAGCTTCCACAACACAGAAATTTTCTCTAGCTGTGACTTTTGACTGCCCTTGAGACTGGAATCTGCTTGGCCTGGTTCTGCTGAAACACATCTCGAGCATCCTGCACATGCACTTCTGTGGGGAAGAACAGACCTGAAGAAGTACCTGTCTGATACGGGTACTGCAGTCATAGCTCAGAGGAACAAAATCACCTTCTTCAAGAGTGGATAAAGGCTTTCCCCAGACTTAACCTTCAACGTGATAACAAACCATTTATGTGCTGCAAAGTTCAGGCACTTGGCTCTTCTAAATAAGCTTAGGAACTTCATTAGGTTCCAAAATGTTCTGCTTAGTTTTGAATGCAGTTGATTCTGAAGGAGACTAGGCTGCTTATTGAGCATCTAAAACTGGGTTTGATTCAAGATCTCTAAAGAATTACTGGTGAACTGGCAGTACCAGGGACAGATACAGTCCTCCCGTGAGCTGCCACCATCATTTTCAAACACAGTAGTGTTTACTTTCAAAAGCTCTCAAGAACTTTATAAAGATGAAGAGCCTGAAGATTTAGGACTAGTTGGAGCCATACTTGTGGCAGTACTGCAAGGTATTTGTAGTTCATTCCACCCTCCCATGTAACATCTATGCATTCTAATACAAGAAGCTTCCCACAGCAATGACTTTTGGTGGTGCACATCTTCAGATCACTGCTTAGGACAGGCAACAGGGTCAAAATGCCTGTAAGTGACAGAAAGACATTAAGATGTCCCACCCTACCTGAAGCATACTGGTGGTCTCAGCTCAGTTCCTACAGCTCTGCTGACTGCTAGCCACAATCCTTTTTTTTGCCTTTTCAATTAGCACTTGCAGTTGAAAACAAATAAACAGATCTACAGAGAATAAGGAGTACCTGGCAGTACCACTCTCTCCCACCCACCACATGAGGCAATGTCCCCATCAGCAAGGTCTTGCATGAGGGCATTTCTATCCCCACCACACTGCAGATAACTAGAAATTATACTCTTTATTAATAAGAATGCCTATTGTAAAGAATTTACGGAAAAGCCTATGTTAAATCCATGTTATTGTAATTGTACATTTAAAAATACACTAGTTGCTTTAAAATTTATTTCCTCATTCTGTGAGGCAAGTACAAACTCACATTTAAATAGTGTACTTCCAAAAAAGAACACAAACCGTAAAGCGCAGTTCTTCACTCAGAAAACTTTTATTGTACAGAGCTTTTGATGCATTTTCCTACTCAAAGAGTGGGGCTCTCAGGATAAAGAGGGAGACAGCCTATCAAAGCATTTATTCATGTAACTGTGACAAACATGAACTCAACACTGACAAAGTGATATTGAATTGTTGGGAGGTACAGAAATCTGCAGGCCTTCAACCCCTCCGCATTTGTATGGTAAGAATGTTCTGTTCAATAAAGCCCTTACAGACAAAGTCATGGCACATCCAGGAAATGGACAGCTGAAAGGGACCTCTGAAGAAGGAACCAGAAGTTATCAGTTACCCACCTAAGTGCACACGAAACCCTGAATAGTTAGAATGCCTCTATTTACAAAAGCCATGACAAATGCCTGGTATTTATTTAAATAAATTCATTGCTGGACAATCCTTTTTGGAAGAGGGTAGATGTTCATTTTTACTGAGGAGCAAGATGGCTGAAGAAGACATAGTTTACGAATATTTTTTAAACCGTCTTTAAGCATTTACAAAATTAATTGCTTAGCCCCCATGCTGATGGGAACTTCACCTCATGTGATGGGTGGGAGAGAGTGGTAGTATCAGGGCCCCTTATTCTCCATAGATTTGTTATTTAGGTTTTCAAGTGCAAATGCCAGTTGAAAAGACAGAAAAAGACTGGCTAGCAGTCAGCAGAACTCCAGGAACTGAGCTGAGACCACCAATATGCTTCAGGTAGGATGGGACATTTACAAATTAATTGCTCATTCAAGCCTTAGTCATGCAGCAGCAGGATTTTTCCTCCCCACCATCTGAATTACCATAAGCCATGAACTTGTGACAGAGTTATGAAAATAAAATGGGTCTCTTTTTTTATTAATTGAGATATTTTAGTTTTTGAAAAACCAACCTGGACCAATTTACAGAAGCATTGGTACAGTTAATATAAACACACTTGTCAAAAGGAACAAAACTGTGATTTTCGTGTAATTGAAGTTTCTGGCAGAGTTTGAACTGACAAATTTAGAAAGCCACAAGAATGTAAAAAGCACTAGTGGGAATTGTAGCTGAACAGAGAGCACTAAGCATCCCTTGCCTACCTCTGAAATATTTATGTTATATCAAGCAATATCTCAATTAACCTCTCCAGCAATAGTCAGACAAGCAGGAAGTTACAGCTCCACAGCACTGCCTGCTACAGAAACCCCAAAGACAATCTACCTCACCTTTTCCTATGTGTTAGGGTATGTGCTTTAGTCCCCCTGTAACTGTAACATAGTAACAGGAGCACCAGGCTCTCTGGC
The DNA here is from genome assembly GCF_000277835.1 of Geospiza fortis. Lineage (NCBI taxonomy): Eukaryota > Metazoa > Chordata > Aves > Passeriformes > Thraupidae > Geospiza > Geospiza fortis. Next base: position 5,418,472 of record NW_005054326.1, on the reverse strand, counting down.
AGATGACTTTCATAAGGCTTCATATATAATAAGGGGTTTCATAAGGCTTCATATATAATGTGGGTCATTTTAATAGTCACAATTTACAAAATGGATTCTCAGTCCCAAAGTAGTTTCTATAGAAATCAGGTATCTGTACAGCAAGGTTTGACTTCAGGTTCACAACCATTTTATTTTCCCATGTTTTATTTCCCATGTTGTCAATCAGAAGACATTTTATCAGATAATTTTTAGAAGCAGGTTACACCCTGATGCAGAACACATACTCCACAGGCATATACAGAGCCAAAATTGTTCAAAACTCTCATCAGGAATGATGAAACACATTGCTTCAGGCACAAAGGAATGACTTACCAGGTAGCTTAAGACATCCTTCCTATAACATGGTGTTTACTGTGCTCTAGTAATGCTAAATATAGTTTGCATTTATTTAAATTACACATAGTAAGTGACTAGAACTCACTGCAGCTCAGGTTTCAAAATATTTCTGGAGTGCCAGAGAAATGTCTTGGGAGGAAAAGCAAGCAAAGAAGGGGGACACACAGATGACAACCTACCCCCTACCTGGCTTTTACATATTAGATCAGGTCACAAAGCACTGCAGTCCTTTTCTCCTTCTTGAACTTTCATGACAAGACAAAGGAAGGAAAAAAACCCCTGCAACATGACAGTTCTCTTTTCTTTACATCATAAAACCAAGCAAGTAAGTATTAGTGCAGACAGCTCACTTCTCATTATCTCCTAGAGAGCTGAAGTCAAAATAATGCTGCTCAGCCTGAACAAACACTCAAATGCTCCTTTGCCCAGTTCTCACCAAACCAGCAACTTTAGTTTATAATGCACATCTCACAAGAAAAAAAAAATAAATTACACACAAAAAAATTAAGGACTGCCATCCCTCTCAACATTTCAGTAAGTTCTTAACTAAAATACTCCTTTGCCTTAGGAGATAACTCTGTTGCAGAGCTGTCAGTACAAGTACTTTCCCCACTCCCTCTCAGGGCTCCAAAGGAACGGTGGGATACATGTTGCACATTACTTGAAACTACCACACCTGGTTTTACTTGGCTTGCTTTGATTCTCTCAGTTCTAGAGCTGGCAATCTTATCCATACTGGAATCACACATTAATTAGAAGACTCGTCTTTTAAAAGGGAACATCATTTCACATGGCATAACTTTAGATTAGGCTAAATATGGTCATTTCAAGCTTTTAAAGAAATGGATATAAAAATAGATGAGTTCTCTTCCTAGGAAATCTATAATTTCTTAAGCTTTCTTTTGCTTTGAGGTAACAAACATTAACAGAATGACAAACCTCTCCTTGTTTAATGGCTCAATTTAATTGACAGCAAAGTGTACCTCTGTAATCACAGAATAGTTGAGGCTGGAAGAGACCTCTGAAGGTCATCTCATCCAACCTCCCTCCCCTCAAGCAGCTTGCCCAGGACCATATTCAGGCTTTTGAGTATCTCTGAGGATGGAGACTCCACAACCATCTCAGGCAATCTGTGACAGCACTCAATCACCATGGAGGTACAGAAAGCAATTTCTGATGTTCAGGGAAACCTCCTGTGCTTCAGTTTGTACCCACTGCCTTTGGTCCTGCACCCGGGCATCACTGAATAGCATCTGGCTCAGTTTCCTTTGCACCCTCGCTAACACACACTGATTTTCACCCCCCACAACCTCTTGTCTCCAGGCTGAACAGCCTCCAGCCCTCTCAGACTGGGAAGAAGCACCAACCCCTTAGCAGCCCTTTGGTGAACTCTTTCCAGGGTGCCCGTAGGTGGTTTGTACTGGGAAGCCCAGAACTGGACCCAGTATTCCAGGTGTGGGCTCCCCTGAACAGAAGGATCACTCCTTTGGCCCACTGGCAACACTCCAAATGGAGCTGGGGAGACTGAGAGCCTTCTTTGCCTTTGATCTCAATGGCCAGCACCATCCTCTCTTTGGCTGCATAGTTTTAAAAAATGTAACTATGGAAAAATAGTTCACAGAGAACAAACATCCATGGCTTCAATTTTCTTTAAATACTAGGTTTCCTCGAAAAGAGGAAAATTCTACCAGGACATTGCTATAGCATGCATCTTTCACATGCCTATACAAAATACAGTGCTAGTGCTCAAAGCTACACAAGAAAGGGAAAGATTAATTTTTTCAATTAAAGGAATTTGTGCCATATACAGCAAAGTAATACCCAAATGAAATTTATTTATAACAGATGACCTCAAAATTACCTTTGAACAGTCACCCTGTTTTTCGTTTTGAAAAAACAGGAATAAATAGCACAGTGTTTATTCCTAAAGTAATCTTTTCCTATTGAAAAAAAAAAAAAAAAAGAGAACAGAAAACACCTTTGACAAATCCCTTCTCAGACTCAAATTTTCCATTAATTTCAGAATGTGAACGTTTAGCAAATCCTTGGACATGAAAGAACAAACGAGAGCTTTAACTTTCTAGCTAAGGTTTTAAACAAACACAAGTGGCAAAAGATGTCTCATATCCGGTGTGTTCCACCCGTACACGTACTCTGCTTCACTGTAGGCTACTGTGATGCTTTTATCCCCACATCTTCTACTGCTTGTTTGTTCATTTTAATTTTATAAATGGACTGTTGTGCTGCAACTAATTCCCTCAAGGCCAGCCACAAGCTAAGGACATTTTCCTTGTTCCACCCCATCTCCCTATTTCAATGGACCACTCTCACTTATGAGCAGTACTACGTGAGGGGAAGCCTCATGACATTGGTGTTTAAAATTGTCAATTCTTGCCTTCTGTTTAGCCAAGCTACACATGGCATTTAGTCATTTTACTTAAAAAACAAATCCCTGAAATTATTTCCCTGGAATTAAGTAAATGCAAAATCCTTTCACAGGAGTAAAAAAAAAAAAAAAAGTAACAAAAGCCTGGTTCAAAAGCAACCTGGTGCTCTGACAGCTGACACTGTAAGCAAGCCTGCCATTAAAAGGGACTGTTACAGCCACCAAGTCGTGAACAATGGAGAAACATTTATTAAATACTACCTACAATTGGATGCACTTCTCTTTACCACAGTGTCGTGCTTCTCCATTCCCATCAAAAGGAGAAATTGGACAGGAACAGGACAATACAGTGCCAAGAGTCTTGTCTGATATGCCTTATCATCCAACATGTAAAAGAGGCACAAGAAAACTGCCTTTGTGTTGATAATTTACCCCAAGCTGATATATTTAATACTCTACAGAATTACCTGTTATGTAGCATGTCGTTCAGTCAAATCTTCCAAAGCAACATAATGTCTTGTTCCAAAGTACTAAATAATTTGCTTTTTGCGTACATCTCCTGTCACATTCAGTAAATCTACTTAAGGTTTCTCTCCGTGCAACAGGAAATTGCCTTAACTCACGCATTCCATTAAAGCAGACAGCCAGTGCTTGGCGCTCAATTGCGCCTTTGTGAAAAGTCTATGGAACGCTAAAATGAAAACTCCACTGTAGCAACATGCACCCTACAGGCTAAAGGAAGTCAGATTTAAGCAGATGACTCATGATAAAGGGATACAATATCAAGTCTGCTTTGTAAAGAAAAATGCAGTTTAAAGATTGCTATTAGCAATTTTATATATATATATATGTATGTATGTAGGCAGGTGTTGACGTATTTAGGGTCTACAAGATCCCCATTATGCCACATCCATTACTGCTTATTTTTACTGCTCCGGAATCCTGAGGACCTCAGAAAGCAATTTTCAAATAGCAGATGGGAGCAAACCTGCAAAAAGGCTTCCCCCATACACAAACATAATTGTTTATGTACAATAAATCCTTGCATTTAATGTAACTATACCTCGATTTCACTATGGAATCAAAACTCCTCTTCCTAGAGCACAAGCAAGACAAGCAAGATCTTGGTTTATATTATCCTACCATACCCCATCTGCCCTTTAGTTCAAACTCACAAGTCTGGATAGGCAGATGAAACAGCTCTTAGTAACTTTCTGGTCTTAGCTTTTTACACTTTAGAATCCTGTGGTTTTGGACATAACTCCTACATCATATTTTTATGTATTTCACAAAATACCAATAAAAAACCCGGTCTTTCATGGGGCAAGACTTTCTTTTCAATCAGATTTGATAACCACAAGTTCTTTGGCCCAGCATTTCAGTGCATTATAGAAATCGGTTTTTGCTGAGAACACAGCTTGTTTAGTACTTAAAATTCACACAACTCAAGTAACATCACCGGCCAAGACCAGAACAGGTCTGTAGGCAGGTGGTACCACATCCTCAGCACAGCCTGCCAGCTCTGCAGCACACGTGTCCCTTCTGAAGTTTCACTAACAGCAGCATAATGCAATGAACACAGCAACATGAACAACCATCCTCCAAAATTCAGATTATTCTGTTTCTTTAATAAGTCTGTTGAACTTAGGAAATTTAAGACATAATGACTCATTAAGGGACTTAAATGAGACCATAGGGAACACACAAGGAAGCCAACAGCAGTTCTTAGGTTCCAGTTTAAATGTAAAGACAATTCTTCAACATTGGATGTAAATTACTTGGCTCACTAAGTAGTTTACAAGCAAATGTCAATTTAAAAAGAGAATCATATACTTTATATAAGCCTATGTATGCTTCTTAATTTCAAAAGCTTATTACAGACCTGAAAGCAAAATCACTCTATGCCTTCCCTGTACATACAACCATTGACACCTCTTTTATATTGCTTTCAGCCAGACACAGTCCCCTTCGTCTTTCATTCCAAGAGCTGGAAAGTACATTTCCAGACACTACAGTATTTCACAGAAGCAATGTTTTGCAATTGCTTATGCTACCCCATCATTCTGATACGCTGATTTATACAAGAAATCTTAGCTGGTGTATTCTGTTCTTCCAAATACGCATGTAAATTAACATCAAAATATTTTGATGGAAACATTACCTGTTTTCCCTCCTGACTCAGTTACAAGCTCTCACTAAGTATCATGTGATTTGCAGAACAATGTGCAGACAGATCACACCAGCTGTATAGAATATATAAACACTGGCTAAATTCAAGTTAAATTAGTTTGTCCTTGCCAACACCCCCAATGCCCCAACTGCTTCAGGTTCATTGACTCAGGATAACTCATGAAGCCACAAGGCCTGGAAACATTCACTACTAAAGACACATGATCAATCTGTTGACTCGGTGCCCCATCAGAAAACAGCTGCATTATAACAGGGTATAATCTAACCAACATTTTGTCTGATGCAAAGTACCAACTATTGTAGCTGAACCTTTGATACAGGCAAGGCAGCCATCAGGAACACCAGCAGGCAACAGTTTGCAATCCCCACATCACCCCCAGCTCTAACCTCTGCTAAACAAAACAAAACATACACTTGGATCTTTCAGAATTCACGTATTACAAATCTGTGATACACTCAAGTCTGTTTGCCCTAGTAATCGACCAGGAAACTCTCAGTAAGACTCTTTCCAATTGCTATCTTTTGTTTTAACTCCCTAGAGGATGCAGAAATTGGTGTTCTTGACTGTACAGAGACACAACATGGCATGTTTCAGTCTCTAGCAGCTGCCACACACACTTAGCCAACAGATTCATCAAACTCTGCACACAGAAAGCAACAGTTGGACAACCAGCCCAGCCAACAGACTTTTAAACCTTCAGCAGTTGAGGCAGCCTTATACTGGGGCAATTCAATTCTTCCAGAACCTGGTGGTTTATAATCCAAGTTCTGGGAGGGCCAGCTGAAGTTCCACATGGCCTTCAGAGTAAGAAACCACAGCAGCACACCCCAAATGCTCCCTGCAGCACCAAAGGGTAGTGAGGGGAGAAGTCTCTGATCTGGGACCTTGGTCAAGTCAGGACAGCTGTCCTTGTGATCAAAAGAAGAAGTCCATTTAGAAAGCACATACACAGAAGCACAAACATTGAAACTACTGCTGCTCCGCATGTTCTTAGCATCATTGTAAGGTTTGTACCCTAAACAGCTGGATAACCTGGAATGTATGCAGAGTTCTTCAATTACATTCCATAAACTAGCAAGCAACCTAATTAAAGAGATTTCCATCAACACATTTTTGTTCCCAATTCTGCAGTCACTATTTATGCAAATAATCTTATCAGCTGCTCTAATAGAAGTCACTGTGAGACAGAAGCAAGTGTTATGCTACTTAAACACAGCTCTCACATATCTCCCATATTAAGGATACAAAACAATATAGATAGGGAACCCATGCTACTAAACATAGCTGGGAAATTGTAATTTTTCCTTGCTCAGAGGTTAAAAAAGGAAAACAGCACACTGTAATTATTGTACAGTATACACTATATATTACATAGTAAAAATTAAGAACCCTGTCATCAACAGTGTGATTTGGAAAGCAAGTGGAACAGTGCCTTTGCAGAAGCTTAATGAGAAAAGCTACTCTAAGTCAATGCCTTAGGTAACACTGAAGTTTTATTTTACTCTCCAATTAAACAGCAAAAATCATAGCCCTAATAAGTCTCATAATATTTATACAGAGCAGTGAGCTCATTCCCAGCTGAGATAACGAAAAGGTTCATTGACACCAATGAAAAATTAACCTAATATTTAAATTCTCGTATAGTAGGATTCATTATCCACCCAGGGATACTCAGAGATTCTATCATGATACCTTTCTGATCTATGTACTTTCATCAAGAAAAACAGGAACATGCAGATAGTGCAAGGCACCCTGCAGGGCTGTTGTCTTAAAGAACATCAACCAACCTGAACCAAATGGAATGTTCTCAGTATCCTAACTGGAAATTTCTCTAGTATCCTAGATGTAGACAGTTAAAAGTATTGCTTTCAAAACAGACTTTCCCATTAGGATGCACATGTTCGACAAGCTTTTATGAGCATTATGTAATACTTCTGCAGTAAGTGAGGGAACATAGGAGAGACAAGGAACACCAACTTCTTTTGCTTTCAAAACAGACTTTCCCATTAGCATGCACATGTTTGACAAGCTTTTAAAAACATTATGTAATACTTCTTGCAGCAAGTGAGGGAACATAGAAGGGACAAGGAACACCAACTTCCAAAGATTTCCAAAATGGAGGGAAGTAAATAAGCACAGTTAACAAGTATATAGCCACATTACAGCTTCTGATGTTGGTCAAAGTCTTATTTCTCCTACAAAACCAGTTGCTGTCTGCTACCCTTGAGAACTATAGGATTTGGTTCTACCTCAGGAGAGGAGGGTCAATACAATCACGTTGATTCCAAGAAATACACAACACTTGTAGAAAGAACGAGTAGAAATAACTCAGACCAGTTGTTCTACTGCACACCATGTATGTTGACTTTACTACTAACAACGAATGCATCTATCATGAGAACACTGGCCAGCACTGCATCAATTCTATTTTCCTTTTTACTTCCAAAATCACAGACCGCAAGAGTTGAAGATGGATATGTCACACTTCCAGTATCGACTGCTCCCGCAAACCACCCATGGAATCTTTCATTCCATTGAAGAAGCCACTGGACAATTTGAAATTTCAGGCATTGGTTTAGATAGGAACTGTGCTGTAACATCCCTCTTATTTCAGGCAGTTGGGGCACACATGAAAAATATCTTCAGGCACTGACTCCTTGCACCACAGTTTTAAGGCTCCATTTGGCTACTATGTGGAAACTGGAAAAAATAATGACAAACTGTACTACTCAATTAATCTTTCTTCTAGCAAACGGATTATATCCTTTGACACAGTTCACAGCTCTGTAAGAGCAAGGTCTTGAAGATAGAACAACAGAACACCTCTGATAGTTTGAGGACATTTTGTCTGGATCAGTTTGCATTCTCTCGTGTGTTATGTAAGTTTACAGAAACTAAAATTTGAGTTTTATACAGGCAGGTTCTGCAAAACTGTGCATGAATGCAAAGATACCAAAAAATGACCAAGATTGCAACCAAAAAGACATTCTAAATGCAAACCATTTTCAGAAAACAACTGTCAGCATATTTGCAAGTCAAGGTTTTTTAATGAACTTCATGTGCCAGGTGTTTCCTTACCCCCAGTCTTCTCCATCACACAAGTATGAGTCAGAATAGAAAAAAACTTTGATGTGATCACACATTTTCTTGCATTGTCTGGCATCTCAAAAAAAGTAAAATTCTTTTCAATTAGCAAACATGGCAAGAAAAACAGAAATTGAGAATTTTGTATATCAAGTACTTCCAAAGAAAACAGCAAATTCCTAGTTTCAGCTCTCTATACAGTATCAACCCACAAACTCTGTGGTCAGACTTACTTTAAAAGCCCTAACCAAAATAAAAAGCCTGCCTTAGCCAGCTGCATGGCTTATCAGCCTGCTGTCATCTGCAAGGATTGTAAACATCAGTTGGGATGTTGTGTATGGTTTGTAAGGAAATTATATGACCCTGAACATAACTTCCTGTGAGGATTTCAAGAGTAGAGATGGCTACCATTTATACTACTCTCCCAATCTTTGTTAATAAGCAAGAATAGATAAAAGTGACAGCTAAGTTTATTATATGAGACCTTGTCCATAAGTGGCCTTGACAATTAAAATATTCAGTCTTTTCAGCAACCTTTCTAGTGCCTTCACAACTGAGATTATTAGAGTGGCTTACACAATTTTTTAAAATGCTCTGCATACTGTTGTCACCTTTGGCATATCTCTAGCTGCTTGGGCATGACAATCCAGTACCTACTTACCTTCACACCTGCAGCAAGCCTTCCAGAAGGTCTGGTTGCTAACTGCAGCTACATTGGAATAAGCAAAGGCCACTCCAAGGGCAATGGGAAACCACATATAGCCAAAAATAATTAATCTAATAATAACGCAAAAATGTTATGCACGTAATTCTGGAACAGACAACAAATCATGGCTTCACTTCCTCCAGATACCTCCTCCTAAAAATTCCTCCACAGCAACAGTTGGCAAGATTTGGATGCTATGTATGCACATATGCTGCATATCCAAGATAAACGGGTTTCCTATATCGAGAGCCCACTCGAAAGTTGCAGAAAACTATACCCCCCCTATTTTTAAGAGAATGATTTCACAAGAGAACATCCACCACTTAGGATGATCTGATGAGTTACATCAACTCAACTGCTTGAGGACAGACTGGAAAGTTATTAAACACTTACACATTGATAGATTTTAAGCTATGAGTCAAAAATTTGTTGAAAATGTATGGGTTTTAATACACAGCTTTATTTTGTGGGATCTTAAAATTTATGGGCTATGTTGCCTACTACCATACAATCCTTAAGTTCACTGATAAACATTTACATCAGAGAA
>NW_005054326.1:5400907-5408365 GCF_000277835.1 Geospiza fortis | reverse complement strand
CACTATGGAGTAAGTTCAAGGTGCCAGCAGACACCAATTAAAAGCTTTAGAATGCAAAAATATTTCCAGCAGAGGTGCAGCTATAATGCTAAATATCCTCAAAATGTGATCAGGAGCAAAGAGGTAAAGTTGACACCATTTGCCAACAGTGTTTCAGGAAACTCCAACTGGAAACTGATGCTGAAAAACAGTGGAAGGCTCTTCCAATGCCATGGGTCTATGTCAGGTTAGGTAAAATTCAATATTGGTGAGGGTGAAATAAAGAAAGGAAAAAAACCCTACCTACAGATGCAAGAATAAGCTCAAATTAGCTACTACTAACTTGGGAAAAAAAGATTGTAAGGTATGATCCACCATGATTCCAAAATGCCCATTCAGTGCTCATCAGAAGTCAAAGATACAAAGTAGAATGCTAAAGACTCCTAGAAAAGGAGCAGAGAATGAGAACAGAAACGTGTTATTATGCCACACTATATGCAAACATTGTGATCTCATCTTGAGTGCTGCATGGTTATAATTATCACCCCAAGAACAGAGAAACAGAGGTGTCTCAGAAAATTAAGGATAAAGTGTAGGTACAGGCTGACTCCATTGTAAGGCTTTTCAGACTGGAGAAGAGACAACAGAAGTGAAATTATGAGAATGAGGTTTCTAAAACCACAAGCAGGATGGATGTGATGAATTTAAAATAAAAATTGTGATGTTTCAGAATAAATTGTTTAAAAATTCAATAAAGGTATCAGCTAGAGTAAGTTTAAGAGTGAGAAATTAAATTCCTTCCAAACATAATGAATGCCATAGGATGCTAGGAGTCCAAAGAACATATATAATTTTTTAAAAAACCTAGACAAACACTTGGAAAATACTGTATTCATACTGCATTCAATTGCAGAAAACTAGAATAAACATCAGAGAAATGAATACTGCAAGTTTGCTCTTGTCAGTTATGACTAACAAGAATTAATTTGACCATTGCTACAAAACAGCAGAGACAGGAGTAATGTAGGAACAGATTTCAGGATCTGCCATGTGGATTAAAGCACACTAAACACACAGCCCCAGACATGGAAGTAGATGGGCATGTTATCAAAACATATGGTGCTTTTTAAACTGTTCAATAAAACACTTCTAACACTCTTTGAATTAAAGTTTTATTGGTAAAATATTATCTCCTCCTAGAACTCTTTTCAGAAATTAATCTGAACCTTTACAGTAGCAGAAATATCAACCACATAAAGTGGAATCACTACCCTCCTTTAAGAAATTCGCAGCTGTTTGATGGAAGTCAACTTTCTCCTCATGTAACTACATAAGGTTTGAGAACTTCAGCTCAAAAATTTTATTTAAACACTTGCTTGAAAACTTGCCCCACAACTTCCATGGAAGTGCCATCATTCACTCCAACACTATGAATCTTTACATAATATATATGCCATGAATTTACATTACTTTAGAATATGCTGTTCTGTATGCAACATATTGCAACACAAGTTACAGCCCTCACTTTAACAGGAATTCAAGTTTCACTAAGTCATGAATACACAGCATACCTTTAAAGGTTTGTCAGGTTTTAACTGACAATTAAGTTTCGCCATTTCAAGAGAAACATAAGGGACACAAACTTGTCTTGGTTTCTTCCACACTAGCAGTTTTTCTCATCACATGTGCCTATAAATGCAATATTTTGCAGTATTTTTTGGCAATATTTTTTGTCAGACAATTCTTGTACATCGATGCATTTGGGTGTGGGAGTGGAGCTTTTGAATAATTCTGCTGAAATGTACCACTACCTATAGAAATGGAGGCATTTCATTTAGTTTCAAGGGAACACAAGATTCCTAGACAAACTGGTTGTGAAGATCCTATTTTTATTCTCTGTTCTTTCTTTTGTTGCTCTTTTTGCTCTATTTGCACCTTTATCTGCCATGCCTTTTTCAAATCTGTCCTCTGCCCTCACCTCTCAGAACACAACCCCGTTCAACCATACCATCTTTCCCCTCCCACTTTTTACATTCTTGCCCAGCGCGGACATTTTCTGTTACATGTGAATAAAATAAAGGGCATCAACAATAAAAAAAACACTTCTTGAGACACATTCATTTCTCCAATGAAAAGCCATAAAAGTTCCCTCATTTGCATCCAGCTGGTCTTTTCCCCAGTCACTGCTTTTCTTGGTCAACCACTGCACTAAGTTTGAAATCTGGTGTAAAATTGGATTTGCAAACCCCAGAAGTCATTACAGCAAGATTTTTCAACCATTATTTTCCAGTCTCCTGAGGAAGACCACAAAACACCCACAAAAGCAAACTCAGAAGGGCAAAACCTATTGCCACCAACTCTTCCTAGCTACTCAAAGTCTACAAGTTCAAGAGAGTCATAGCTCTGCTGCATATGGCCTGTGGAACAATAAATTCAGTAAGGATTTCTGAACACGGTAGAAATTCAGCAGTAAACAACTGAGCTGAACAAACACAAACAAGTTCAACTACCAAACAGTAAATGAGCTTGGCCTGAAGGGTCCAGGTCAGATGGTGCCATCTTCAGCACAGCAACTACAAGATGAGTATGACCTCTCCTCAAAACAGAACAGCAAGACCCTGTGCTACCATTTAACATCACAGAGACCTTAAAGGTCACAGCTGAAAACCACACAAAACTGCTGAGATGTTGCTGTCCCCCTCCAATCACAGATTAAAATGACAAATACTCCTGTTAAATGGCCAACAGAGCAATGAAGCAAGAGAGAGTCATTAAAATGATTGAGATTGTTCACCACAGATATCGGCTTCCACAGTGCTGCACTGAATTATTTATTAATAACTTTCCACTGCTAAAGAAGTGTCAGTTGAACTCACTCCATCTTCACCACTCTGTGCACACTAAGAGTTGCCAGTGTGTAAAAGATGCTTCTACAAATAATAATGGCCAGTAACAGGTAAACCTTGGTTTTTTTAAAGAAATACTACAAATATTCCAAGCAAATTAAACCTTTGCTATAGAAGAGTCACTCACCAAGGGAAGAACATGTTGTTGTCTGGTCAACTTCCAGTTTTATTTCTACAGCTACCTCTTACTTGTGGTGGCACATCTCTGGGGAATTTCTTGTTTGGTGGAAAAGTTGAGACTTCTCCTTTCCTTCTTTCTTCTTGCCTCTCCATGGAAATTCAGGGTATCATCCAAACACAACCATCTGCTCCTACTCCCACAGAACCCTCCCTAGCACGGGTACACAACAGTCTGTGTAACACCTCTACTCCTCTCTGGCACCTCCCAGAAAGGAGGGAGAGGCACAGGCAGTCTGGGTGGTAGGGACTCAGCTCATATACAGCTATCCAATGCTGGCATCACCAGCATCCATGCTGTGCCTTGTCACTCTCCAGAACACTCTATGTTCCTGAATGACACTGCAAACTGTTACATAAGCCAAAGTTTTTATTTATCAAGCTGCATGTTAGGCTTCAATGTCACGTTCTGTAAGTTTAGTGCAATTCACAACCATCGTGATATTTTTTGGTATGCAAGTGAATGTTTCCAAACTACTAAAAATTTGCATCAATCTCCTCTAAATCCCAGCCAAGGGAAACAAACACAAGCAAACATCTCATTCTCTTGGTCAGAGCACGTTTTGCCGTTTATTCCAATAGAAGGTGACTGGAGTCAAGGGAAAGGAGAATTACATTCCATGCTACATGATTATAATCCATAATGTCACTCTTTTACAGCACATAGCCAGAAACCTATAAGGACAGAAAGTGACAATGTGATCTTCCACCCTCATCTCTGGCCCAATTTGTTCATAAATCTTGCCTAAATTGACTCTTGCTTTTTAAAGTTTCCAACACACTAAGTTGCTCTACAGATAATTATTCCTCATTGTTACACACCTTGTAACTTCCACTCTAATGTTCTTAAGCTTCAATTTCCCCTCACTGAAAATCTCTCCTATCTGGTCCAAGAGCCCTTCCAGTACAGAATTAATATTTTCCACAACACAGAAATTAAGTCACATCTCTATTGTTTCTAGAGCATGGTAACTAGGCTGTTATTTTTGACATTTTCACCTGGAACCATCCTTTGCAAAGCATCACAATGATATTCTCTGAACCATTCCCACTTAATCAACATCCTTCCTGAGCAGTTGACATTTGTAGCTACCACACAGCTGGCACACAGGTGGGAAAACTTCCCAGCTTCCACTCATACATTTAAACTGTTTTTCCAACCATACCACTGCACAGTGAACTCCTCTTCAACAGCCTACCAAACTCTTCCTCCTCCTCATACATTCCCCTCCAGCCTCACGTGACTGGTTTTCAGAAATTTTTGCCATCTTATCATTACAGAACTTCACTGTTTATCTCTAGAGAAATCAGTTCTGGCTCCCTGTGCTATTCATACAAAAACCTACCCACAAAATCAATCAAAATGAAATTTCCTACACATATTTTACTCAAAATATTAGTGAACAAAGCTTGGTATAACATGCTGATGACTGCTCCATTTCATCTTTAAACCAATGGCTTTAATAAGCTTTTTAATCTAAAGCTAATACCTTATCAAAACAGCTGTACCTTTGTGGAGGACACTTTTAAGGACTCAGCTCCCATAGGACAAGTTATTCCCAACTCCCAATAACATCTCTGCAATTCAGAAAGTCACCTCATGTCTCTTTCACACCTCCAGACAAACCAACACCTCTGACAAGCTTAATGAACCCTAAATCAGCAACATCCCTCTCACGTTTGCAAGCAGTGTGCTACATTTATCATGCATTGGCCTGGTACCTTGGGTGATAGTTTGTAATAGCTCATGACAGAACTGCAGCAGTGCTGTGTAAATGACAATGCACAGAACACCTGTAAAACGCTACCCAAGGATTCATCTCACAGAAACCAGTGGAGTTGCAATGGTGGTTCTTTCCATAGTCATAAAACAAGAGGCTATACTCAAAATAATAAATTGTTCATTCATTAAGCTGTGCTAAAACTACTTCAATACAAATGCAGATACTGTTGTAACCTGAAAACTGAATGCTCCTGTCCCCACAGCTGAAGAATAAAAGGGGAAACATACTCAGCAATGTTTCCCACTATCAATAATCCAGTGGTGGTAAATGAAAATGTCTGTGGTATCTTTCATTAAACATAGTTAACAATTGCTCCTCACAGCAAACATGAAATTGGATAATGCCAACAATGCCAACAGAGAGCTGCACAGGATTCCTTCCCTCTCCTCACCATCATTTTATTCTATTAACTTCTGTTACTGGGGAATAAAATCACTCAAATAAGGGTTTTAAACAAGGCAGGAATAAAAAAAAAAAATTAAAAAGAGCCTTCCTTCATTAGGGATCTAAAATAGTCCAAACCACATGACTAAATAAATTTACCATGTTTTATTCTACTGTAATGCCAAGACTCAAGCGCCGTCCATGCACTTGCTAGAAAGTTAAGCCAATGAACAAAATGTTTCATTTCCTCTGCCCTTCCTCCCCTCTTATCCAGTACATTTCAAGGTTTAACAAGCTAGAGGATTTTAGAAACACTGCTTTCTCTCCTTCATCAAGAAGCATTTCACTACATGCACCAGATATATTCATGAAGGGTAAGATCCAGTTCAATAAAGACACTAGACCTTGTCATGGAAGACAGTTTCCAAGGGCTCTAAGCCAGAGATTATTTCATTTTAAGCATTTCTGAGTTAAACTGCATTTCTTGGAGTGTTAATCTCATCATAAATTGAAGTACATGTAAAGTGAGAGAAACTTTTGTATTTAACCAAGCCAAAATTACACTCTTAAGACATTAAGGCTGTAAAAACCAGCCCCAGGTTATCAAATGCCAGCAGTACATCAGTATCTGTATTGTGGGTGCCAAAAAGTGATGCTGCTGACAGAAAAACCAAGTTTATCTGAAAAGACAGCACCTGCGTTTTTGACTCAAGCTTGGTCTAGGAAGAACAAAAACCTGTATATTAAAAGACAAGCTACTGATATCATTTTTTTCACCAAACATCTGGGACATCTCACAGCATCCTTACTTTCATGCCTGCTCTGTAGAACTCAAGTGACCGATGAGAAGCAGTTCACTACATCAAGCTTGTGCCACAGTTTCCTTACAGGAGCCTAGTAAATCTGCACCTAAATTCTTAACCCTTCCTCAATTTTGTGTCATACACCACTATTTCTACAACAGGGATCATGCCAGGGATTGACAAAAATAAAATAAAAAAAGCTATGAACATCTGAATATTCACTACAGTGCCATTTCTTAGTAAAACCACTTTTTGATGTTTCCTTCAGTGCAAAAAAGGTCCCAGTAAAGCCCATCTAACCTGCAAAAATTTAATAAAACTTGGCATTTCCAACACTTGCAGTTTTCTTTAAAATGTCAGCATGTTCAGATTTGTACAGTGCTCTTGAGCCTTCTGGGTTTGGTTTTTTTTTTTCCTTTCCTCCTTTCTCTGCACAGGATGAGGAAACTGAGAACTTGTCAGTTCCCAAACTGGTTTACATAAACCAGCCCTAATTAGAGCCTGAATCTGCTAGAGTCAGCATCATGAGGAATCTCCGTATTTCCCTGAGAATCTCAAAGACTACATCACCAGACATTATGGACAGAGAAGCACCTATTACTGATCTTCAAATAGTTATTGAACAGAACCCATGAAAATTCTCAGTGCAAATGAAATGAAATTTGACTGAGATTCTATGTTGAAATATATATCTCTGGAAGATTTTCCTGCATTAGTTCTTGGTGGCCGCACAAAATTTTAGTATTGAAGCTAACTATGGAAAACAGCAAAAGGTCTAAATCTTTTACATCATTATGGAGGGACCTATCAGGAACTCTGTTTTTCAAAGAAAGCCTATTATGGCAAAAAAAGTCCTCCTCCATTTTAGGCACCACTGAGAACTGTAATCATGTTTTTTTTAAATTCAGTGCCAGAGATGCTTTAGAATTTTTAACATTTTACATCCATGTGATGATATTTAAATCATTATAACAAAACCACAAAGGCAACACTTCTAGTTTCACACAAGTCTCTCAAGTGACCTACAATATGCGCTGCCTCAAATAACTCACTTCTATTAGTTTTTCTCTGGTGAGGCTTCCTCTCCCCAAGACACTCTTCCATCATTAAGCCAACACACAAATTAAACAAAATAGCGAGTTTTGTATCATTTGGCTTTAAAAAGACCACAAAGACAAAAATAAAAACCATTTACACTGCAGTAAGCAACGTGATGGCTTATATTTTTCTCCACAACATTTCAGTATTCTTTTCTGCTCCCAACCCTCCACACTACCACAACCTTCAGGAAGACTCATGCATTTTCTGTTGTAAAATACATTAGTTTCCATCAAAAGGGGCTGAGTACTGACGTGCCACCATGCTGCCTGTCAGTGTTCTTGCTGCCCCACACCATTAATTCAACTCTTCTGCTCACAGGAAAGT
>NW_005054326.1:5397946-5400873 GCF_000277835.1 Geospiza fortis | reverse complement strand
TCTGCTGGAATTGATGAGTGTGCTCATTACAAAATATTTTGTCTCCACTATTGACAGTGTTTTCAAATCCTGTCTCTCACATGGTAACATTGAGTCAGGCAGAAAAACAAACATTTCCACTACCTATTTAAAGCTGAAGCTCACTAATTGGAAGCTTGCTCTCTCTTGGACGATGCAGAAAACATCTTAAGCAGCGGTAGGCAGACAGCATGATGTATGACAGAATACCTGATTCCAGTCAGGCGCTAGACCCTTACCACTTCATATTGGGTCACCCAAACCTGCACTCCCAACATTTTCTTGCTTTTCACATGGTCCTGGAAAGCCTAGTTTGCTGAATTAGGAGCACTGAGATCTCTGAGATGTGTTGGCTTCACCTCAGAACACCCAGGCAGGCATTTGCTGCCCTACTGACAAGCTTGGCTCGTTAGACCAGGACAAATTTCTAGCAATGGCCTGATTTGTATCCACAGTAATACAGGTGTAACTACAAGGTGGTTTCCTTTTGGACAGCTGAGTGTACAGAAATAGAAGAGAGCCAAAAATGCAAGAGCAGCAGTGGTTTAGCCAGTAGCCCAGCTAGCCCTCCACAAGGCAGGAGCAGTGCTGCTGCTCAGGGCAGCAAGCAGATGGAGGGAAGCTGAGCACTTTGGCAAAGCTCTGGGCCCATGAGGCTGCACAGGGAGAGCACATGCAGAAACAGTGTGAAGAAAGGAACTGTCACATGGGGACTGAACAGTAAATAATTCTCAGGCTAGGGCAAGTGTTGAAGCCAGGACTGAAACAGAAGGCATCAACTGTAAAAAAGGATGTACTAAAATGCATGAGCAACAACACTGGCTCTCTATACCTGCCAGCTAGAAAAGGGAAAATTCTTCATGTAGACAATTTATGGAGCTTAAACTTTCTGTACAAATTATAGCATGACTGAGGACCAAGAGGACATTTTAATTCAATCATTGACAGGAATGTTTCCTTACTATTTATTTTGAGTTGAACAAAGATCCACTCTCCTTTCAGCTGATAAAACTTCCAGAATGACCAACAATTCATAAAAACTACTAGTAAGTTATGCAGTTCAAACGAGAAAGGAGTTGCTGTTGAAATGAAGGTTTCTCAATAGGAGAGGCTATTTAAGATCAAGCAAGTTCAAATTCAGTTGCTCCTTAAGAAATTCATTTTGGAGTAAAAGAGAGCTGTGGTGCCATTCTGTCAGTGGCAGCTGTGTTTTGAAAGGTTCTTGCCGCTCCCTTCTGTCCCCTGATACTCATTGCTGCACTCAGAGGTGCCAATACAATTGTTTGCATGACCGTGCTCTATTAAGGGTTTTAAGAACTATCCCATTTAAAGTGGAAAAGGCAAAACCAAACCAGTAAAAATATCACAATAAATTACTTTAAAACAAATACAGACTATACAAAAACCATACCAAAAACAAAAAATACTGATGAGGCAAGTTAAGACAGAAGTAACAGAAACATCTTAAATTGAATCGTTCATGTCTGGCAAGAGACTACACTCCTCCTTCCTCCTCCTCCCCTTTTTTCCAAGTATTCCCTTCCCCAAGAAGAAAAAACCCCACCCATGTCTAACAAATTCTACTGTTAAGAGCCTGGAAGAAGTACACAGAACGCAAAAACCAACACAAGATGGAATCAGGTCATTTTTCCTGGCCTTCAGTAAGAGGTAACATGGAATTCCCTGCAACTTTCACTCTAAGACACAAGAGGCAGCAAATAGGGCAGAATATATGGGGGAAAATAAGAGAAGCATTGAGGAAAGCAGAGAGGGGTATGTTTGCCCAAAAAATCATCCCATAAAAGGATTTTCTTCCCCCTCCGCCAAGAAAAAGTAATTGAAGTTTACTATATTGGTTAGAAGAAACCATATTACCATGTTTGTGTAGCAAAATCTCCCGGTCTTGTGTCTCTATTTGAACAGGCACATTTTATGACAATTCAACATTCCAGACAAACATAAAATATTGATATGAAACAAGGCTGAGCTCAAAAGACTAGCTTTGACTATTATTGCTGTCTTCTGATTAAATATACATAACACCTGCTGTAATGTGTAAAAACAGAGGAAAATCTAGAGGGTTTACTTGTTTAAAATAGAAATTGATTGCTTCATGAACAGCCCATTTACCAAAGCAGGATTTTTATTCAGAAATGTGCCATTTTCCATAAACACCAACAGAGAATCGTATGAGGAAGCCTGCAAGATTTTTTGGATGGCAAACAGACTATTGATATGGCTATCAGAGACTACATCATCACAAGTCATGCTACTCTTAACTCAATTACACGGCCACTGAACAATTTCTGCATGAACATAAGTGTTTAATTAAAAATAAAATACACTTAGCATGTCCTTTTGAACTGCTTAATATAAAAAATATCTGACACATTAAGGAGAACCCCCACCTGTTTACCCAAGAGACTATGAACAGGAGTCTGAGACACGCACAACATTTATTGTTAATAACATATTCCATCAGCTTTGATATTCTTTCATGAAAGCAAATCAGAAAAAAACCAAACAAATAAACGTTCTTTTAAAATATTTAGGTTTCAAAGAGAACTTCTACTTCAATATTTTCCACCTAGCTTGAGACAACAGAGCTCCAATTTAAAGGCTCTATATTCTTTAGACTGGAAGAGAAAGGAAATTCCTGCCTCAACAGTTTTGGAGCAGCAAGGAACCCAATCCCAGAAGTTACAAAGGATGCAATAATGCCATTTCTCTTACACTGCAGAAACAAATCAGGAAGCACCAACAAGCTTATAACCTTTCCAAGCAAGATAAACCATACTGAAGTTAGCACAATAAATACACGGCAGGTTTTAGAGACAGGCCAAATGGGAGCTTTAGTCACTGGGGTTCCCCATCTCATGAGCTCCACATGCTCCCTGTTCTTTCCTGCT
>NW_005054326.1:5391689-5397936 GCF_000277835.1 Geospiza fortis | reverse complement strand
TCCTTCCCACTGCAGGAAAAGAAACCTAAGGAAGGCACTGTAGAATTACCAGAGTAAAGCTGCTCTCAGGTTACTGTATGAGGTAGCTCCCAAGGTGAGCACAATAGAAACAGAATTTGAGACAGTGCTTCCAATTAAACTTTGGGAGAGTTCAAATGGCCAAACGAACACAGATAGGCTTCAACCTTTATGCACTGTTCAGTCATGAAACATTTAATATTCTCCCTTATGATTTAATATTTTCCCTTATCTCCCAAGGGAGGGGGAAAACCCCCCAAAACAAACCAAAACACACATGTTAATGCATTATGAGCATAACCCAGCACTACATGCCTCAGCCTGGATGAATGTTTCACAAACACCTGCTGGTTGGGGTGGTTGCTTTCCCTGCCTACAACAAACTATACTTAGCATGCACCTGTGCTTTTCACCTGTCCTCCTACAAATAATTCCATCCACAAGAACTCATCTTAAACACTCTGAAGAATCCAAATAGTGGCTGTTGTATTTAATTCGTTACTTTCATCCTACTGGTAATGTCCTCATTTTTTCCAGCTCTCTCAAAACTAAAAGCATCAAATCTCAAAATACATTTTCATAAACCCCAAGTCCACTAATGCATTAGAAATGTAATTTCTGATTAGGAGTAATGGAAGTACAAGCTAGAAGTATTCACTCAATTCAGCATACTTGGCTTCATAAAGCATATTAACTCTTGCACCTGCATTTGGAAGATGTAAAATATTTATTTCTTTTGAAAATATCTAGAAAGCTATTTAACTTTCATATTTACATATCATACTGAACAGAGAATTAATCTTATTTACAGAGGACAAGTTTTAGATGTGTCCTCCAAGGCTGATATTATTTAGGAATGAAGGAAAGTACTGGGGAATATTTCTGAAGTATCTCATCTAAGTCACATAGATGTTTTTTCTGAATATATGATCCAACATAAGGCTGCATTCTATTCTCCAATGACTGAGTTTTATCTCCAAATATAAAACAATACAACCATTCTAAATTGTTAATGCAGTTTCACACATCAGTAGCATGTTTCAATGATGGCTTTGGCTCATTAAAAAAATACATGAAAACCATCATTTGAGTGTTATTTTAGAAAAAATCTGATGGAACCTCTTTAAGGTTTCTAGATCTGATTTCTCTGCTTAAACTTTCATATGGTAAATAGCAGGGATAAATACTAAAGAATCACAATAACAGGTCAGTACAGAAACTATATTCAGTTTTGTTTCTAAGTTTCTAATACTCCCAGGACGTTAAGAAGATTATACCTTCAAGTGACACCGCCTGCTTGGAATCCAGTCAATTCAAAAAGAAACTGGATTTACTTTCATTTCACATTCCTCAGCTTTCCTAATCCTTCTGACAAATTTTACAGTTTTAAGAACATGGTTGTGGTAGAAGCAGCAAAGTAACTGCTCATAGAGATAAACAAAGTTAACAGACAAATACAACTTATTTTCTTGAAACTTCCTTGCTTGTATTAATATTGGATAAAATACTTGTTGAGAAAACTTTGATTAACATGTTGATAAGCATTTATGTAATTTTTTTAAACCAAGTTACTATAAAAAGCACACACACTCTGGAAAGACAAAGGAAAATTATCTTTTTTTGTTCTTTCAGAATGGAACAAATTACATCTTCTAAAAATTGAATGTCAATGGCTGGAAGCCCAAATCTGTTTCATCCTTCACCACAAGCACAGGAAGTAAGGTCACCGACAGATTTTAATTGAAAACATGTTCAAACCAGACTTCTGCTCTAGATCAGGATTTTGCTCTGTGACGTGCAATTTCTATCCTAATATATCACACAAGCTAGTCCCAATGCAGCAGCAGCTTCAGTTTTAAATACAGCCACCACTGGAGAAGTTACCCAGCCAGAATCCAGCATAGCTGACAAACAACCGCCTGTCTCCCATTCAAAAAGTAACCTGATACCAGCCCGGAGGGGTCTGCTACATAAATGCTTGGAGCTTTGTCTCCAAGTAATGCTCAGCTGTATCCTTGTGGCTTTGTGGTTGAGCAGTGCTCGCTGCAATCTGCATACATGAGGAGGAATTTATTTACAAGAGAATTACGAGCCACAGGAAAAGGTGAGACAGGCTCAACATCTAATCAAGTTCACACCCAGCTAGAAGAATAAATGCTCTCTCCACCACCCTGCAGCATTAAACAGCTGCCTTTAAATGAGGAAAGAACTTTACTTAGAGACTCCACAAACCAGCTCAATACACTACTGGCTGGGGAGCAAAAAAGAGAGAGCCTTCTTTTCTTATAAGAATTCATAACAGTTTAATTTTCTTATTCTATATCAAAAGTTTCAGTAAGAAATTCAGTCCAAGAGGGTGCGAATTAAGAAAAAAGAGGCTGAAAACAAAATCTGTAAGTTGGATCAATACTACTTAAGAAAAAAAAAACCTTTACCTGTACTATCTACCTGTCCTATGTGACCATTTATTTTCAGAGTGCATTTAGAGGTCTCAAATTTATCTTACCAGACATCTGAGAGTTTTCTGTTACAACTGAGACCAGCTACCCATTTAGACAATGCCCTTCTCTACAGCTCTAAGGCAAGCTCTAAAGTGAGGATGCTCAAGTCAAATATTCAGGGCAGCCACAAAAACCCCTGCAAATCCGCAATATCAAGCAGCCCTCCTCTTAGCACAAGACTTCCCAAGCCTTCCATTATTGATACCCTAATCTAGATTCCCCATTTCACCCACTCCTACCACAGCTCCAGCCCAGTGTTATCTCTGCTGTTCCTTATTTCAGTATCCTCCTGACCAAAGTTTGTATCCCCCCTTGCTCTCACCCTGCCACAGCAACCAATTTCAGAGAGAGGGCACAAAGACAGCCCCACACTGCCTAAACTGTCCAGAAAAGCTTTGTCAGAACTGAGAACTTCACACACCTGAGCCCAGCCCAACAAGCTCACAGCTCTGGCCAGGACACCCCTGCTGCTATCCTAGCACTTGCTGCTCCAGTCAGGATGCCAGGTGGGAGACCTGAAATCTCTCAGCTTCTGAAGAACTAAAGATTTGTTTTCTACCTTTGACACAGACCCACAGATGGCAGCACACAGAACGTGGCAGCTGAAAGCTTTGGTCTGGTGCCATTTCTTTGCCCAGTCTCCCAATTGTCTTGCACCACTTAGGGCCTCTTGCTTGCACCATCACTCCTTTTGCTAAGGACAAGGGCAAATCCTACATTCTGTACCAGGATGAAGAAGTTCCCAGCTTGACCAACTAGACATTTCATAGAAATAGCAATAAAGTGTTTTGAGCTCAATACTGCCTCTCTCTATCCCATCTCTGAGATATAAAAATGCTAGTAATAATTCAGTTGATGAATAAAGACATCCATTCCACTTACTTGTAAATGTTGTGTCAGTGATAACCTCTCAGTGATGCAGCGTTCTAAAATGCTTCACAAACTGACCTTGCACAGAGAGCAACTTACAAAGTTAATGTGTTCATCCTGCCTGCTAGTACCATGAATAAAGACACTGTAACAAGGATACATGTAACAAGGATTACAAGATTAAATGTTCTCTGAAACCTTAAAAAATGTTAATCCCAAAAAATCAACCAACATAAAAAACCACAGATCGTTTCTTCACCTGATCAGTACACCAAAGTTCCCAGTAATGAATAATATTAGTCCCAATGCTGCAATCTGCACAAAAATGACAATTATTTATTTGTTATTTTTTATTTGCAGTATCTCACAAAAACAGAACTGCAAAGTATTTCATATCATTGTTACAATCCTCTTCTGTTAGATCATTCTACAAGCTCATCTGTCAACTCCGGTGACACATTACATTATTGCCCCAAACCATGCAATTCACGGTTTCATTATCCCCACTGTTAAAAAGATCAGCAGTCAGAAAACCTGTCTCATCCACTTGAATTCAAGTCTTCTTTTCTTCCTCAACATAAACAACTAATTATTCAATTTCCCTTTATGTTTAATATTTTATATGTTTGAATAAAGTCCTATCCACCTGGCATTTTTTCTAGATTAGACAGTCCCAATAGTTCTGCAAACTGAACTGTCTCTAGTAGCCTGTCTCTTCCTTGAAGGACAAGGCCCTTTACTAGACACAGCATTCCAGCTGGATCTCTTCTGCTACTGAAGGAAACAAATGAGTTATCACACAGGATATGCCCAGTTCAAAACCAATGTGTTCATGAGGCCCAGTACCACTGGGATCCTGTTGAATCCCATTCTGTCCATGATCCCTGACAGACACCAGGCCCCTTAATTCAACACTACTGCATTGTCTAGTCCCCATCCTAGAGCTATGCAGGTTTCTAAGTCATTCAGTATGACACTATTATGCATGTCCCTTATTGAAAAGCATGGATTTCAGGCCCCATGATTTACTGTGTTTCCACCATTCCTCCCTCCTCTTGCCCGTACTTGCAGGTGAATTTTTGCCTCTTATCTATTTCAAACCACAAGACCTAACATGCTGTCTTGACCAGATGGCTGAAGCCAAACCAAAGTTCTAGACAGGATATTAAATCACAGAAAAGAAGCCTCTCTAAATCAGACGGGAGAATGGAAAAGGACTAAAAGGATTAGAAAACACTTAGCCCATGAAGATCAAACAGGTAGGGGATGTAAACTGAAACTGCTAAAACTGAAAGTGAGCAAACATCAGTAATCATGATTTCTTTTAAAGAATATTTGATTTATAAAAAAAAACCAACATCAAAATCCTACTGCACTTTGATACATAGAACAACTTCCCATCTCTAAGGTGAGTTAACTCACTAAAAATTCTTAGTGTGGTAAATACATCATGTTACACCATCACCTTTTACTTTCTATTTGCTTACAACTAGTTTATTTCTTACACTTGTTCTCTGTAGAGTCAAGTTCTGCAGACTGCTTTATCATCTGCTGGATCTTTACTGTTCTCAAGACAAAAATCTGGCTTTCTGACCAACTTTTTTTGCTCACTGTTATTGCATCTGGACATTCCTTAGGATCTTGAAAATCAAATGAGGAACTGCATCTGAGAAATCATGTTTTACAAATGGTGAAACTGAGAAACAAGGTCAAATTCTGAGCGCCAATTTTGAAACATTAATTAGTATTAGAATTTCAGACACAACATCTATTTAAGAACAGCTTCCCCTGACTTCTTTGGCAGCTGGAAGCACTCAGCATTTCTGCAACACAGATCCCAGAGGTCTGACATCCAGTAAATGAGGAACACACACAGCTAGTGACCACCTGTGGGAAGCTTGGTTTAAGCAACTTGAGCATCACTGAAACTCTGCAACAGCAACACAACTCAATTGTCTAGGACAACATTTAATTACATTAACAGCAAAACCTTTATTCAAACTTCCCTGTCCCTCCCTTCATGTCACACCTCAACATCTGCTGCAGAAGGAGCAAGAGTCCTGCAGACAACTTCTTCATTTGCTATGCAGTTCCCATTTTTCCCCAGAACAGGATCAGTCCTTGAGCACAATGATGGTCCTGTCTGTGTGAAGGTGTGTGCATGTGCAGGTGCCTCTATAACTATAAATATTATCTGTATGGATACATGCCTTGTGACCATAGCTATACAACAACAGCTTGCAGGTACAGAGACTTAAAACTTCTGTATGGATTAATAGGTTATTTTAATGTCAATATTTCCAACTTGCTGATTTTTCTCTCTGCAGTCTTCATATGCCGCTACAATTTTTGTGGAGGAATTTTTCCAGTTCTTAAAACAAACTTAGAAAAACACTTCTGTCACAAGGCTGATTCATGCACATTCATGAAATGTTCTAAGGAGCAGCAGCAGATTATCATGCTTCTGGTTAAGAGGAGAAAAGGACCAACACTCTGAAGCCCTGAATTCTGTGCCAAATTCTGAAGGAAGTGTCCCAGAGCAGCAGGCACACATTTTCTCATTTTTAATTTATAAACTTGATGCTTTTGGTCACATCTCCTCCAGTCTTGTCCCAGCCCCTTGTCTTCCCCACTTCTGATTCATCCTTTCAACACTATTTTTTTTGATGCTTATTTTCCTTTTTTAAACTGAGTCCATCTGTGTTTCCCAGTGTGCTTATCCTACTATCAAACTGCATTGCTTGCTTCACCCAGGATTAATTTCTGCATTGCAGTTTCCCTCATCTACAGACCTGTCTTACACTCCTGACCTATTGTCCTGCATCCTACTCTTTGTGCCCTGCCAGTTCCAGTTTCTT
>NW_005054326.1:5387205-5391650 GCF_000277835.1 Geospiza fortis | reverse complement strand
AATTCCAGGTTTCTGGACATATCTCATCAACAAGCTGAAGAGGGACTGGAAAGATCCTCAGACCCTACTCCAAACTAAACCTAACTCCCATGTTGGCTCCTTCTTCTTTCTGTTTGCCCCCTTGGGCCTGGTGCAATCAAAGACCACCATACAACAGAGCAACAGAAGGCAGATGCCAAAGACACCCTAAAGAAAATAAAGCATTACATAACAGAGACATGGCCTTAAAAACAAGGCAAGCATGTGCTCAGTTCTCAGTCCTGAAGCTCAGTCCAGTCCCAATTCTGGAGCAGTTTAGATAGACTTTCACAGCAAAGTCCAATCTTTCACCTAACATTTTGGACTATGGGAAAAGTGCTGAGTACATCTGCACAGACAACACATATACTCCAGGTCAGTACTGACAGGTAGGTGAGGTCCCACAAGAACAGTCCATACTCAAACTTCAGCCAACAAAAAAAAAAAGTCATCTTTTCTAATGTAGCCATGTCTACCTAAATTCAGTCATTACAAGCTTTCAGAAAAGAAAAATCGCTTTCAAAGCAAGACTGGAGAAAACATCCTCTCAGAGCAGACACAATCCAGCAAAGTTTAACTGCACTGCTCCAAAGCATAAGGGTATTAAAGCTGTTCAGAAAAGAAGCTGGCAGAACTCAAAGCAAAAGCCATTGTTTTCCTCTTGCCTCAACATCAGAAGTTGCTGAACTCTTTCAACTGATATTTTGCAAAGAAGAAAAAGCTTCAGCCCCTAGCTAAATGCACACTTTACAAAATTTCAATAGAAATATTTAAGTTTGTTCTCAACTCCACTGCAAAGCAGAAATATTTCTTAGACACATCTCACAGCTTAAGTAAGATCTAGAACAATCAGGCCCATTTCCAATATTTATTTGGGCATTTTACATGCCATTAATTACACTGACGAATGAGTCATGTGAGTACTGATGGTCAATTTTATCTTTTCTTTACCCCTAGCTCATGTGTTACCAAAAAAGAAGACACCACTAATGAACTGCTCTTATTATAGTTTTTTCCTTAGTGTTCCAAAACAGCTGTCTCCAGTAACATCAACAGCTGAAAACACAGTACAGATAGGGAGTATCAATCAAATTTGTTATTGACTTTGTGTGTGTTTGGCAATCACCACAAAAAAGTATAGAAATATATGACTTTTCAAGACCTAGAAAGGCATCATATCAGGTAACTCCAGAGTAAAAAACTGTCCATACTTACAAGGACTCCATGAGAATGGGATTCTTCTACATGAGCCAAAATAGAAATTGACTGCATAATTAAGTTCATTTAACGCTACTGTTTTACTAAACTATGGGATTCTAAGACAAAATTTAAAGGATAACCATTTCCTTGCAGCTTTTTTTCCTTATACCCAGGTTCCCAGGACACACTGTATTTAATAACTCTTATGCAATTAGCATTCATCATGCTGTATGCCACAACAGGCCAGGCTGGAGACACACTGGTACTTAAGGACACCATCCACAATAACTCTTACACAACCAGTGTTATTCATTCTGTCTGCCACAATGGGCAGAGCTGGAGACTCTCTGCTAGTTTAGGACATCAGCCACAATGAGATTTACTTTCAAATGAAGGAAAGCCATGTCTCCCACAGCTGAAGTGAGAGTGTATTATTAAGAAGTCTATTCTGCTTCACTTCTCTCCCAAGCAACTCCCACACATGCACACACATTCTGAACTGACAAGCAAGAATTGGGATGTCAGAACCTGCCATTTACCACAATCACCAGCTTCCCAAGACAAAGATTTGTGCTGCAGCAGGAGTCATTGCTCTTTAATGTGCCCAGTCCCTGAAATCTATCACCCAAGGTAGGTCAAAGCTGTTTAAGCTTTGCTAAAGTCATGCTGTATTTCAAGTCCCAGCCCTTCCTGAGAAGTCAAAGACTTTGCTTCACAAAAAGCACTCACAAAACAGACATCACTGAACAAAAAGCTGCACTGTCCACTAGCTTGTTTAGCATTCTTACTTCTTGAAAGAACATGCAAACAAAAAACACATTTCCTCTGGCAGGACTACAAGTGTAGCTTGTAGACACGAGGCTGACATAAATAAAGCTAGCACAGCACAGAAAGCAGACATAAAGAGGATCCTCCAACCATATGGGTCTTCTGTGAAAATGAACTGGAAGCAAGCTTGACAAGCTCAACTGGCCACAAGAGATGCGATGCCAACTCAAGTGTTTGTAACAGACTAATGCAATTAAGTTGAATAAACAATATCCTGCAACTCTCCCATAAGACAGCTACATCTGATTCCCTGCTTGACCTCCACAACTTGCCCTTGGTCCCTGAGTCTCTGAGGAGACTCACTGCAGTCTTTTCAGAGTCCACAACACAGAGTTCTCCTCCCTCCCATGAAAACAGCACAGCGAGACAAGATAAATCCTCCTGATTGTCAGTGCGGGAGTTGTGCAGATTGTGCAATGGAACAAAACCAAAAACACAGCCTGTGCTGAGCAGCAAGAAATTCAAATAGTCTGGTCAAGGCCCTGCTTCACTGAGGTGCTCAAAGGCAAACCTACCTTCAGCACACTGGTGTCCAACCACATACTAAGAGTTCAGCATCTGCTTAACTGGAGAAGCTGAAGCCCTGATTCAGCAACATGTGACTTTTGTGGGAGCTGGATCAAGCATTCCTAAACCCAAGTTGTTTAACTACTAAATTTTCTTAAGTATTGTCCTTGCTATTTCAACTGCAGTAAGTGGCCATTCCACTCTTACTGTATGTTCCTTCTGTGTAACTCAGAGCTGTAGGAGTTTTCTCTTGCTGTCCCTAGACCAGTCAAGACCACATGGCACTGAAAAGCAAATGAACTGCACCCTATAGAGATTTACAAGAGTTGTAAATCTGTTGATCAGTTAAGTGAAAGCTGCCCAAACCCAGGGCATTTGATAAGTATACAGCTCTTCTGTTTCACAACATCCATTACACCATCAAAACATTCAACACTGAAGACAAAGATTCTGATGAAGATGGTGTTTTCTAAACCTTATGGGCCCCAGAAAGAGAAATCAGACTTCTGCCGTGCTTTTAAATAAAGCATTTCACTTTAAGAAAAAGGAACAAAATATCCTTGCTCTCTTCAACCTAGAGACTTTAAGTCTCTGCAACCAATGGACCATTTCTGAGATGCCAATAAAAAAAGCATCCTCTGAAGAGCAAGTTTACTCTTAGTATCCTCAAGTTCATTGCACATGATTCACATGCCCAGTGGAAATTGAAAACACAGAGGACTCTCAAATCAAAACAGCTTAAAGGCTCCTGCCCTAGACTGAGCAGGAAAGCAGAGCTTTGGGCAAGATCTGTTGTCTCTAAGTACTCTCTTCCAGCAGCTCAAACACTGGCTGAGTTACATAATTTTTCTACTGCTGTTTTTAAGTTATACAAGAATGCACAAGAATCACACAAATGTTTACAGCAATTCACAGCCATGTTTAATTAAAAGCTACTATGTACCAGAGAAACAAACAAAAGCCTTCAATGACTTACTATGGAAATACAGAAAAAACCCAGCAATTCTCAGGGGCAAAAAAACACAAGTAAATTTCCAACTTGCAAACCTAGTGCTTTGCCTTCTATTTGTACGCAAAGCCTGATCTATTTAAGAAAAATCGCTGAAGTTTACAATGAAATATCAATTTTCATGTAGCCTGGAACATCTCTTGTAGGCTAGGATGGGAGCTGGAGGAGAGCATAACTTCTCTGAAAAGCTAACTAGTCACCTCCAAAACATGAACTACTTTCTGAAGTGGAATAAAGGATTATTATAAAGAGATAAGCATGTTTTATAACACCAAGGGTTCTTAAGCACCCAACAATAATCACCACAATTCCTGTGTTTGAACAAAAGAGTCAACACTAATTGGTCCGCTTCATGACACAGGTTACAGCAGGCTCTTATCACTTATTGCCACTTATCAACAACTTTCTGATGTTGAGTAAAATGTATTACTTTATACCTGTTATCTACCAAAATGAAAATCTAATCACAGCAAAACTGTACCTTTCCATGAAATGATAGTTATTACTATTTTTTTAATGTATTAAGGATGAACCAAGAAGTGCTATGGGACCAGAACCAAATGAGACATCTTTGTGATTAAACTGTCTGCTTAACTACAGACTAATTTTGATACCTAGAGCCACAAGAGAAAAGACGAGAGAAAAAAAAGGGGTCACTGATTCATGATTTTTCCGAAACACCTACTGAATACACCACCCTCTGGAGCCCGAACCGTTCTCTCCACGCACAAGTCAGCGCTTGGAAAGTCGTATTGGGCGTTTCGCGAGGCTCCGAATGCCTCCTCACTCGAAAGCTGGAGGAGAGCCAGGCTGCCCTGCATGTACCCCGCAGGTGCCACCGCAGCCCGACACGGGGCACCTCCAGCCGCCCCGGGCGCTGAGG
>NW_005054326.1:5367651-5386230 GCF_000277835.1 Geospiza fortis | reverse complement strand
GTGCCCCGGGATGGTCGGGGACTGCTGCTGTCTGCTCCCGGAGCGGGGTACCCCCGCCGCCGCTGCTCCCTGACTGCGCTCTCCCCTGGCACAGCGAGGCTGGGAAGCCGGCAGTCCCGTCCATCCGCCCTCAGGGCAGGCTGTGTGGTGCCTGGGCTCTTCCCCAGGCGGTGCACGGAGGTTTGAGAGCTGGAACAGTAACAGGCGCGGCAATGAGGGTGGATCTGTGTGGCAGGACATCCACGCAGCATTAGAGTTGGTCCAGGAGACTGCAGACATAAGGACAGGCGATCTTTCACCGCAGCATTTGTCCTGAGCCCTGCTCTCCTCAGGAGCAGGGGTGAGTGCAACAGTCAAAGAACCACAAAATACACTGAGCTGTGGGGGGAGCCCTGCACAGGGCAGTCCTAAGAGTTACACACCATGTGCTTGGGAATCTTGTCCAAACACTTCAACTCTATCAGGCTTGGTGCTGTGACCACTTCCCTGGGAAGCCTGTTCCCCTGAATAACCATCTTCAGGGGGAAAAGCCTTTTCCTAATATCCCGGCCAAATCTCCCTGACACAGCTTTAAGCCATTCCCTCAGGTTCTGTCACTGGTCACCAGAGAGAAATCAGTGCCTGCCACTCTCTGCTTCCCCCCAGGCAGGTGTAGAGTGCTATGAGGTCTCCTCCAGGCTGAACAGACCAAGCAACCTCAGCTGCTCGTTGTATGGTTTCCTCTCAAAGCCCCTGATCATATTCATGGCCCTCCTTTGAATGACTTCTAATAGTTTTAGATTCTTTTTTTTATATTGTGGTGCCCAAAACTGCACACAGGACTCAAGGTGAGGTTGCAGCAGTGCAGAGCTGAGCAATCGTCTCCCGTGACTGGCCAGAGATGCTGTGCTGGATCCATCCCAGGACATGGATGGATGTCAGGGCACACAGTCAGGGACAGCTGGGAAAAGATCCCACTACAGATTAGAGCTGGGCTCACATCTTTTTCAGCTGCACTCACAATTAACCAGGGTATCAGTTCATCGGGGACACATCCATTGCAACAGAAACAACTCACTCCCAGAGATGGATGGAGGGAGAGAAGGATTCATTTCGCTGACATGCGGAAGTAAAACAATGAGCTATACCTGTACATCACACAATGAACATCGCACTCACTCAACAAAGGAAAATAAAGCATGGTGAGCCCTTGGCAATGGAAATAAGCAAAGCGGAAATCATATCAGCTGAAGATGTGGCTCAATATAGAAATCATAAGTAAAGAGAGGGTGGGAAATCTCAAAAAAACCCCTGGTTTTACATTAGACATTTTCAGGGTCAAAAAGTCTACAGATGCCATTTCATCAAAGGCAATCAACTATGATGAGTATTTGAGGCCTTCTAGCACAATACTTTCCTCTACTATACTGACCTATAATTTCATTCTAAAAGTCATTCTCGGTCAGCAAGATATATTTTTTTTTCAATTTGAACAGTGGAGAGAGATTTCACAGAATATTTAATGAGTGTTTACAACATATATCTTCAATCTAAATTAAACATCTAAGTTATAAAATC
The DNA here is from genome assembly GCF_000277835.1 of Geospiza fortis. Lineage (NCBI taxonomy): Eukaryota > Metazoa > Chordata > Aves > Passeriformes > Thraupidae > Geospiza > Geospiza fortis. The sequence continues at coordinate 5,384,673 of NW_005054326.1, read as the reverse complement.
TCATGCAAAGATGTTAAACACTGCAAAAAGAAGACCACAGTAGGACAAATCCCCTTCTGCCCCATAGTTTTTGAAATATCTAACAGAAAACTGGATGCAGAAAAACTTGCATCATGTCACCTTTTTTCCCTTTTATCTGAGCAAATAAAAAAATCAGGGCCTGAGGATTACTTCTGTTGCATTAAATTGCTGATAGACAGAAGAATGGCTTTGATATTCCTTTTAATTTACTAAAACCAGAACCCATTAGGAGATAATTTTTTTCTTTGCGACTTGCCAGTCCCTGAAAACAGCTCAGCTCAAAAGAGCACTCTAGCCTTTTGTTGTAATTACATACCCACCATTTGTGGATACAAGCCATGTCAGGTACTTCACTGCTGCCATCTCTTTCAGTTACTCCTGTCCTCCCCAACCTCTCCTGCAAATCTGCAGTGCAGACTAAACAATAGCCACCGAAAGCTTTAAAAACCCCACATCGTTCCAATATGACTTCATTGTAAGCAGCTGTATGCATGCATGTATGGCACTGGAGCATGCAGTCACATACTCTTTCTGTTTGCAAAATGTGGTTTTCCTTTTCTTTTAATAAGCTAGCCCTCAGTAAGTGAACAGGAATCCATCTCTCCTTCAGATTCTGTGGGAGTTTTGGCAGTTAAGACCCTTGAAATACTTAGTTACAAAACATATTTCAGACCCTGCCTATCATCTTCACCTAGAGATACCACATTTCACTGTTGTCCTAACAGTGCCTCTAGTAACAGAGCACGTAATGCTGCCTTTAGTGCATTTCAGATTGCCTGTAGATAATTTGTTTCACCAAGATCCAGAGGTAACTTTCCAGACTAAAGTGTGAGACTTCTCTTGCATTTCTAAGATGTCATCCATAATGAAATACTCTGCAACCACTAACTCATTCACTGTCTCACCTAACACGATTTCCTGCTCCAGTTCCCAGAGTTCAGTTCACGAAAATAATCTCCTTGTCTTGTATTTGGGTTCTTGTTTCCCAGTTTCTGTGTCTTTTGAGACCAAACTGGAATTTATGTTACTTTCCCACTTCCTGGGGCAATTTAAGAACTGTCACATTCCATTGCATATTCTCTATTCCCTTGCAATTTCACACGTTCCAGCAGACACCTCCAAATTAAAGTCCTGTTGGTAAACAATAACCAGCACTGAAAGAGGAGCTGTGAGGCAGTTACCTGTTATGCTACAGTTCATCCTCTGGTTTGGGCTGCTGTTTTCCAGAAGGTGTGAAAGAATTTCCCTAATCTCAGATGATCCTCTGTCCTATTTAGCCTCTTCTTTCACCAGAGCCATACTTTGCCATCCTGGGGCAATGCATTTGCAGTTGTAGGTCCTACTCCTCTTAGTAATTACATTAACTTTAGGATTTTTGTACTGTTGTTTAGTTTCTTTAATTTTTTGCAGTCCTGGAAAGCCACATCACTTGCATCAACCTGATTGACATTTACTTCACCCATTTGTCTTGATGAACCAGGGCAGGATTTATGCACATGAACTTGGCATCTTTGTGGTAGCTGACTCCCACTGATTTAAGACCAACTACCTTCTCTCCCTCTCTCTCATCCTATTGCAGATGCACAGATAAAAGATGCTACAGAATAACCAGCAAGAACTTCACACAGATGTCCCCTGTTCAGATGACATGCTGGGATTTGTGGTGTTGTGGTGGAGGCTGTGTTTTTCCTTTCCCTATGGAACAGCAAAAAAAACCAAACCCAAAACACCATACATGCTTCTAACAAGTATCTTAAGTCAAGAATGACAGTTAATTATATCAATATAAAAAAACCAAAACAAAAAAAATCCCCAAAGATCTATAGGACACTTCAGATTCCACTAAAACAGAAATCTGAAATAACGTCACATTTTGTTAGGACATTAAAACAGACCAGAAATAATGGAACTTTCAAACTCAAAAAGTGAAAGCAGTTATAATTTTAACTAAGTTTTACACTGCAGCTTGCAAATGCATTTATCATAAGAAGTAACTGACTTGGAAGGTGAGAAATTCTTTCCTGTGGTATCCTGCTGTGATCCATGGTGACACGGAGCAAGATATGAGACATCCTGCTCAAGGGAAGAGTAGAAGCAATCTTTTCTAACAGTGGGACTTGCAAGGGTTATTTACTTACTGCTGAATGACTTCCCATTGCACATTCACCAGGAAGCTTTTGACATTACTGAGCTTTCCACTAGAGTGGCGGTTACTCTGATTTATCACTGGGTCAAGGCTGAGGATGCAAAAAAAAAAAAATCAAAGGCTGTGCAAAGTATGATTAGATTAATGATGACAGGCTTCACCTGAAAACTGAGAGTTTGTTTTGTGGAGGGCGTAAGAAAGGAAAAAAAACCCACAACATTTTAGATAGGAACCTTAGAAGTGAATACACACAGAGGGACATTCAGAAGCTGCATCCTCAGCTGTGGAAATGTGCACCCACACTGCAGTGGTAGAAACAAGAGCGTCCTCAGAAGGCTTTTCTTGGAACTGCTCACATTTTGTTGCCTTGGTTTTGCTGGAAAGAAAGGTGTGAAATTAGACCCTCTTGCCAACCTGGAAGCACTTTCCAATCACCTTGCTTTTTGTGGCAAATGTAATACCCAAATCGAGAAACAGAATTCTCAAAATTTCACATCAGAACCCTGGTTCAGAGACACTGAAGTGAATCAGAAATCATCAACATTATTTCCCATGGATCCAGACAACTGCCCAGTAATTTAATTTCCAGTTATTTCTAGTTTGGGACTCAGTGACCAGAGCTCCTGCTGATATATTTTCCTTCTGTGAACAATATTTGTATAAAAAAAAACAGTTTTTTTTCTCCTGCTCTTTTGCTGCTGCTTAAATTTGTGCAGAAATAGATTTTTGTGAATGTTTCCAATTTACTGAACTACCCATTGAAAAAATATTAGAGGACAGTGTTCTAGCCTGCCTTTGTGAAGACCTTCAAACAGTTTGTTGAACTATTCCAACACTTTCAGACATCTAGTTTTCTTACCAATACTTGTGTCTAAGGAGCAGAGAATGCTTTTTTTTAAATTAATGTTTCTCTTTCACTCTGTGCAAAGCTGTGTGCTATGGAAAGTCACATGGTATGTGACATAAAAAAGACTCAAACCATCTAGAGAACAATACAGCTCAGTTTTACTGTGCTCTTATGTTCTATTTCTGAATTCTCACAGATTGCTTGATGCAAACCTGTGGTCTGGGTTACTTCTGTCCTACTCCTTTTAACTAGCTGAGGAAGTACAGCAGCAACAACTGCTGGCACAAGAAGAGAAAAAAGCTGACTTCGAAACAGATTGGTTTCATTTTAGAAAAGTCCAATGAAAGTACCAGAAAGTACTTTTTCTAGGTTAAAAAGTGAAAGAAAAAAAACACTGATACTTCTAAGAGTATCAATGTTTGTATTTCGGGAGCTTAACAAGACTCTCTTGTACAGTCTCATGTTGTAACAGTGTAAGAAGTGATATTGGGAACTGGCAACAGAAACACTCATACAAATATCAGTAGCAAATACCAGATTCTCCCTAAAATTAAAAGTAAAAAGTCAAGAGATGCATGTGTGCTCTGTTTTCAGTCCTGAGCTTCTAAGCTGGAGAAATACACGAGTACAGAGATAACTCTGAGAAATAGCCTCACATTTCAAAAAAGTAGGTGTCTAATAAATGTCTGTCTTTCACATTTTCCACTATGAATTTCATTGAGACATTAGAGAGACTGCCCAAGTGCATCTCTGTTTTCTGACAGACTCATCATCTTCTTGCAAATACATAATCAAGTTCCTGGACCTCTGGCATTGGGTTTGCAACACATCTCTGATATACAGCTTCATACTACTCCTCCTAAGATTGATTACTCTGATTGCCTTTCCTAACTCCCTCACTTTCACTACCTGCCAAAGCCTTTTATCTCAAATTCATTTCTCTTCCAGAGAAAATGCGTTACAATAATGGGCTTAGTGGTCTTCCAGTAGAGGTGTGTAGACGTCAGAAGTGTTGGTCACTTTTCCTTCATACCTTCAGCCAACCTCACCCTTAACTATCCTATTTTGTTCATAATCTATCATTTTGCAACACATAGACACACCATATTCATAAATTATTGCACCACAGATATATTTTGCTCTATCAAACTATCCTTCATTCTTATTCACTGAGCAACTGTAAATAATTCCATCTCTCTTTAGCTAACTTACTCTGTTTAAAATAACACTGTAATAACAATAATGCTATAGGACTGACCATAATAGCAGCTAGATTATTTTACTGTGCTATGAAATGACACACACATAAAAAAGAGCAAGCCAGATCTCTTCTGTTGTAATTGTATAACTTAAGAAAAGTAATTTTCAAATACAGTGAATTTATTATAAAATATCCTTGGTAATCCCATTTTGAACAGAGTGCTCACTGAAAAGGTCACTTACACATATATCCATTAAGCTCCTCCCACAAAACAGAATAAATTGAACCTTCCTGTCACTTTATGCAATGTCAATAAATACATCAAAAAAATACCCAGACTTTGCAAAATCTTCCCCCGCATCTGTTTCTAGTTATCACGTTATAATTCAGGATACATCTCCCATTCCATTCCACAAACCATTTGAACTTCATATAAACGATAAGGCTTTCTCCTGTCTGGCCCAGATATAGTTTATACCAGAGATTATTCAAATGCTATCCTAATTTATATAAAGAACAGGGCAGATCAATAAGTTCTACCAGAGTCAAGGATCAGTGTCTTTTGGAAAGTAAGAATAACTAAATCAGGCAATTGGTAGATGCTTTGCCTGATTTTAGCAGGAACAGCTGGAAGGAACATTTTCAAAATCTTGTTCATGACATTCCCCTCTAGTGAGCTTTTGCACCTGCTGACAGTTGCTGCTAGCTTGATCTTCCTAAGAGAAATGCTTTAGCAGCCCTTTTCCCTTCCCTCAAATCTACTTTGATTTCCTACTGTTGATGGTTTCTGGTCCCTCTAGAAGTTCCAACCCCAGGCTCCCTCCCATTCAATAGCTGTCACACAATACCTATACTTCTGCTCTCTACTCTTTTTTCTTTGTTCACATTCATCTTCCTACAGTTTCCCTACCTTTATATCACCCTAAAGACCTTTTCTCCCCATGTTGCTTTCCCACCTTTCAGTGAAATGTGACCATCCAAATCTTTGTTAAGCAAGAAACTTACTTTCTATTACTATACTTGAGACCCAAATTCTGTGATTCCTAAATTATGTTTCACACTATTTGCTCCGACAGCATTGTCCCCCACTGAACGCCCTTGGTTAGCATTGAACACTGCAGTCGGGGTGATGTGCAGCTCCTTGTTACCTTCATTACTTTTTTTCTCTTCCAAAAGTAGAGCTTACAAACCCTGCCTGCAAACCACGACCCCTTTGTATCAAATTCAACAGACACAGAGCAAAGGGAACCAGAAAAGATGGTCCTTGTCTCTCTCTCTATTAAACAGCCACCAGAGTACAAATCCCAGTTTTGGAGCTGGCTCATTCAGCTTTGCCTCAGGGATATTTGCACCATGGTGTGTCACAGTGCAGCTGTGCCCTAAGTAAACTTTAAAAGACCATTGTACAGACTTGTGACAGGCAGGCATAATAGAGAGGCATAAAACACTTGAAAAGCCTTAATCGTCGAGAAAAAGAAGAGTTTGGTAAAGACAATGTTTAAAAGAGAAATAATTTAATCCAAAAAAGCCAGACCTGAGTCAGAACCTCCGGGTAAAACTTCTGGCAGTGGGATAAACCAGCATGGAAATCACCCTCCAAGAACAGCAATAATCCCCTCTTCCTTTGGAATTTCAAGGCTCACGTAGACTGGGCACAGAGCAGAATCCAGGGAAAAATATTAGATGCCATGAAAGGCTTACTCTGCTGCTAAATTCAGAGACAGAGAAATGAGCTGAAAGCTCTGGTGTTACTAAGGTACCTCTTATTCAAGCTCAACTGTCTTTTACGTTTAATATTCATTACAGGATGCTGATCTGGTATTTTCTTCTGTACTCTGATGCAGATTTTAAGCTGAAAAACCCTGTGAACAAGATTGAATTACTGACACAGATGCATTAATTGGCTATTTGATATTATCATATTCTATGTTCATCACAGAAGTCATTAAAATGATTTTGCTTCCTTCAAAAATGGGAGAGAAGACATAGGCAAATGTGAAATTCCCTCTGAAGCACAGAGACATCAGTGGCATGGGCATTTGCCTCAGCAGTGCAGTGAGACATGTGGCTGGCACATGCTCCTGAGCAGCCAACTCTTCCATAAAGATAAATGCATGACTAATTGCACTCTTCCTTCTCAGGTGCCATGGCAGCAGGCATCACCCAGACTGAGGTTAAAGCATTAGAATAATTAGCCTGAGTCAGTGGTGGGCCAGTATTTTCTGCTGTGATGACTTTACTGGAGTGGAGCTGCCTTGTCAAAGCTGCCTCCAAAACTCTGTAAATGCTCCTTCTAAACACTGGGTCTGAGTCCCAAGGGAAAAGGCAGCACAAAGAGGAGACCAAGAAGTTAAGACAAAGGAGGACAAAATAATCCTGTGCCACAGAAGAAGTTAAAAAGGCACGAGCTGCAGCTGCTGCCAAAGTTTTGTTAGGAGAGCTACTGGAGCAAGCAGCTGCAATTTGAGACGAAACTCTTTCCTCCTCCAGTTCTTTTCAGCAATATTTTATGCAATGTTAAATTAAGGTCAGATAAAGGACATATTAGTAGTGTTCTTGCCAGTGAAAACCACAAGTTCACTACTACATTATGTTTATTTACTTACTGTTTGATAAAAAGAGTTTCCCTTTGAAGGTTCATTTGAGGAATCTGTGAAACAGAACAATATTTGGACACAGCTCTGAAGAGTTAATAGACGTTCTCTGTGCTCTGTCTGAGGTCAGTTGGGGTTCTCTTTCAGCGTATTAGTTGAATATATACACAGGGAATATTTTACTTTATGTTTATTGCAATTTACAAAACTTACACTAATAGCCCAATTTCGTGCAATTATCTGAATGCAAAACATTGTTCAGCTGAATTCCCACAACCTAATCCTACTAGTTCCCTTGGCTGTCTCACTTTCAATTATGAACCAAGGTCTGTGCACATCAGATGAAATGCTACTATTGTAAAAATGTAACCTTTCTTTAGAAGTTATTTTCCGTGGTCTTCTGCCATACAGGCTGTTTTCATTGTCTGCAACCAAAAGCACTTGAAGGAAATCTGATTTTAACATCCCAGCCTTGCAATACATATACTTTAGCTAGAGTGGTTTTTTGTGTTTTTGTGGTAATGAGCCAGTTGTGTTTGCACCATAATTGTACCTCTAAATGTCTCTTGAGCTGCACATGTGGGGCAAAGTGTGGCTTTATGAACATACAGGGGAAGGGGAAGGGGAAGACAAGAGGAAGGCCATGTAGAGAATTACATCTTTCTTTTCCTTACATATATAAGAGAACTAACACAGTTTTGAAAGGCAAGCAGTGGATGATGTTAACACTTCATTAGTGCCAACTTGGTGTTCAAGTCTGAGTATTAAGATATCCTGAGGCTGGCTAAGGGTTCATAGATGTTTGGTTTAGTACTTACTTTTGCTTTTTCAAGGCCTTTACAGTTTGAATCTGCGAGATTTAGTCCACAACCTATGAAAAAAAAAGTGAGCTTTTTTTAAAGTAAAATCCAGGATTTATTAAATCATATGACTCCAGGAACTAGGACTTAAAGAAAAATACCAAAGAAGCTGAAACTTGTAAGAGCCAGGGACAATGTGCTACATTCCCCAAATCAAGTTAATGAATTAACCTAGTCAACTGACCTGCCTTTCTGGAAAGAAAACATGCACCTTGAAAAATGTGGACAGCGTCATACTGCGGGGTGTACTTCCTTGAAGCTTTGCAAGGTTTGGTTCTGGTCTAGTACATCCCCCTCTTCCTGTTCCTCTGAAATACCTATCCTGCATTTCCTTATTTGTGCTCTTTTACTGTGCTTTTGGTTGATTACAGACCTATTGAGTAGGAGGAAATAATTCTTACATCCACTTTGGAGGGAACAAGCCTTGCTTGATTCAATCAGGACAGATGTAATAGATCGTTTTTAACTGAAGTTACCTACCTACATTTCTTTGAAACTCAGACTCTAAACTCCATTCCTTTATTGTGAATCGAAAGAAATAATATTCATTGCTTTATGAGATAGGGCAGACATCAGCCTCTGGCCTTGCCTGGCTCTCTCATTTGTCTATAGAGGAAGGCTTCGATAACCTGGGCTTTTTTTGTACATCGATAATGTTACATGAAATTAATCTCAACCCTGATGTCATATTTTGGATAGCCATAATTCAAAATAGTAAAATTAAATTCCTTCTTCATTTTTGCTGCCTTAAATATCTTCTATCTTTTTTTTTTTTGCCCTAAAGGAACAGCTGCCTCTCCAGGCAGTGAAATTTCTGTTCCTTATAAAAGCTATACATTTATCTGATATCATTATTCAGGTCTCCAAATGACCTTCATCAAAGAAGAGGAATTGGAGACATCATATTTTGGTTGTTAAAGGGGGGGAAAATAATCAGAAAAAGAGGGAAGGAAAAAAAAAGAACAGTAAGTTTTTAAGCAGGAGAGCAATAAAGAACAAACACACTGGTTTTACCTTCGCATTCTGCCTTTTATATACTACTTATATAATCATGCACCCTGATAAACACACATAGATACCCTTGTTATTAATTATCTTTAAGGAATCCTTCAGATAGTAAGGCATGACTCTCCCATCTTATTTTGGCTGGCATGCTCTACACTAGTCCCTTGTCACTGAACCTGCAAACATGGCCACTCCGGCATTTTACTTATGCAGTATTTTATTTGTGAAATTACTGTTAGCCCAAAAGAATGTCTTGGGGAAAACAAATTTCATTTTGTGCTATATGCCAGCCATCCCCATCACAGATGTCAAAGAATAAAAAAATATCTATTGGCTCTCTCAGGATCCTTTCATTTTCTCTGTCTGCTTTGTTAGAGCTGCCACAATTGCTTGTTCCTTGCAGAGCATGAGACAGACACGTGTAACATCTCCACTTGCTTGCACAGGGAAACACTCACAAAGCTGGTTTCCTCTCATTAAGCCTCTCTGAGAAGTAACTGATAGCAATGCAGTCCTTGGCAATTATTTAACATTTTGAACAGACAGAAATAAGTGGACTGGCTGCCTTGATGCTGCAGCACTTCATTCTCACATGACTGTCTGGAAATTCTGCTGCCCTAAATCTCTGGTTTCTAGTGAATGTGTAGTAATACACCAGCCTCTCCTCAGGAACAGGCATGAAACTGTAGAAAAGCTTTCTAGCATTTATTTGTTATGTGCATTGCTAGTACAAAAGTTTGCATTGGAACAGCAAGGTAATTAATTACTATTCTGATTTAACATTCCTCTCTCTTTCACATCTTTGCAATACCCATTAATATATATAGGTGTATATATATATATATATATACATACACACATACATCTATAAATGTACAAGCATTTGATGCCCTATTTTTGGAGCAGAAATCAATACTAGCTGCCCACTGCCAAGTGGCTCCCCACAATGCATGGCCATGAAATTCTGCATTAACAAACACCTGCATGTAGGATATAGAGGAGAAAAAAGAAACATGTTCAAATGAAGGCATCTTTCCATTTCCCACTTCCAAAGCACTATATAAACAGAAAATTGGAAGAGATCAAAATCCACATTCTTAGAGCTTCTTGTGTATCACATATCGTATTTAATTATACATTTTTCAAAAGACTCCGCCTACTCTCTGAGACGAGAAATCTTTTAATAGCATGAAGTTAGTCAATCTTTCTTTCATTAATATTCATATATATGCCCCAGTTCTTACATTTAAACTCACTAATGAAGATTCACTGCCGCTGCAGCCGAACACTGCAGGACTGGGACAGTTTTGTGCTGCCCTGGGTGGCACTGAACTCCATGATGGGCACACAGCACTTATTAAACAGCAACCACTTCCCCTGCTTCCTGCTCCCTTAGCCCTTCTGTTAATTCCTTGGACAGTGCAGTCTCAGTTGAGGGGGGCTATGTTCTCATTGCAGCGATGTGAGAGATAGCAGAGACTTGTATGTCACTGTCCTCTGTGTTGAAAAGACATTTTTAATAATCCCTGCCAAGTTATTCAATCTTTTTCATCTTTTGCAATATAAAACGTTCTCCATTTTATGAAAGGGAGACAACAGTCCTTCTCTTCACAAGGATTTTTTACAACCATGCAGCTTCTGGTTTCCATTTAGCACTAACTCGATCCCTTTATGCAGCACCACACTGGTGTGTAAACTTAGCCTGGAACAGAGTCTGAAGGCAGAAGAGACCATTATGATCATCTAGGATTTTTCTCAGGGATTCCTGCATGAGGCTCCACAGTTTCAGTTGCCAAGGAAACAATTATCAATCTTTTCCATCCCTCGCCATCCTTATGCCTCCTTCCCATTTTGCTGTTTCTTGCTACAATAAAAAGAATCTTGTCAAATGATCTGGTCTCCAGCTCTTGCATCCTGACCTCCACCACAAAGAAAGAAAAGGAAAGGCTGTTGAGGATCCTTGGCTGGGAGTTCAGTCTGAAGTTTACCTCCTGTCCTTGAATTTTGTGCTGCAGGTGGACAGCCCTTTGAAAATCATCCTCTCAGCTGCAGATAGCTTATCAAATGCTCTATTGTTTGACTAACATAAGACATATTATTTTTTAAATTGCTCAGCAGTGTAATTTAAATTAACACTTGATACATTTGTGGTATCTTTTCTTTCACCACAGCCTTCGCTTCCCTACAACCTCATGCAGAAATGCTTTGAGAAAAAAAGCACACTTTATTATAACATGCAGCTGAAGAGCAAAAGCAATAATGAGGAAAAAAAAGGAAGATGCAAAAGATGGGAAACTGTGTAGGAGGAAGATAGAAGGCAAAAACTCTGCATCAACTAGAGAATAAATTAGATGAAGTCACAGCCAGAGAGAAAATTTTGAAATCTCAGGAGGTTAAACTTGGGTACCTCCAGGCAAGTTACAGATCGGCGTGGTCCCCTAAGGTCTAATGTGTTCCACCTGGATGGTTCATAGCTTCTGACAGTTGCACTGATTTTATTACTTTAAATACAACTCTGATCAGGGTGACTGTGTGAAGGACAGAAGGGTGACTCACCAATATAATTTGTAACTTGAGGTATTCCCCTCAATTTCAGTGGAATTGTATCAGTGTATTCCGCTCCTCAGTGTGCCCAAGAGGGAGGATGAACACAGCAACTGCAGGAAGGGAAAGAAAAGCCACAAAAAGCTTATGGGGAAGAGGGCTGCCTTTTGATAATTCACCACTTAGGGTAATTGTCATGCTTTTGTAAGTAGCCTAACAATGGCTCAGTTAAAGCAAGCAGACTTACCTTGCAAACCTTTGAAATATCAGACGACCAAAGAAAAGTCAGATACATACAAACGGAAAGATTCCTCAGAGTATACTTCTAGGGAGAGAGAAACAAGGTAGACCACATTAATAAAACAATTGCTGTTTATGATGAGGGAGAGATGCTTCAGCCCTTCCTCTTCTAGACACTCGTATTTGGAGCTTGCTGAGGGTTTTTTTTATTCTGTGTGTGTATGAGCCGTAACAGGAAGATTCTGACGATGGCCAAACCATGCATGTATACACAGAGGGTGTTCTTATATAATCACCACCATGGAAACACCAAGCAATGTCCAGAGCCATTGTGCCTCTTCTGGGACCTCCACCAGCTTACGCCTCAGGACTGAGCTGTGCCAATCCTCACTACAAGCCTGTGAAATCTGGACTTTTTGACCATTTGGCTCCATTTGTTTAAGGCATTGCACTTAAACAATGTAGCCCAGAAAGATGCACCATACTAATCCCTGAAATATTTTTCTGCTGAAATCACTTGCCAATGATTTGGGGTGCTTGTAACAGAAGTAGTAAGATCTCTGTGTGAAAAAAAATGATGGAGAAGACAAGTTATTTTTATGAATGTCAACAATATCTCAGTTTTCTTTTTGGCTATTTTTCTGTCAGGCTGTACAGAAGAATGTTACAGGGAAGCAAATAGGAAGAAAACAGCAACAATGTACCAATACAGTTTTCAAATATCACAGTGCTGTTAAGAGTAGTATATTGAGGAATATCTTCCCACATACCTTCAGGCAGGCGAGTGTTAATTTCTCCTGAGTCCAAGGAGAATAAAGAAGACACTGAACTGCTGAAAAGCACAGCTAGACAAAGGGAATGGATGAACAGCAGTGTTGAAATGAGTCAGAAAATGCCAGTCTTTAAGAGAGAGTTGGGTTTGGCACTTGACCTTGAACAGGTGTGTTTATGCTCTGTGGGAAATGCTGAAACAAACGTGTTTTCTGGTAAGACTTATGTACAGATGCTCTCTCTTTGTTTCATCTCATGTTTCATCTTCTGATTTCCTTTGGCTGAATAAACATCCTTTCTGTAGAAAAAAAATATATTCTTGAGCCCTGTGGATCAGCTGCTGGGTCAGTCAGTGCTGTGAGCCCCCAAGCGTGTTGGGTCAGCGCAGTGCAAAGCAGGCACTGCTGGCTCCTCTATTCACATGGTGAGTGAGTATTCAACCACCCTGGAGGGGACTGTGTGGAGGGAAAAAACCATCCCTGGCTGGCAGGGACATGACATGACTTAGCATGCCAGCTGCCTCACAAGCCTGTGCTTCCTCCCCTAGGCAGCAGTACACGAGTGGGAGAGCTCATTATTCTCATACAAGAGAAGCAACTCCATAACAACAAAACAAAGCGAGCAAACAAAACAAAACCCAAGAAAACCCCCCAGCAAACAGGTAAACCTGAGAAAGGTTCACTGTCACTTGACTCTACTGTTTCTCCCACTGGGTTGTGCTGCATATTTCCCAGGCAACCACTCTCCTGCTGCTGCCTGCCCCTGCCAGGCTGAAGGCAGGGAAAAGGGTATCAGTTTGCAAAAAGAGAGTGATCCTACTCCTCACAGACACAGCACAATCTTCCCTTATGGCAGACCTGAGCACATTAATCAAGCAAATGGCAGCAGGAGGCAGAACCTGAAGGTGCTCTCTTCTTCTGTCCACATGGGCTTGCAACTATTCAACTCCTGTTTGCACCATAGGACATCTTGGCAATGGGATGCAGGTAGCAGTGTCCTCTTCACATCCCTGCCTGCAGATGTACTGGGGAGGAAAAGGCTCTCTGCTACTTAGGAAGCTTGAGAGGAAGTCAGAGAGGGTCCTGATCATGGAGGTCTTGCGTCCTGGAGCTTGCCTCTGGATCCAAGACAGACCCTTTATGCATTCTGGATCAAAACCTGCTCATTTGACTAAATCTCCTCTCAGATCTTGAATGTTTCAGACTCATCAACACCACCCACTATCCTAAAACTTCCCTGTCTACTCCCACTCACATCTCCCAGCTTTCCAAGCCTAAGTAGCCCCTTGCTGTCAGACCATGCTTGATCACTCTGTGTGACTGTCTGCATCACTGTCTTCTGGCCTGCCACTCACTGCCAACCCCAGCTGTTACCAAGTGATTTCATGTGCATTTAGATAATAAATTGTTACATTAATGGATTAAACAGCTTCCAGCATTGCCCTAATCTGCATGAGCCTCTCCTGGGCTTCTCACTGGCTATCCTGAGGTGTGTCATTCAGCCTCCTCTTGGTGCTGTTCACACAAGCTGTATTGATGTCATTTTTAGGCTGAAAATGCAGTGAGTGTGTTGCTGACTCATGTGCCTAGCACAATTTCATATACATTGTCACTATGCAGTTTCCTTTGTCAACCAAATGCATAGTCTCATCAAAGCACAAAAATCAGGTTTGTTTGAAAGTTTATAGGTCCCATAAACTTTGTTACTGGGCTTATTTGTATTTCACTTAGTTCTTTCTTGACTGATCCATACAAGCTTTCCTTTACTTTCCCAGCAACTAAGCCTAGCCAGCCTCCAATTACTGGACTCATTCTCTGGGGCAAAATTATCACCAGTCTTTTTCCTCTGTTCCATGTCTTTAATGTGCCCTGACCCCACCTTTCTCTGACTGCCCCTACCCTGCTCTCCTTCACAGAGTAGCAGGTTCTCTTTCTCCTGGAGAGGCTTAGGGGAAGGGGTTGAGGCTTTTTCCTCTCCCTTACAGAACACTGCAGAGCTATTGGATGTGTCAGACTTCGTGTTCTGGCAGGGCAGGGGACAAGAGAGAGAGCTGTGGAGATCTGCAAGCCCACAGAAGCACCTTGGCATCTCCACAATGTGTTGGTCTGATCCAGAGACAGCCCTGGTCACAAGAGGGACCAGATTGCCCCAAAAAAGAGGGATGAGTGAGACAGGTGAAGCTGGGAAGTTCTGCCCCTGCTTACACTTCTAATCTTTGTCCAAAAGGTTTAACAGTTGTGCCATGATTGATGATGGCATAGTCTTTTGGTTGTTATCAGAATCCTTTTGGTTGTGACCATCCTTTTGGTTGTGACAATCCTTTTGGTTGTTAGCAGGAGTGACGTTCAAATTACATCATTTCTCCTTACCTGCAGGCCTATTCCAATGTCTGCTGGAGTCCTTTCATTAGCATCAGATCAGAGTTTATGCTTGCATAAATCTCTGGAGGTGTAAAAGATGCTTGCATTCCTCTTCCATTTTGGGATGCTCAGCATGGTTCTGTCCTGCAGAACAGCAGCAGCAGCAGCATTTCCAGGAGTTACAGGGTTTCTTTCCACTCACCAGGCCTCTTTCATGCAGTCCACAGCTTCAGAGCCTCTGGTGGGGCTCCTTTCCACCACACTAGATTCTCTGACTTCAGGATTCACCAGAGGATTAAAATAGATTTTCCCCACAAGTCCTGAAAGAAATCAGTGCTTATTCACAAGGAAACAGACTCAAGATCATGCAGCTGTCCTGCCCAGGTAACCTGCCATATAATCCTGTATAAAGAGCATATTTCAGACCGCAAGAAGCACAGGAGAAACACACATTGCACTGTACAGAGGGCAGATGCAGCAGAGCTGGTCTCAGATGAGGTCAGTGTATTCAGCAAAGCACTTCAAGTGCCATTTGGTGAGAAAACCTATTAATAAATGGAGACAAAGGCCATAATAAACTAAAGAGCAACTGCTTCACAGTTCAGAGAGTAAATACAGTGCCCTGGGCGAGGAGGCGAGATGGCTCAATTACAGAGAGCTCGGCACAGAGCAGCTCAGACCATTGATCACTCTGCTTATCACAAGGAGAAAAATCACAATGATGGGAGAAAATAAATATAAGGAGGAAGAAGAAAAGTGAGAGAGAAGGAAGCCACAGAAAATTCAGCTTTATAGTAAGTGTGTGCATTGACCTGTGACACTGTCTGCATAGAGTTAGAGGGCAAGGAGACATGTACCTTATTAAAAATCTCTTTTAAACCCCAGATCCTTTCTCTGTAACCTTCACCTTGTTACAGGTTTCTCTGAAACCTTCACTGTAAGGTCATATATGGTTCTGAAAAATTTTCCTCAAATTTTCATTCAACGTAAGGTGGAAACTGAGAGTGGTTTGCTTCTCAGAGACTCCTTTTAAGTTACACTTTTTCTGCAAAGCATATAATTGGCTTCTCAAGTGTTTTCACATTGCTCAAAACTTTAGAGCATTTCTTGGTGAAAGCCTGGTCTCCTTTGAAAATTTTGAAAGTGGTAATGAGAAAAATCCAAAACAGACACACTTCTCCACTCTTTTTTTTTTCTCATGGAGCTGAAATCAGGATGCTGGCTTTGCAGCTGAGGTGAAATATACTGGGGAATGGGGAAAAGTTGGGAAAAAACACCCCAGCAATCCAAAGAGCTCCTCACCTTCATCAGAAGTTATATCTTTCATCTTCCTTACTGTAGCCAAAAGCATCTTAGGAGCAATGGATTTAAGAAGTCAGGGACTCCCATTCTAATTCAAAGGAAGGGCAACTGGACTGGATGAATGAAACCCTGTGACCTTTTGCCATCCAGACTTGGCATTCAGGCTGTTCCATCATTTTGCTGTGAACATCACAATCAATGGTTCCAGCACTAGATGTGTCAGAACTTTTAATATTTCATACCCAGCTAAGTTATTATATATCCTCTGTGCAGGCACAGGGCTGTTGCCTGTGATCAAAAGCAAGCCCTGTGATCAAAGGTATGTGTTTGACTCCTTCTAGAGAAAAGCACCAGTGATATCCTTACTTGAGTGTTGAATGAATATTCTGTTCACTTTTGCTTTCCCTCTAGTATCATCTATTTTTTTGACTGAAATCTGTGAGTGCATTTTTTTGTGATTGTATGTTCTCTGAATTATTTTGCTAGGTCTGATACAAGGCCCCTGCATTATAATGTCTTTCACAATGTTGCCCTGCTCTACAGACTTTGGCTGGGATGGAGTTGATTTTCTTCACAGCAGCCCATATAGTCCCATGTTTTGGATTTGTGTCCAAGACAGTGCTAACATGGAAGTGTTTTAGCTATTGCTGGACATTGCTTGCTCTGGGTCAAGGCCTTTTTTCCCTGTTTTTCCCTCTGCACCCTCAGCAAGAAGGCTGGGGGTGGGCAAGAGGCTGGGATGGGACAGCTGACCAAAAGATATAGCATACCACAGAACATCACATTCAGCAATAAAAACTGTGGAGAAGAGGGAGATTCCAAGGAAGTTGCCCAGGAACTGTCTGAGATTTGCCTGGCTGGTGGGAGGTGGTGAGTGACCTTGCATCACTTTGGGTTTTCTTCTTCATTTATTAAGGTGTCTTAATCTCAGTTTAGCTTTCTTTCACCCCTATGTCCTTGCCTATTTCCATTTCCACCGTGCTCAGCTCTTAAAGTGTCATCCAGCACCAAACCACTTTGTGCCATACGGATGCACAGCACGCTGGCCAAGCCTGACTTTCCAGTGCCCCTTAATTACAGCTAAGGAACAAGGCAGGGTTTGTTTAATCCCTTCACTTCTTGGTACTGACA
>NW_005054326.1:5350093-5363484 GCF_000277835.1 Geospiza fortis | reverse complement strand
CAGCCCTGAGGGGCCGTGCCCGGAGGTTCCGCTGTTACAGCTGGGAGAAAAACACTTCATTCCGGCGCTCCCGCGAACTGCTGTGTGCACACCCCGCTTCTCCATAGGCTGCATGGGGAAATCTGACGGCGAAAGGATTTTTCCAAGGGGTTGAGCACACAACCCTCCCCTGCAGCCCCACTCCCAGCAGTGGAAACTCAGGACGTCTAAAAATTTTCAGTCTCCCATCGATTTTCCTACTTCTCTTCAGCCTGCTCCCCCCTCGTATCTGCTCTCAAAGCATTTCATCCCTTTTATCCTTCATTCTCAGCAATTCCAGACCCCCTTGCACACCTTGTCACGGGAGGCAGTGTCTCCAGCCCTTACCTGCCTGCAAACACCGTCATTCCTGATATTATTTTAAAGTCTTAAAAAACCCCAAACCCAGGGTATGGAAGAAACAACTTCAAGAGGACTGAAGCAGTCTTTCTCAAGCAGCCTGGTAGCTGGTCAGCCCCCAAACCCTGGTAATTGGAAGTCCAATTCAGTAGCAGCCTCACTCTTTGTGGGAGCATGAATTCTTCTCTGTGGTTTTCAGACTGGCACTGACTGTCAAGAGGGGATGAGAATTTTCAATGCAGGGTCCAGTCACAGTATTGTGAATTACAGTAAGTCCTTCTTTTAAACTGCACTTCTCCTCTTTTTTTTTTTTTCCTCTGTGACATGACTTCAAGTTTTAATTATTTTTTTTATGAGGTTGGAAAAAAGAAAGGGGAATAAAATGACTTCTTTGTATTTAAAGACTTCACACACCCCAGGCAATGTGGTGTCCAAGTCCAAGCGGGAAGCATTCCAGGTGCCTCCTGGACTTGCAGCCTCCTGCACCCCATACACACGTGTCTGGATGTGCCTAGAAAAGCCTGTGCACAAATGCAGCCTGCAGTTAAGTGTACTTAAGCCACCCTGTGTGCCTTTTCACTGGATCTCCTTACACCATTACCACAGGGGTGATGAGTCCCCATGGGAATGGAGCGCTGCTGGTGCTGGGCTCCCAGGGCTGGCAGTGCTGCCTGGAGAATCCTTCTCCCATCCCTGTAACTGCTGCTTTGCCAAATGGATTCAAGTGTGGATCTGTGCATCATGCCCTTCTTGTGGCTGCCTTCCTGTGAGCAAAAGCCCCAAACAGCAGAGCCTTTGATATATAGTGCAGTGCAGGGGCCTTTAAATAACAGCCTTTATGGCTCATTATTTGCACAGCCACCTTGCAGGAGAAAACATAAAGGAAAAAGCGCATTGCAGGAAATGCTGATGCAGGTGTATTTGCCCTGGCCTGACCAGCAGAGAATGAGAATTTACAAGCTGCAGATCCACTGCTCCAGCACAGGTTTGCTGCGGAGATTCAACACGTGCACAGGTAACCAAAGGACAGCAGCCTGTGTTTCACAGAGCAGGACCATTCTCCTTCTACCAGACCCCCATTAACAGTTTAATTTGACATGAATGGCAGAGCTGCACTGTGCATAAAACAAGCTCTTTTCATATGCATAAATACTAATTTAGGTGCCAAACTTTGGACTCCAGTAAATTAAAACATAGGCACTGCACTGGAAAGCACAAGCAGCACATGCCAGGAACAGCAGCACCACTGTGCATACACCACACCATGAGTCCCTCCACCTTCCAAATTTTAAGAGACCCATACCCACCTGGAATAAACTGGTTCAGCTAAGGTGAACACTGAAAGCATCAGCAGAGATTCCTTGTGGCCCAGAAAGAGCTGGATTTGCTCAAGTTTGTTGGTGGCAATTTTTACCAGCTGCTCAGGATTGTGGTCTCCAGGTGCTGGCATTTACTGCAGCTCCAGTGGTTTGAGAAGACCCTTCCCAGCCTCTTACATGATGGCTGAACCCCTTGCTGTTTCCTCTCACAAGGCACTGCAGGTTCTGCTAGAAGCAACCCTGCTTCAAGTGAGAAAGTGCTCTCCCCTCCTGGAAAAAAAAGGATCAGAAAGTACATTCTCCAACTACAATGCATTTTTAATGTGTTTTGGTATTGGACAACAGAGTGACAAATATTTTTTACAGTTTTATTGATAAGTTTTACAAAAAGAAGAAACAAATAAAGACACCATAACACAACACACACATGGAGCAACTACACTAGTTAAACTATTTGTTCTGGATTTACATCTGTTGCTGATGTTAGATCATTCACTAATGGCTCTCATATCATGACCCAGTAAACTCCTCATTTCCCTTAGAGTACTTAACACTGCAATTACCTGTTAGCTGTTTAATAGGACACATGATTTTAAATTAAACACTGACTTAATTGGTTTGCTGGACACACACAGTTTTAACTGCTATTGCTCAGCTGGGTCTCAGCCAGTTTTAAGGCAGTGGGGAGAAAGTGTCCATGACCTCCTGTTACCAGAAGTTTCATCTCCACCTAGAAATTCACTGCAACAGTTTCTGCAGGGCTCCCTGCTTATTCCAAGGAAACATTAAACAGAAGGCTGTAAAACTGAGGCGCCAGTACTCACTGATAAATGAGCCTCCCGTGCTAACTCCAGGTTTGCATCCTGAGGCAATCCCCTCACCTGGCAGTGCCGTGCAGGGCCATCCAGCAGTTGTGGTGTTTGCAGAAGCCATTTGCCAGACACTGAATGCAGAGTGTGGCCCTGGACCATGGACAGCCAGTACAGCTCATGGAGCATCCCTCTGGCTGTGCCTAAGAAAGAAGAAGCTGACCTAACAAGATGAACCCCATGGGCTGGAAAGCCAGTGGGCTGGCACAGGAATCACCACATTAGGAAAGGCCAGCAATAAACGCAAGCTGGTCTTAGTCTCCCTCTGTTAAGAGGAGTTGTTGAGGAGCTCTTGGCCTCCTCCAAGGTGACACTATGGTATAACAGGAGACCCTTTGCAGATGCCTCCAGCTTGCTCCTGAGCAAACCTCCTGGTGAAAATCAAGCCCAGCCCAAAAGGGCAGGCCTGGCAATTTACCAACACAGGGTGGTTTCAGCATTTTAATGTCTATATAAGCCTTTCAAAGGTCAGCTGGGACTTGACAAAGAGAGGAAAGGGAGCAAATGAACTGAGGGCTCAGGCTAAAAGAAAATCCAGACCTATACTTGCAGCTGATGACCACACTCCATTTGGCAGAGTAGGATACAGCAGGGAGCTCTTGACTCAGCTGAACACAGCAGCTCTGAGCAGCCTCCTGTGCTTCAGTGAAGCATCTGAATGCAGATGCTCTTCTGCCCTGGGAAAAAAATACATCTCACAAATCTAAACATGCTACCTCAAAGAGAAGAGTATTTATTATTAATGGTACTATTAGTGCTCTTTTTTCAACTGACTGAGGAGATTAAATAACAGTATCTGAAAACTAACCAAATGTTGAGACCAAACTTTAACTAGTGAGAAGACAGAGACACACAAACTTTGCAGTGACTTAAAACAGTTTAATGTAATTCCAAGACAAAGTGTGATTACATTTCTACACATATACAATATGCATATGTGAGTTGACAAATTCTGATTAATAACTCGTTTCACCTCAGAGACCGAAAAAATGATCAAAAAGAAACTGTGAATAACAAGCTATAACATAGTTCACCACAACGGGACCTCCTTTCTCACCCTACAGTTAGTAATATTACAATTAAAATAACTATATTCTTCTATAATGTATTTTCTGTTAAAATCATCTCATAAATTTACAATGCTATTATTAGTTTCCAAGACTAATATAAATTCACTCCATTTTTCTACAACGAAAATGATTATTAATTAGAAGCACACAACGTCATGATGAAAAACACAAGCATTTTTTTTTTTAGTAGCAAGAACTTGATTGGTTAAGAATTAGTTTTCTTGTAAAACATTCTAAAGCCAAGTAAAATATCCATTCTTATAACATACCTATAATATGAGACTAAGGAATAGGTTACATATAGGTCTACAACACATCAGTTTGTTTTTGTTTTTTCTTTTAAAAGAAGAAAGACATATTACTAAAAGAAAAAAAAAGAAAAAAGAGGAAGGAAAGAAAAAAAAAGAAAACAGAAAGGGACAATTCACATAGGTAAAAAGCAGTACACAAGAAAATACTGTTGCACACAATAATTTTCACAAAGATTAACATGGATTAACACTCTTATTACAGAAACCGTACAGTGAAGGAACACAACGGCTCAGGGCTTTCGTGGGGTTACTGGGCTGAGATGATACTGTAGAGAAAGAACCACTTGAGATCCAGAGCTGGGGCAGGGGCATCTTTTCCCTTGCAACTGCAATAGTGTTTCACAGCTCTGCCCCCACCTTCCCTTAATAATTTTGGTGCAGTGTATACTAACTTCCACTTTCCATCCAGAGTATGCTGGGCTTGTGGGTAGTTGAAAGGCATAAAATGTTCCCTCCATTTCACCCCTCCTGTTTTTAAAAGGATTTTACAGCTCATTAAAAAAAAAAAAAAAAGTTTCACCCATTGGTTCATTTTTTAACTACCCGAAATCTAGACTTTTCACCTTCCAAGATGCCCCTTGTTCTTCTCTCTTTCTCACTCCCTCTCTTTCTCTCTCTCACACACACTCCTTTATTAAAGCTATTAATGACACTTCCTCTCCTTTCAGAAATTGGATTTGGTATGAAATATACAGGCTACATTCTGGTTCTGCCCAAGTAGAATCTGGTACCCAAAACGCCTTGATTGCTTTGTTGGTGAAACATGGGATGTGGAGATCCTTTTTTACACCTGAAATGGTTGTGCCCTGGAATAGCTGTGGAAGTTTTGTTTCAAGAATACAGAGTAAAAACATATATACAGAAAATTTAAAAAATCAAACACATAAGGGGTAACAGGGGAAAAGAAAAGCCAGAAGTGTTGTATGTAACCATGTGAGGTGGAAGCGTTGCAGAAGCGCTTTCTTTCCTTGCTGAGGGCAGAGGTGCTGTATGTAACCATCCAGATCCTATGGGATGTGCGTTGCCAGTGTTGGAAACCCCTTCTTGCTTAACAAGCTGCAAGCCAAGGTATTCCACAAGACTCTGTGGCTCCTGGAGTGTGTGCTGGCATTTATTTGCGAGTGTGACTCCGCCCGGGAGAACAGGGGATCGGGCAGGAGCCGGGCAGTGAAGCCTGGTGATTGAGTGGCGGTGCACAGTGAGGGAGGGTGGATGTTTGCCAGCTGGCCCGAGTGCTGCTGGCACTCCTGGCTGGCCGTGTGACACCTGACGGCTTTGGCAATGCGGCCAGGCAGGAATGGCAACCACCGGAACGGTGCTGAGGGGGAGGAGGGGCTGAGCTCCCCGGCCCCAGGGCTCTGATTGTACCGGGAGCAGCACCGGTGCCCAGCTGCAAAGCGTCACCGATTGCTCCTTTCCCCCACCTCTGCTGCGAGCTGACAAATGCAGCACGGTGGAAACACGAAAGGAGCCCTCCCGTGAGCAGCCCGGCTCCACAGCTGAAGCCCAGATGTACATATACATATTTTTAAATGTCAGTTCCTGTACTTTCGGGACCTCAAAGTACCATTTTGCCCAGCAGACATTTATACCATGTTCATTGATTACCCAAGTGAGAGAACACAACAGAAAAAACTAGACAGCTGAGTGAGACCAGGGAGTGGGGAATGTGATATATCAAAATGCAAAGTACAGGGTAGCAGCAGTGGGGAACAGCATTAATGGGAACTGGCATGTGCTGAGAAAACAGAGTTGACAAGGAGATGGTGAGTGAACTTTGTATTTTGTTTACTGGTTTAAAACATTTCTGTGGTGGTGAGCATCATTTGTAAGAAAGGGGTGAACAGATGAAAGCCAAATTACAGCATTGCCTCTGAGTTGCTCACACGAACACACACACACACACACTTACAAACAACCCCCCTCCCACCCCCCAAAATAAAATGAGCATTCACTAACTCAGGAATTATTTGTTTGGCTAATGATTTATCAACAGTACAGTACAATCCTTCTTATGAATATCCTTCATTCTCCTAATGTGGGGGGTATCTTCATCCAAATGAGGATCTTACACAGGACAGTGAATTTTGTATCATGCTCCCTGCTTCAAACAAGGGAGGCCTGATAAAGCACGTCATTAAAACAAGCAAACAAACAAATAGATTATCTGTTGAACTAAATCTTCAAAGCGGGTGGAGTGTTTTTTCAATCAGATTTTGGAATACATTGGATTACTTCATCTCTGGACTGACTTTCCAACACTATGTTATATCTCAAAACAGAATATACATATTAAAAACACACTTGTACTTTTCTATTTTTAACGGGCAAAATTAAAAAAGAGGCAGCTGTACTGAGTTTTTGAAGGTGTCACTTATAAACACAAGATTTCCCTTAAAAAGTACCAGTTTAAATGTAAACTATAAAACACTGTAGTAACTATAAAATGTAGCCAGAAAACTGTTTAAGTAGCTACAGTATTATTCAGTTCATATTGGTTTAAAATGTGACTCATTAAATATCTTCTAGAAGGCCAAAGCATTTTACAGTAGCTATAAACATATATACTTACATGTGCATTTTAACATCACAATTGATTAAAATACATAAAAGAGTAATCTATTCCTTGGTTTAATTTTTTTTCTTTTTAAAGATTCACTGTCTTCAGAATTCACTCAAGCAACAATGACCAGGGTGGGCATTTATCGCTATTCTGCCCCTATGGAGTTCAGAGTCTTTGAATCAAAGTTCAAGCTGGCTACATGATTTCAGAAAGGCTAAAACCAGGATGAATGCCCACATTTGAGGTAATTATTGCCATTAGGTCACAGTTTGTGTAATGTAAGTGTATTTAAATCCTTCTTTTAAAAAAGCAAAAGTATCCCACAGTACCGGGGGATACCCATTGAAGCAATCAGAATCCAGAATCCTGATCAGTGGGTTTGCTTCCAAAGGAGCCAGCAGTCCCAGAGCACAAGGCACTCCCAGGACAGCCACCAACCAGCCTAGAGCTCAGGCAAGCAAGCCTGCAACAAGCCTTTTTTAATTTTTAAGTTTTTTTAAAGAAAAGGAAACCATAAGAAAAAATGCCATAAAATAGATGGGTAACTCTTCTGATCAGAATTCCAGACCGAAGCTTTTCTATCCATCTTATTCCTTTCCAAAAACAGTTTGCTGAAAAATCAAAATACGTCGGCTTAAATATTAACTCTATGCCAGCACTGCAAAAACTCCTAGGCTACGTTCTGAAAGTGGGATAAGCTTTGCTTTTGCTGAGCATTGTTGCCCCATTGCTTTCTGTTTCAAAGAGGAAACCTTGTTTGAAAGAAGGAAAGAAAGAAGAGGAAGAAGGAAATGAGGAAAGAAGAAAATGAGAATGGAAATAGGGGGAGAGGGAAGGGAAGGGGAGGAAAGGGAGGAAAGGGAGGAAAGGGAGGAAAGGGAGGAAAGGGAGGAAAGGGAGGAAAGGGAGGAAAGGGAGGAAAGGGAGGAAAGGGAGGAAAGGGAGGAAAGGGAGGAAAGGGAGGAAAGGGAGGAAAGGGAGGAAAGGGAGGAAAGGGAGGAAAGGGAGGAAAGGGAGGAAAGGGAGGAAAGGGAGGAAAGGGAGGAAAGGGAGGAAAGGGAGGAAAGGGAGGAAAGGGAGGAAAGGGAGGAAAGGGAAGGGAAGGGAAGGGAAGGGAAGGGAAGGGAAGGGAAGGGAAGGGAAGGGAAGGGAAGGGAAGGGAAGGGAAGGGAGAAGTGGCAGAGGGAAGGAGGAAAGGAAGAAAGGAGGAAGGAAAGGAAGGAAAGGAAGGAGAGGAAGGAGAGGAAGGAGAGGAAGGAAAGGAAGGAAAGGAAGGAAAGGAAGGAAAGGAAGGAAAGGAAGGAAAGGAAGGAAAGGAAGGAAAGGAAGGAAAGGAAGGAAAGGAAGGAAAGGAAGGAAAGGAAGATCCCTGGCTGTCAGAAGTACACACAAATATTTACAAGGTTTGTGTGAATCTGCACACAGTTCCCCTCACAGCGAAAGAGTTAAGAACAGAGATGTCACAATATTTATCAGTGCAGTAAAAAATATCATTTTTGGAAAAAAATATACCTTTAGTATTGCCTTTCTTAGATTAACTATGATAAGCAAAAGATTAAAAACAAAAACTTTATCTTCAAACACACATGAATAGTCTGTTATAGCAGCACTGCTAAAACTGGAAGGACAAAGCTAACCCGTAAATGAGAAACAGGAGTTTCAAACCACAAATGCCGAACACAAAACCTCCTAGTATGCTTTATAAGACTTCTGAAGAACCAAGCCAATCTACCATTCAAATTTCACTCTCAAGACACACAAATGCTCTAAAACCACGTCTTCCCACTGAAAGCATTTGACACATGCAGAACCCAGGTCAGTTTACCTCCAGACTGGTTCTCACACCACCACCTGCATCAGCAGCTCCTCACAGGTAACCCCTGCCTCTGGGGTCCCTCACAGCAATCACATTTGTCACAGGGGACAAGGAGCCCTTGAGCACAGAGCCTTTGTGAGCAGCTCCTCTGCACACTGCCAGGCCTTCCTTCCAGGGCCACCCCTGCTGTGGGTCTCACTGTGTGCCTGGTGAGCATGGTGGCATCACAGCAATACACACACAGGTAGTGGTGGGGAGGATGGACCACAGGGAGGGAGACCAGCGTGGAAAGCCCAGCTCCTCTCACCCAGTGCAGTACTCCTGCAAGGAGTCTATGCCCAGCCACTGACAACAGGACTGGCACCATATCTTCGAGCACCTCACTCAGCATCTGCAACCCAGGGTGAAACTGTCACTGTCAACAGAGGCAGCTTTGTTGGAGTACGGCAGTGGGGGAACCTCAGCAGCAGAGAACCATCTCCTCCCTATGTCTGGAGGGAGAAAAATTATTTGTAGGCACAGAAGTGGGCCTCGAGAAATAAGCTGGGGATTCCAGGTACTTGGGACACAGGTCCTTCTCACAGGAGCACCAGGAGGGTGATGTGGATAAATGCCCAGGACCACAGAGCAACTGCTTTGAAGCTCACACAGCAAATGGGACCACAGTAGGGACAGCTGTGTCAACAGGAAGAGGGGAAAACATTCCCTTCCCACACCTTTCCCATCTGTATTGCCTACCCATGGCAGACCTTGCATACAGGTATCCAGGATTTGGCCCACAAGTAGCACTGCAGATCTCTAATGATTGCAAAGCCATGGAAGAACACAAGTCTAAGTCCAACACCCAGCTGTGCCTGGCCTGACCACAGCATCACTGTTTGGGTTATCAGGGAAAAGTTTTTCACCCTGAGGGTGGCTGGGCACTGGAACAGACTTCCCAGGGAAGTGGTCACAGCACCAAGCCTGACAGAGTTCAAGAAGCATTTGGACAATGCTCTCAGGTACATTGTGTCATTCTTGGGGTGTCCTGTGCAGGGCCAGGAGTTGGACTTGATCTTGATAGGTCCCTTCCAACTCAGCATATTCTATGATTTTATGAACCCACAGAACAAAACCAATGTCCTAAATCCAGAGGAGACACTACAGAATCATGCAGAGCATCCAGAAGCTTATCCCCACTACAGAGCTCACCATTTGCACACCGCAATGTCACCACTAAAAAACTTCAATCAATGTGAACAATAACAAGAGAAAAAAAAAAGTTTTTGACATCCCCTACAGTTTAGGATAGCAGCAATATTTAGTGTGAATTTCTCTGCTCATCAAGCTAGCTACTCAAAAAGATGTCAGAAACTTGAGAGAGAGAGAGAAAAAGAAAAAAAGAACTGAATGGAAAGACTGAGCTCCACGGTGTATCCTCATTGCCTGGCGCTCATGACTCGTGGCTTCATTTAATTTCTGGAGTAGATGGGAGTCTCTTTCTCTCTTAAAAAAAAAATAAAGTATCTTTGGTTAAAGAAAAAAACAGGTTTATTGCCCTTCAAATTGCTAATGGAATTGCCTTCCAACCAAATTACAACACATAATCCCTTGAATATATAAAAAAAGGAAAAATGTCACAGTAAAAAGTGTCCCTTTCTTGGAATGTTTTGTGTATTACACCAAAACTACTAGATAAAGAGAGAGAATTAGAGACCTGCCAAAGCCCAATTTGTTGGGTACAAGCAGATAAAACCTGCCAAGGAAGATTCAATTACATCTGCTCTCTCAAATGACTGGATTTAACCACTCTACAGTGAAATCTGCTTCCGTTTGGTTTTTCCAGTCTGCTCATGTCAGTGGTTCTCTACCCTCCCTCCTGCATTCTGACCTCACAGCAGGCAACAGAACATCCTCCTGAGGAGAGACAATGCCTGTGCTCCCTTCTGCTTCCTGCACGGGCAGAATGCAAGAAGACACAATGGGGAAAAGAACCACTTTCTCACTCTGCCAGCCATAAGCCACCCATAAAACTTCCAGTATCTAAACATTCTCCTACCCCTTCAAGTTTCCACACCATGTACTCCATGAACACAAGGAACACCAACTGACCCAAACCATGACAATCCCATTTCCTCTCCAAAGGACTCTGCAAGCAAAACCAGCTGGCTGTTATTATGTGTGTGGTACTGACAGCATGCAAAGCTTTTACTTCCTCTGCTGAAATGACTGTGTTTCCCCTATGACCAACCACACCTTCATCCATACAATTCCTTTATACAAGTGTGAGGGAGGAGGTGTTGCTCAGCTCCATTATACCCACCAGAAAACACAGCTCTCACACAGTGCTGCACCATCAAAGCAATCTGATGGCTGTGCTGTCATCTCCTGTAATCAGCATCCCATCACCACGACTGCCTGGCAGACCAGCAGCTCCAGGATGGACAATGTGAAAGGTGGCTCCTCTGACATGCACTGTAACCCTTCCCTCTGCCAGTCTGTGCTGATGTAACAGTTCCACTGCCAAATACCCCCCAAAATCAGATCTGAGCCCATGTGGGAGAGCAGGCCAGATGGGTACACAGGGAAAATGCAATTAATACAAGCCAAACACTACTGTGATTGAGACTGCAACCTTCCATGCTTCGCTAATCTTAGGCCAGAGAAGCACATAAACAAGTATTTAACTTGAAGTTCTTTAGCAAAGCACTCAAGTGCATGATTAACTTTTAGTCTTTGCTGAAGTCCTATAATTTTTCTTTATGGAATTAAAATTCAGTCACTGCTTCCCCCTAGTCTAAAAGAGCAGATGATGCAAATCAAACCATAAATACCTAAACTGTAGCAACCAGAACAGCATAACGAAATTCCACAACAAATAATTGTAAAAGAAGGGAAAATCTACATCAGGAACAAACAAAGAAAAAAATCAAACCAAGCATCCTGGCCTGTGGACACCTAATTAGTCTTCAGTGAGAGCAGAAGAGCAGGTGAGGAACACTGCCCTGTCTGCAGCCCTGCTTTACCCAGCTAATGCCATCTGTGTGTGCCAGTGTGCTTTATCCAGTGACGGGACTGAGAGCCACCCTTGCAGCTCTGCTGTGGCTCCTTTGATAGCCCTGTTTCTGGAGAGCCATCCAACCGTGTCCTCCTTTAGGAAAACCAAACCCCTAATATGTAGTGTGGCCTTGTGTTCTTTGCAAGAGCTCAATGATCATGGCTTGGAGCACAAATAAGTCTTAATCTCATATAAATGTCCTTTCAAGCTAAGGGATGGTGAGCTGGATCCTGGGGCACCAGGGTCCTTACCTGCCTTTGATCCAGCTTTCCTGACAGATCATTATGTTAGCTGCTAGCAGGTGTTGGCCTCTGAATGAATGTTTCTGGACTTATCCTGAAATGCAGATATGACCCAGAGGATAACTCCCGCTCCTCAAGGCCATAACCACTCTCACTGAGCAGTCCCACTCTCCCAGATTAGTGGCAGAGTTTTCATCATCAGAATAATCTCATTTCTCCTTCCTCCTGCAGTTCTCATAATCACAGTAACCCTTCCAATGCCACTGATGAAGAGAAATAAAATTAACAACAATAACAACAATAAGAGAAAAAAAAAAAACCCACAAAGTTTAAGGAATGCGTGTGCAATTAAAATCCAGAGTAAAATATAATAATAATAAAATAATAATCATAACAACCATACAATAAAATAACATTATCTTTCCTTTTCATGACATAAGCAGCATGATGCTCTCGCTCCCAAACTGGTGAGAGAGGAGAGGAATGCAAGAGAGAGAGCAGGGCTTTATTTTCCTGCCTCAGACGAAAGGGGACATGTCTTTCCAAAACAAGAGCGGGGGTAAGGTGCATAGGCTGCTGGGAGATTGCATCCTCATCCACAGTATACTGAGCTGGAATGAAGGACAGGCAGGAGAAGAAAACTGTGCAAGAGTAGCCCAGGAACCAGAGCTAGCAACCAGGAAGGTTATTTGGTGGTTTGCCAGAAGACAATGGCCTTGTTGAACAGCCTAGGCATAGCAGGATCCCTTCATCTTCCAGGCCAGCAAAGCACTTACCACAAAACAATGTATTTGTGCTTGTCCCTCTGTCAGCTTTTCCAACCTGAGAGAGCCTCCTTCCTCACTGCCACTCAGGGAACCCATCCCTCACCACCCTGCCAACAGACCTGCTATTTTCCAGCATCTTGCAAAACACCTGACTACTCCATGCTCTAGATACAAGGAAATGTAGAGTGGAACTGAGCAGCCCCATAGACTTCAGCTTTCATGGAAACGTTCTACCAAACTCCTTTCTCTCCTTCCTCCTCAGGACATCCACAGACATGATGGTACTGATGCACCAGTGCAAGTGCCATTACCAGGGAAACTCCCCACTGAACCAAACCAATGACAGGAAAGGCTCTCTTTAGAAACTGTTGGAAAACAAAACAACCATGTAGCATTCCTTGGTGTGGAGGACCAACCTACTCTCCAGTTCCAGGGTCACTCTGCCATTGCAGGCAGTTTTTCGGGGTGTAGGTGAAAAGAGAGCAGGGGAGGCACACAGTGTCACAGCTATGTTAGAGTGGGTAAGGCTCTATGTATTACAATACTCTTTTCACTTAAGAAACCTGAGATTGACTCTCTCAACTGGATTTTCTCATGCTTGCTTTGGGACTCCAGCCCTTTCCTGACCCTTTCTCATCAACAGATACAGTGAGAGATGTTGGCAACAACTAGTGTTTCCCCCTATCAAGGACTAAATTTTTGTTCCCATTTCAGACACATGACCAGGACAAGCTGATGATGAGGGTGGACACTGTCCTCCCACTCCATCGAGAACATCGGCAAACAGCAGAATGAGAATTTAGCTTCCAGGGAGGAAACCTGCTATTTCAACAGGACAGAAACAGACCAGTCTACAAATGAGTCCCCAGACCCTCTGGGTCCTCACAACCAACCTGGTTGCTTCTAGCCCATCCAGTGCTTGACAAAACACCCAGTTACATGCACTTCTGACCCCAATGAGCCACACCAACACCTCGCCAAGTGAGCTACGACTGACGACGTGAAAAACCCAACACCAC
>NW_005054326.1:5345175-5350059 GCF_000277835.1 Geospiza fortis | reverse complement strand
AAAAAAAAAAAGAAGAAGAAAGAAAAAGAGCTGAGAGTAAATTCCAACTAGCCTCAGTCAGTTTCTAGGAGTACCAGTGGAAGTAAACCCTTAAACCGCATCTGTAGTTTGGTAAGGCACTACGAGGGAATGATGTAAAACTAAGACTGTGACAGTTGTAATGGCTGTGCCGAGGAACACATCACAGAGAGAAGGCAGCATCTGCACTCACACGCACACACACACACCTGGACAATCACATTGTTACATGCCTATGTTATATCACTTTTCTTTGTGCAATCACATTGAGGAATAGTCTATTGGTATCATTGAAGTTCAACACAAAAGAGTAAAAAGGGGTATGACCTGTATAGTGCTACATTCTACCGGGGCTGGGGGCAGGGGGTTGGGGACAGCTAAAATGTCTCCTCCTATACTAAAATGGGTAGGGATTGAAAAGGAACACTTCCAAAAAAAGAAAACAAAACAAAAACCTAAAAAAAATGCAACTGAAATCCAACATACATTATTAGAGATCTTGTTTAGGAACAGCATTTCTCAGGGATTTATCCAGTGTGTTCAAGAAGAGGGAAAAACACCCCCATTGCTTCTGCTCTCAACCAGTGCTGCACATTCTGTTTTGCCCAGGTGTGTTTAAGTATAGCAGTGTTAGGCCCAAATTTGGAGCACTGGGACAACGTTTTGTCCTCCACCCTCAGCCTCCCTTACCCACTTTCTTTTTCTGTTAAAAATCCCCCCCAAACCTATGTATACTCTGGGATACAAAAACTGCTGTATAAACCCTTTGAAATGCTGGATAAATCCCTAATCCATATACCTACAGGATTAAAAACCTAATGGATTTCATTTTAGGTGTTCTGGACAACAAATTTCTAAATGTAGCTCACTATTGGATGAAAATAACCTTTAAAAGTCTGTTGGTGAAGTTCTTCAAAAGACAGGACCCGCTGGAGGGTCCTTCTCCTTCTCTCTTTCTCCCTAGTTTGGTGCAGAATGGTTGTTATTTTTTTTGTGGTTTATTGTTTTTTCTGTTCTTTTTTTCCATTTTCTTTTTTTTTTTAAATAAAAATTGTAGAATTGGTTTTTCCCCCTTCTTTCCTCTTTTTCTTTTCTTCCTAAAGTCTCCTTCGTTCAAGTTTCACACGAGCCTCCCATTGCATTGTTAGTTTGTCATGTTCTTCAATACAAAAGCGGCTGCCTCACTCCCCCCGGGCCGGGTGCGTCTCTCTCGCTCTTTATTCCAGTGTTTAGATGTAAGGGTACTGGTTGACCTTGGTGGGGCTCAGTGGGTATCCAGTGTAGACTGTGGAGGCTGGAGAAGCACTGATATAGGTCTGATGGGCAAACTGAGCCTGGTACTGGCTGGGGTGGATGGTGGGCGAGGGCAGGACGCGCGGGCCCATGCTGACGGGGACCTGGTGCACGATGCTGGCGGGGTAGGTGGTGTGCTGCACCGCGTGCCGGGCCGAGCCCTGCGAGGCCACCAGGTGTGCGACGGTGCCCGTGGAGCCCAGGGCAGCGGGGGCGGTGTATGTGTACAGGTGGGGCTGGGGGGGCAGGGGGGCGGCGGCAGCCAGGTGGGGATGGACCGTGCCGTGGCTGGGGCTATTGTGCGGGAAGGAGTACGGGGCCTGAGCTATCGTTGGAGTGATGTAGGCTTGCTGTCTCCGGTGACTCCCTGTGCGGTCAGTCGAGATGTGCTGCTGGCCCTGGATAAAGACAGCAACAGTGAGAGGTGGTTACAAGACACGAGATGGCTCTGTACCTCCTCGGTAGGGTCTGGGAACCTCCCTGCAACACCAGGACAACCTCAGAAAAGTCTCCTGAGCTCCTCTTGACACCCTCAGCATTCAGCCAGTCTTCCCTTGAAAACGTGTGACAGCAATGGGTCCCTCACAAGCCCAGGAAAACCCTGTAGTTTCATACATTGACCAAAATGACCCCCAGGAGGTAAGGAAGTCCCCCAGTTTGAGCTACAACCTGCCGACACAGCTACCAAAAGACACAACCTTGGACGTCCAGCTCCCAAGAACATCTTCCTCAAGTCCAGTTGCTCAGGCAACAAGTGTTTTTTGCTGGTGAACTCTCTGATGACAAATTGTGGTCTACAGATAGCTCAGGGGAATGAGATTGCCTAACTTTGCCTGGAACAGGCAATTTATTTTTGTTCAGTTTGCGTATTTGCAGTTAATGATTTCCTTGGTTAGTAAAAATAACCACGTTATTTTTTAAGGAGAAAACTCTCAGCTTGATTAGATCCTGCAGGTGCCTGGTGCCCTCATTGTCCTTAGCTAAAATTACTTGAGCACAGGAAACTTCTAGCATTGGGAAGGGACCAATGTACTTTTTTTTCCCAGGGATTTTTAAATTTGTTTTCTTGCACTGCACAAAAATGAAGGGAGTTTTCCCAATCATTTGTAATCAGAGTATTAAATTACCAATAAAGCAGGAATTAGAAGACAAGAAAGAAAATGCTCCATGCTATTTCCTTCTATTCTTCCAAACCTTTTAATCCTTTTTGTGAGCACTCTCTGTGCCATTACTGTGGAAATATGGTAGCCACACTCCTCCCCAACTTTTGCAAAGAGCATCTTGTCCACTTCCTCCATTTTCACACACTTTTATTTAAAATTTGTTCACATTTTTAAATTTCCTCTGCATATTGAAGGAGAACAGATATTCTTCTCCAAAATAAACAAGCTATTTTTCTTTTTAAAAAACAGTTCTGCTAATATCCAGCTCTGGATGCATACCAGCACCGTCCTCTGAGCTCTCCAGACTTTCTCCTCTTGAAACACTGGTAACTGAGCTTAACTTCCCTACCCTTCTCAACTCACCTCAGGGAAGAGAGAGGCCCCAGGTGCAGGATGTGAAAAGGGCATTATTTCCTGCAGCTCCTGGGAAGCTCCCTGAAAGTTCTGATCACAGACTGGGAAACGTCTCAAGAACTGCATGCTGCCAAGAAATGGGATTTGTCCAGATCTCAGCCCAGCTTTATCACAGGATGGATCAAACTCATTACATGAGGTCACCTATATACATAGAGGCTCTGGTTCGCCTTGTGCCACCTGATGGGGACTTCTCTCCCAGTCCCACAGCCAGGCTTATGCACTCTATGCACTTGGAAGATATTCTCCCCACAGTTACTTAGAGCTAAGGAGAATTCAGTCCTTCCTACATGCTCCTGCTCCACTCCTTTGTGGCTGAGTCACTGCATTTCCCCTCTCATGTTATTCCCACTCACTCTGTTAGACCATCAGGCTTCGGAACACACAGGAAGAGTACCCCCAGCCCGCTCAGGGGTGTGATCTGCACTACCTCTGCTGCCTGAGCTGGAAGATCAAGGTCTGCAGTCAAGTAGAAACAAGTTGATCAAACTCAACACGGGGTCCAACTGCCACTAGACTGGAACAGGACAGCCCATGATGGAGGAGTGGTAGGTAACAGCTGGATGATGCACCACCAAAATCAGTCTTGGTTGACTTACCTGACTTAGATTTAGAGGCTGTTGCTGCTGGAAATGTGCTCCTGGTCGCTGCTGCCTATAGGCAACGGCTCCAGACGAGCTCCCTGAAGAGTGACCGCTGGTGGAGGTCACGGTGCTGGAGGACTTGGACTTGTAGGAGGATGAGTGGTGACTGGTGGTGACTGTGCCAGGAAAGGAAACACATTTGTAGCTTACATGACATTGTTTAATTACTCACCCTACCTTTTCCTCACCGAGTCTCCTCCAGAGTGGCTTTTGGGAGGAGACATACAACAGAAGCAGGTTAAGAAAACTGTTTCTCTCAAGTAACAGAATACCTTAGTAGGGCTTGATATACACGACAGGCCTGTTATCCTAGAGGCAGACAAACAAACCTGATTAACTGGACCCAAAGCAGGTCTGGAGCAGGCTTTATAGATCCTTCAGAACCATGAGACAATGTTCTGCCAGCAGAACTGTACAACAGAGGTACAAATCCCAAGGAGAGGAAGGAAAGTATGGTGTGCACAGCTTAGAAAAGCCCTGGCTTGCCTAACATCAGGTGTGTGGGAAGGGAGGGAGAAGGAGCTGGTAGGGAGCTCACCCTTTGAGCCTTTGTGTTCACCAGCAGTGCATCCAAAGCAAGGACTGCCAGGTAGCTCAAAGCCAACACCTTCGGGCCAGACTTCCACCATAAAGCCCTTTTCAACACATCACACTATCTACCATTGCAGAGGTTCTTGGTGAACAAACCTCATCAGTCCACAGTGAAGATCCTGGGGAAATGTTCTTCCCAGAAACATCAAGTTTGGATGAAAATTCACATGTTTTCAATCTCTTACCCGTTTTAACAAAAGCCTATGGAAAGGCAAGGCAGCAAAGGTTCACACTGGCATTTAGGTGACTTTCATGTCAAATGTTGGGCTAAAGGCTGCATTCTGCTCTTGGGTTTGTACAGAACTAACTGGGACCGACACTTGCCCCACGACTCCTGAGTGAACCACGGCACACAAATAATGCAATATGGCTACCAAGAACAGATGTGTCACTTGAGAGAAGTGCAGGAGCACAGTTTCTTTGGAAAACAACCCAACCAAACAAACAAAATGAAACTGAACAATGAGATTCTTCCAAGATAAATCATTTATTTCTTACTAATTTTCTTGACGGAAGAGGTGCAATTTACCTGGTGCCAGGCTATCGCACTCTACCAACACCTCACTGGCCTGGGTTTTCAGTGGTGGCACGATGATGGTTCGGGGGTTCCCACTGCAGTGAGTCTCTGGAACCCCTTTGGTGTCGTAGCTGTTCCCATTGTTCTGCCCTGTGCGATGCTGCACGGCGTAAGGGCTGTTGTTGCTGGAGGAATCGGAGTAGGGGGAGTCATGCACGGTGACACAGCTGATGACATTCTTCCT
>NW_005054326.1:5338748-5345132 GCF_000277835.1 Geospiza fortis | reverse complement strand
TCAACTCGACACCATTAGAAGGCTCTGCCCGTGGCAGACGAGCTCTGTAAGGACAAAGCACAGCCTTCAGTCTTCTGCCAGAGAGAGGCTGCTTAAGCCAAATCCCGGGCTTCAAAACTTCCTCGTTACTATTCCAGGAAAGCCTTCATGGAGGTCAAGGAATGAGTAAGATGTTGTGGATAGATCTTATATTCACACTGCTTAGAATAGCACTGAACCAGACTGCCAGATTTATTTTCAGACTGCTTTTTATGTATGTGTGCAGTAGAAGCCCAGCAGTTATACTATGCTTTGTTGCAAGTCTCACCACCCACACAAAAACGTGGCAGTTTCTCCCAGCCTTTCAGCAATGATTTAATAATAGATGCTATGACTTTTCATGTTTAAATTCCATGAATCTACAAAACACACACCATTCTATTTACTAAGATGGTACAATGGACACATATTCTCATCAATAAGCATTTGAAAATGAGGAACAAATGAGAAAGAAATGAACAAAGTATGCAATGCTTTTGATTTTCTTCCATTTCTCTGAACAGGCTCTGGGTCTCCTGACTCTAGTATAGATTATCAAGGTCCTGCTGCAACTAATCTATCTATGACATCAAAAAAGTGATTAAAAAGGCACATCAACACTTCCAAGATTAGTGCTGGAAGTTCATTAGACTAGACTGCATGAGTACGATTGGGATTTGCTCCGGCTATTGTGTCTAATTACTCCTCATGGCTTCTCCTTCCTGTTATGAGCTTGTTTAGGGAGAAAAAGAGAGAGTGAGAAAGAGGAGGGAGGAAGGGGGATGGTGAAGATTTGCTTAAATGGCTCACATCCTTGACAGTGCACAGACCTTGACTACAGAAAATAGCTGTTATGTTTCACTGATTGCATTATGTTGTTATGGCAACTGAAGTTTTTAAAATGATGAAAAGAAATGGATAGCACATAAAAAGCTAAGTAATTAGGCTTAATGGTGGAAACAGCCCCAACAGGAACAGAAATGCCATGGAGAAAAAGGAATCTTAACTTCATGAGTGTGCACTTTAAACAGAGAGCGATCTCTTTCCCATGGAGCGCCCTCTCCATTTTCTCAGTCTGGCTAGTCCAGTCCAGGGAACAGCTGATTAATCTGGTCTCAGTCTGTGATGGAGCTGCTTGTTCCCTGGTCTCAGCACCACTTCTTTCCCAAAGGGAGGTGGAGCAGACACTAGAACAGTTTCCTTCCAAGGACATTGTTTGCCTTATTTATTTTCACAGTCCTAAAGGAGCCCTGGTGGGTTCCCTTCAACTTGCCCATGCCCAAAGCCTCTCTGTCAGCATTCACAACCTGCAACTCACCCCCGGTATCCCAAGACTCAGGGTTGGAAATCTATTTTCTTTTCCCTTTAAAGAACACCTTGGGTTGCTGCATTCACAAACAAGTTCCCATCACACAGATGTTCCCTGGGCTATCATCACAGGGGCCTGGTGTGCCCTGAAGAGGACAAAAGACCACGTTGCTCTACTCACAGTGAAAAACTTGTTTCGAGAGGCCCCTGCCATCCTAAAAGATTGTAACTTGAAACAGGGTAGATGATAGAGAAGGAGAGGGAGCTATTGCACAGTTGGAAAGAAATCCTTCCAGGGGCAGGGATGGATTGACAAGGAAAATGTACAACAGCAAACCCTCATATTCTTACTTTTCACAAGGAGCGGGAGAGCACTGGATTAGAAATGGAAAGAGCAGCAGTGCATCTTAGATGGACAATGACTGTGTGTGAAGAAAGATGCAGCAGTTTGGATATGCTGCTATGAAAGAAGAATATTAAGTCAATAAAAATGACTAATATTGCATCAATATTCCCCTCTCCATCAGTAGAAAGGGCTGTAATCACACATTTATGAGTATCCACGCTGCTTGCCCTTTGCAGCTACCCTTGGCTGCCAGTTGGGAAGAGAGATATATTCTTTATCTCTGACAGTTATTACATTTTATAAAGAAAAATCAAGTCACTAAAGAGTTTTCTGACAACTGATAAGGTCTAACTGTTCTTTTACAGTCCCTTCCTGATCTAAGTGGCTGAGCTGCTGAACTGGAAATACTTGCTCTCAGCTGACAATTGACATGAGAAGGTTGAGCTGTAGAACTGGAAGGGTAATTTTCTGTGTAATCTGTGCTATTTATTGTTTTAGTATGGGCATATTTTTCACCAGTTTGATTGAGGGCTTGTCA
Organism: Geospiza fortis; assembly: GCF_000277835.1. Classification (NCBI taxonomy): domain Eukaryota; kingdom Metazoa; phylum Chordata; class Aves; order Passeriformes; family Thraupidae; genus Geospiza; species Geospiza fortis. Next base: position 5,342,922 of record NW_005054326.1, on the reverse strand, counting down.
AAAGAGGGACCATGGGATTTTTCTCCTTCAAAGTGTTAAAGCTCCTTGGTTACAATAAAAAATTCAAGTGTAACTGTTTGATTAAATAAGTAAGTGACCCCAAACCCAAACATTTCCAGAGAAAGGGACCATATCAGGGTATTAACTCATTTCATGGATGGGAATCAGAAAAGGACCAGAGCTATGGTCCTGCCAGGCCTTATGCAAGTGCTCAGCACTGCTGATACGTGTCATTTCCCAAAGTCAACTGGTCTATTCCTGTAACAGAGCTAAAGCCCATGGGTAAATATTTGCAGGATTAGGGCCCAAGTGAGCACCCTCTCGATTCAGCAGGCTGCATCACTTCAAGCACACGAGGAGTCCCACTGGAAGCAGCTGGATTTCTGTCTTTAAGAAAGGTAACAACTGTGGTGGATGTTACAGCAGGCAGAGAAGTTCTCTGTCTGGACTAATCACACATGCCCAGAGCTCAGCACCTGGTGTACCAGAGCCTGCCCCAGAGATTAAGGGTGGGAATTTCAAAAACATCAAAGGCCCAACTCATGCTGAAAATCGGTTGATTCACAGGCCCAAAGATACACTTTAATCCAAAATGGAGGTTTTTGAAAATTCAGCCCAGCAGTTAGCATTCCCCCTACCCAAAGTCTTCTTGATAGCCAGCAGCTTCCCCCTTCCAGCTCCCTCTCAGCTGCTCTTCCCACCTTGCAGTAACCCAGGAGTTATCTGTGTGAGGCCCAGGCTGATGGATCACCTTCCCTGCTCACAAACTATCAGGACTGAGAGCCTTTACCTGTTCACACAGCACTTGCCTACTCAGCAAGCTTACTGTATTCCTATAACTCAGCCACAGCTTTTGGGGATGTTTGTGCTTACACAGAAGAATACTATTAAAAGTCTTTGCCCCCTTCCTATTAAGCTCTCTCCAAGCCTGGTAATTGCTTTCCCTCCTGCATGCACAGAAGCAGCAGCAAACAGGATTTAGTAGTTTGGAGAGCTGGTCTGTGGTCCTAGGGAACTCATGTGCCTGTCTGCATTGTGTGGGAAGGTGTATTTTAATTCTCCAGAGGAGGGAGGGGGGAAGACTGGTGAAGTGGCAGCAAATCCATCCACACAGAATGAAAAGCACACAGAATGAAAAGCACAGAGTCAGGCAGGCTTTTTAACCCTTACTGCCAGGGTTTGTGTCAGCCCTTTTGGGGGGGCACAGATAAAACAAGCATTGCTTTGTATGTTTATTATTAGTGTGTGAGTAGTATCCCATTTCCACCTGGTCCTAAAGAACTTATCCTCAAACTTGGACCCAAACTAGTTCATGTCTGTCCAACATGCAGACACAGAGCACAACCACGCCTTTTAAGTGGAAGCAGGTCTTGGAGATGGCTCTCTAACATATACCACCCTTGGGAGTGCCCAGCAGAGATGGATGAGGGTCCCTATTCCCTCCAGCAAGGAGAAGCCTCATAGAGGAAAAGAAAGAAGACATCCATGCACAGGCACCCTGCAAGAAACTAAGGTGGTCACCTGAGATGGTGTTAATGGAAAGGTGCTGAAGACAGATGTTGAGAACAAGAAGTGAGTAGAAATTAAGGAAAGGAAGATGCTGAACTAGGTGCTAAAATAACGCTGAATCCACCTCAATAGCCAAAGATAAGGACAGAGACAACAACTCCTGAGATGATTTTCACTTGCTGAAGGCCCACCCCAAAAGTTTGGTATGCAGCAGCATTGTAGGAACAGGATCTTTTTTCCCCTGAATACCTTGAGTTACAGCAGAATCACAGAAAAACCAAATGGTGTATAGTGGGAGCAATTTTTCAGCAAATGGCTCACTCCAAGAGCTACAAGCCTTTCACTGCTGCTGACACTGTAGCAACAGAGCCTTTTAGCTCTCAAGGACACCAGCATCTGGGGATGAAGGCAACCATAGCACAACTGTACCTTTGAACTGGTGTGCATATACACCAGGGCATGTTAGCTTTACCTCACATCACAAAAACTCTGTTCTAGGTCTCTGAAAACTTAATGACATGCAACCCTTTCAGTTTGCTGCTTCAGAATAATCCACCTATTTTAGGAAAGCATGGAGTCAGCCAACAAAAACTCACACCACAACGGCAATAAGTCTCCTTAATGTTGAAATCTTATGCCATGCATAGCTCAGTGCTGGGAACGTGCCCTCTCTCTCTTCAGCTCAACCTCCATCCTGACCTGTTAATCTGCTCTCACCTTCTTTGTGCATTTGTGATGGTAAGAAATGTTTATCAAGTACCACACTGAGGCCATTTTATTAGGCTATACAGCATGTGTCACTGCTATTTAAGTCATATAAACTGAATTGCTGAGCAGGTTGTAAAGGTCCTGCTGCTGAAGGTCTGCTGACAGAGCTACTGTCTATTCCTGTAATTTTAAGTATTAGCTGCATGTCAGTGTGTTCTGGAGATGGAAGGCAGCAATCTTTTAAGCAAATGACTGTGGTTAGTCAGTGTATTGCTATGCAGAGTCAGTGCATTACTATGCACAGCAGAACACAGCCACAATAGGCTAGATGTCAAAAGAGAATTACAAATGGTGTTTTGCTCCTCGCACATGCACATCAGCAAGTTGACAAAAACACCTGGTTTGTGCCTGCCAGCAATTTCTGTGTGTAAGTCTTCTGAAGTGGGCTCCACCACCACTGCACTACAACGTGAACAAGGTGAATAAAAACTTGCTTATGCTCTGTTACAGAGGTGAGACTCACACAGAAACTACACCACAGAGCTTCCCATCTTAAGAGGGAGGGGAAAACCCCGTAAGTCCACAAGGATTTTGTGCCAGTGAAGATGGTCAATGAGGCAATTCCTCAGTATGCCAACACAGCAGCAGCAGTCAGTCTGCCTTGTCCAGAAATACTGTGATTACTGTCAGGATCCCATGGAAAACCAAGCTGGAGTGATTTTACCTATGACACCAGCACAGGCAGTGGGGAACTGAGGGGCTCTCCTGCCTCTTTGGAAGCATCCCCAAAACCAGCCAGCTGAAGGCCATCATTGTATTGTTTCAAGGAGAGTCAGGTTTTCCTTAACTGCTGCACTCATTGCTTGGAGGGGAGGTCACCTGGGCATGTCACAACAGCCACTCCCCTTCTTTCCACCCCTTCCTCCTGCAATGCATGGATGCAGAAATATCCCTCATTGGACCACCAGTGCAGCCCAGAGCATCCCTCCCCAGGACCTTGTGTGCTCTCTCTCCCTGCCACAGTTCCAAGGTGCCTTTATGCCTCTCTGTTCCATGTCTCAGCTCTTGCTTTCTCTCCACTTTAAGCTTCAGAAATATTTAATCAAGGGAGGATTTACATTTAAACCAGTGCAGCAGGTGAAGCTGCACGCGGGGGCGCAGTTAACCCCTACTATGTGCTACTTGCTGAGTGTGTGCTCCAACCACTGTGACTGCACTTGCACCATCAGTCTGCTGCCCTGTCCACAAGACTTTCTGGCAAGAGCAAGCAGAGAAATTAAAAAGGAGTAAGTTTTTAAAAACAAATATCAATCTGCTTTCTGTCTCACTCTCTTCACAGTGCTTTACAAGTAATGGTTAGATCTAGTATCTTCCATTCAGAATAAATAACAGTTGGAGTTATTATCTTACAACACAGCACTGAAAATCTCTTTGCCCTGTGAAATCTCTCTAAAGTATTCTGAGCTGAGAGTCTACAAGCTCATTAAACAAACAGAGTGACAAAACTGTTTCCTATTCTTATAATGCTCTTTATAAGCCATTATTCCCCTGCTGTTCTATAGGACAAAATACCACATGCAAAACTTTGTGAGCACCAGAAACCGGGAAAAACAGATCCATTTGGTAAAAACGTTCCCTTTTTATTTTGACCATTTCAATTCAGTTTTCTTATTATTTACTTACATTTTGAAGGAACAAAACCCTTCATTAAACCAGAAAGGAGAAGTCCGCTACTTAATTCGTTAATTTCCTGGCACTTTCTTCCCTTAAACAAAGGTCAAAACTTTTTGTAGTTTTGAAGCTCTTCCAGATTTCACTGTGTTGAGGGTATTACTAGAAAAAAACCCTAAATGTAGCCAGCAAGAACGGCTTGTTTTTGATGAAATGACTTTTCTAATCAGGAATTTGCCCCCTGGAAAATCTCTGGCCATCTCTGTGAGGATGTGCCCTGCTGGAC
>NW_005054326.1:5286609-5338730 GCF_000277835.1 Geospiza fortis | reverse complement strand
TGCCTTAGGCACAGGGCTGGGGCCCAGTAGATGGCCCCCTTTGACAAGGCTCCACCGAGCAGGTCCTCCAGAGCTCATCTCATACCTCCTCTCCTGCACCTCTACCCAACAGGAGCCCAACATTTTGAGATGACTATTGATTTTATAGAGATTACACCAAGCTACACTCACCAACGGTGCAAAATGAAAAATGTGCTGTCCTGCCTTCCTGATCAGCTGGTATTTCATAAACACATAATGCTTCCTACCCTTCAGTAGGAAAAGGAAAATTCTACTCACATCGCAATTTTTCAGATTTTTCTTTCACCAATAAAAAAAAAGTGCATTCCCTGTATGAAAAAAGCTCTCTCTGGTTCTGTGGTATTACAGAAAGGCTTTTCTGTCTGAGTAAATCCAAGCTGTAGTATAAAATATACTGCATCAGCAGTATCATATTTTAGCAACATTGCCAGTACTTCTTAAACTGAGACTGACAAACTCTTACATTGTCAAAGGATCTACTACTTCTCACAAGCAATCTCTCTTCACTGAGGAATCAATAAAATAAACTTTTTTAGTCTCATGGGTCAAAGGGGAATTTCTAGCCCCGGAAGAAGTAAAAGAAAGAGGTGCTGTAGCAAATTCAGGAGCTGATTCAATGACAGGGAAGGTAATGCAAAGTTATCACTGCTATCAATAAGATGTGATCAGACAACTACCTTTGATCTGTGAAACGCCATTTGCTTTCTATATTCTAACCTAGAAAAAGTTAAGGTTTCTAGGATGTGAAAAATAGCACGTTTCAAGTGATTTCTTGAAATTTTCACCCCCACACCACAGCCATTACCCAATATGGTAATATTTGCATATATGAGCCAGACAATGCATTCTTTGCATGGTTTCATTTTCTACTCAGATCCTGAACCTTTGGGCCCTGATTACATTAAGCACATACTTCACTGTCACTCCCATTTTTCCTGGAGCCAAAAAAATAGGCAAGAAAATTTAGAGGCATTTTCCTGAATGAAACAAACTTTCAATGAGAAAGACTTCAACTTCAGCAGGGACAAAGCTCATTGGCATTAAATGCTGATACAGCTTCCTTGACTGGAAGTTACACTTTCACTCCAGCTGAGAACCTGGTCTTACATCTACCCATGTCAAAAGGTACTGAGCAAATTGATTTTGCTCTCCTGGAGACTTTAGCCAAAAACTTCTCATTCTGGACATGCTGTTTTCCACCTGTGTCTCTACCTCTGATTCTCTATTTGCTCTGGTTACATCTGCAAAGGAAATTTAACTCACTCATGTCCATGCAAAGTGTCTCTATGTGGCTCAGAAATTAAATCTAGCTCTTAAGCTCTGGCCTCTCTGGAATGCTGGCACCCTGGTACTCTATAGATATGGCATATGGATACAAAAAGTAGCCAGGGATCTGATCCCAGGCAGGAACGTGTCCGGAATATGCTTTAGTCATATCAAAGCCAGTTTGTTTATGTATGTCTGGCTCCCAGGACAACTTTTCAAGCCCTTCAGCAGACTCAAATCTTTTAATACCTCACACTCCCAACTCAATATCTAGACATGTTTCTGAACTTTGTTCTGTCTGTCTTTCTGGAGAGGTGCTGAGTAAAGAAACTAGTCAGATGGCAGCAAAGCTGAAGCAGAGAAAACAACCATTGGCTGAAGGGGCTGTAGTATCCCAGCACTTTCCTTCACCTCTCTCTAGACCCAAGAATGACACCCAGATGGTAAGTTTAAGGATTTGTACATAATGTCCCAAAGCCTGGAATCAGCACTATGGGTAAATATGCTTTAAAAGAGCTTCCATGACCCTTGAGTTTTCAGCATCTCTTTTGTCTTGCCCTTCCTTTCCCAGAAGAGCCCTGGAAGTAGGGGCTCCTTATTTATAGTCCCCCTGACTTTCACATCAATCTCCATGCAACTCTTTCTGGAAACAAGCTTTCTTCCCCCATCTAAGCAAGGAATGTGCAGCAATTTCTAATTTTTTTAAAATTTATTTTTAAAGTGAAGTATGTTACACTGTCCTGTGAACCACTGCATTCATGGCAAGGCTGACTTTGAGAGGCACTGAGCCCTTACTGCCCAGTGTTCACTAGCACAGAGAGAGGAATGGGAAGTAGTGGTGGCTGTTGGGAAGCATTTTGAAATTCTAGCCTGAATCATATGGCTTTTCTTTAGAGATTTTTAGCTCCTGGAGGCCAAATGTGTCACATCTGCTCTGTGCACATTTGCAGGCTTCACTTATCACCACACTGCAAAGATGCAGAGATACAGAGATGGATCTCTGGTGATTAAAGGAAAATCTGCCATGGAGTGTGTTCTAAATAAGTAAAAAAAATAATCCTCTCTCAACAACACTGGAAAGATATGGTTAAAAGTTTCCTATCTCAGTTACCAATACAGAGATGGTATAATTATTCAGCTGTTTGCAAAGCTACTTCTCTACATCTTATAAAGCAGAGTGACATCTTGTGACTGGCATCAGATGGGAAACCCAGAGCACTTGCATGTGATGAAAGGTGCTGAAAGGAGAGTCCTACAAAATTAAGTTCTTTCTGATCCACAAGGGATGATCAACAATGGCAGCAGTCCTGGGCTGTGCTGTCCACTTGGATGAGTTAATTCTCTGAGGAGCAAACTCAGCCCTCACTTTCTAGCCTCATCTCTGCGTCTCTGCAGAGTCAGACAGAAAGCAGTTTCTGCCACTTTTACTATAGTTCAAGAATATTTTGGCAACACAATCAAGATTGAGCAACTCTCTTGCAATATATTTATCATTATTGAGTATTTATGACAGAACCACTGTTTTTGAGAGCTTTTGAAAGAAAACATGAAAGAAACATATGGAAGAAGTCATTTAATGCTCTTTACAGATGCCTGGATCACTTAGAAAGAGAAACGGCAAATTTAAGGTCCCTTCCTTCCAAGGCCTTTTTCTGTCCTCGTTTTAAACAGATGTCTAACTTACAGAGGCTCATCACCACAGGCTATCTAAAGTCTTCTTTCCACAAAAAGAAGACAGAGAAAACTGGTCTTTCCTCTTACAGTTGAGAGACTATAGTAAGGAGAGACTACTGCACTTCCCCAAGGTAACACAGCAAATGTACAGCACAGAAGAGAGCATCACCTGAATCCTCAGCTAGTAATTTTCCTCACAAATCAAAGACAACCTGGCTGATGAGATGCAAACACAGCCACTGGAACCACTTCTATGTCAGAACCCAGGACATTCCTCTGACTGCCCTGGAGGACTCAAGACCCTGGCAAGCAGTCAAAGACACCTGTGTTTTCGATTTTAACCCATGGAAACAATTGCCAACTTTGTGCGAGGAGTTACAAGCCGCAAGGGTTTGAATAGAATGATAGTGAATTTATCACCGGGTGAAAATGTAGAATTTTGGAGTTTTTAGAATGGGGGTTCAAGAGGCAAGACGGAGGAATCTGGGTTTGTACTTCTTTCTCCTTCTTGCTCTTGTCCTCCATCTTCTGCTGTGATGGTGGCACTTTTGGATTGTTTTAGAGTAGAGACAGACTGTCTAACATAGGTGATAGGTATTGGAAAATTATTGTAAATAAACACGTTTTTAGCATAAAAAGATAACACTGAGTGTAACACTTTAGTATAAAAAGATAACTGAGGGTGATCAGTGTGCCTCAACCTGACCTGCTGGACACACCTCTGCAGGTCTGAAAAAGCATGTATTAGATAAAAGAAGATAAGCATGTATTAGATAAGAGAAAACCAGAGCTGAGGAATCCCAACTTCTTCGAGCATGGGGCTGGAAAAAGAGACTTTTAATACCTGGGGAGCCATTCCAACAACAACAAACCTGTCACTTCCACACCCCTCTCTCCTTCCCCTGTGCACAGAGAAGAGCAGAGAACAACAGCTCACCTGGTGGGTGCATGCTTCTGCTCCTCCTCCTCGTCCGTGTCACTGCTGATGGTGATGACGCTGACGGCGGGGCTGGGGGTGTCGGGGATGACGATGGTTTGCCGCTGCCGCTCCCGCGCGCCGCCGCCCGCGTCGCCCCAGCCGCACGTCAGCGAGGTGCTGCAGGCAGGGCTGGTGTGCACCATGGCACAGCGAGGAGGCGTGTTCTCCTTCACTCGTTTCGACCGCTGGGGCGAGCTGATGGACTGGGAGGATGAAACTTCATAGGTGGATGCATTGCTGGAAAGGGGGAAAGTGTTAGTTGGTTAGAACTCTGGGTGCTCGAGTCGCCCATTGCCGTGGTTTGGGAGTCCTGGTCTCTGGTTCAGTAGCGCTGACTTATGGAGTCTAGGGAAACTGCAGAGTTGGCACAGTCACCTCTTCAAAGAAGACAGTGCCTTGCATCACTTATTCATGTAATTGGCTGAAAAGTAGTTTCCTTTAATAAAAAATTCAAATTTGTTTTCCCTGGAAATTTCCAGATAAGAACTGCTGCCTCTCAGGAGTTTGCACTGGGAGGGTAAAGGCCAGCCTCAAATCCCAGACATACAGAACAAAGGCAGGCACAGCATGGCTGACACAGGAGGAAGAACCATCCAAATGATAATCCCTTCCTCCTGCATCCCGCATGGATGCATCATGACACTTTTTGGCCAGAAAAAACTAGAGGTAAAATTAGAATTTGTTGTGGAAAACTACAAACACTTATCAGGAAAACTGCTTTTATACACAGAAATGAATTGCTGTTTAAGAATCTTTTTCAATGAACATTTCCTGCTCAATACTTTATCCTTCAGGACAGTGGTGTCCCACGGATTAGAGCAGGCAGATGGGAGAACATATACTCAGTTTTATTCCTGTGTGAAGCAGCATACAATATATATAAATCAGAATGAAATAAACAATATATTTATTACACAGTAGAGAAACATTCCCAGTCTTCCTAGTTCAGCTTCCCTGCCTGACCAGTCGGAAAAGTGTCCCTTGTCACAGGAATCCAAACACAAAACTATCAGCCAAACAGTGCAGTGTGGGTCTACAGATGGGGTTATTTACCAAAGCACACTGACTAAAGCCCATTTCACTCATTTCCCACACTTCCTTTCTTGGTCATGTTTCTCTTTGCTATTGCAGAACATCTGGAGATTCACAAAGGAAGAAAACCCCAAAGTTCTGGTTTTGTTCTACTGTGGGGCCTGGGCTGCATGTTCAGCCTGGCCCAAAAGCTAACAAAAGGAATAGGTGGCATCCATCAAAAGGAAGTCACCCTGGCAGTATATCACACTACACCAACTTACACAGGCTCTTCTGCATAACAAATGGCTGCACAGTAGCATTCAAAGTGCTTTTTGAATACCAATGAGCAGCGTGGAGTACCCTCCTCTCCAAAGGAGCACGGTTCCTCATTTGGCACAAAAAGAATCACAGTCAATGAAGCTGTAGAAACCCTTTGCTCTGAGAGTGCCCCATTCCTCGTGGACACAGGCACCCCACCCTAAAGTGACAGGAGAGGGGAGGCCCTGCAAGGCACACTGGCTGCAACAGGCACTCTCTTTTGCTGGCTAGCTGGGGACAGAGCTGCCTCTCTATGTTATGAATAGACTAAGACAGCTGGAGCCCACCCAAAGTAAATCCAACATTAGAGAGGAGATAAATGGGAAGGATTTAAATAGTGGCCTCTTAACTTGAGCTGAACTGGTTGTGAACTCAGAGCTACTCTGGCACCAGTCCAGTCACCCAGGAAAACCACAAGCTCAAGCTTTTGCCACTGCACAAGTGGTGACCCATTCTGGTTCTCTCCCCTGCACTGTTTTGTGTTTTTTGATTTTAAAAAAGAAGTGTGTTAGTTGCACAGCCCAGAGGACCTTCTCCAGAGCAGCTGCACATAGATCTTATAGAGCCCTGTCCTCTGAACAGGATTACAGTGCTGTGACAGGCACTGCAACCATCCTACCATCCAAGCTGTGCAAGAAACCCCAGAGTTTCTCCTCCTTCCAGAGCCAAATGGTCCTACTGAGAAATGACAGATGCTAAGGACTGCTCTGTACGAGACACCCTTATAAAATGCTCCCTGTTTTATGCTGCCATACTCTTAATAAGGCCAGAGTATAATAATGGGTGTCTGTTGCTGGTGTGGACTGTTGAAGACAGGGGGTAATGACCTATGTTAGGAGCTAGAGAGCTCAGGTGGCCTAAAGCCACCCCAGTCCCCCACTCCCCGTGGCAGTAAAGCTCAGAAGACTGGCATCACCCCACTGCTTTTGAAAGGGCAGATCTTGTGTGTGCACATCAGGCACAGGCTCCTGAAGATGCAGCCTCCTCAAGGTGCATGTGCTGCACTGTGGAGGCCCTGGAGGGACTTCTCCTAAGTTATGCCCCACTGGCTCCTTCCCCTGTTCCTGTGCCTGAACATAGGTGTTCCTAAGGCTCTCCCTCCCTTTTCCCTGACTGGGCCTCACCTTGATACTGCCTGGAGAGCAAGGTCAGCCAGGAGGCCCCTGGGAGAGAGAGCAGGACCTTGTGGGGGGGAGTGGGTGTCTGAGAGGAGAACATCTCACCACATGGCTGAATTAAACATCTATGGATATTATGCAAACGCCTTTTTTGCTTCTTTACCCTGGACTTTACTAGCAGCAATCCAAGCTGCAACGCTGCACCTCAGGAGTGCTTCTTCCAGAGCATGTGGGAAGAAAAGGTGTGGCAACTGGGCACTGCGTCACACTGACCTGAGAACACGGTTAAGTTTTTAAATCATCGTGACTACAAGGCTCTGGGTAACTGCAGCAGTGTAACAAGCTGTATGAATGGGGCCTGAGTCTCCCATTCTGCATCTTCTCCAGCCACTTGCTCCCACACAAAACAATGCTCGCTGGGTATAAAACATCCCTGGGTATAAAACACCTCCTGGGTACCCGAGAGGCGAGGCAGCAGAGAGCCCCATCACGGAATGTGTGATCTAATCCCTCATGGGCTGTGGAACTAAACCTGTTTTGCCCCACAGGTGTCAGCGAGCACCCCTGTTGCCAGCAGGTCAGAAGGGGCCGGGCTGGGAGCCCCGGCACTCACCGTGGAGCCGACTGGTGCTGCTTGCTCTTCCTGGCGGAGGCAGCGGCGGCGGGCGGCTGGCGCATGACGTGAGCGACGCCCACGTTGACGGGCTGGGCGGCGGGCAGGGCCACGTGGCTGGCCAGCAGCGTGGGCTGCTGCATGATGGGGTTGTAGTGGCTGCCGTGGGCGTGCGTGTTCCTGCACAGCGGGGACACGGGCACACGGTGAGATTGCAACCGGCAGGCTCCTCCACACAGCCTCCCACCACCCTTCACTGAGGTGCCCTCTCCTCCAGGGTTCACAGCCTTCCCAGAACGGAGCATTCTCCCCAGGGAACAGACTGAAGGAGTGGTGTGGGCACAGCATTCCACTCCAAGGGCATGGAGCAGAGAAGTCTCCCATAGCTGTCAGACAGTGATATCACAGGCTGCTGCCCTTCTCCCCTCAGCTCTGTAGCCCAGCAAGACCCCAGCCCTCATGGCTCCTCCAGCACCTGTGGGTACTTCAGGGCTCCTCCAAGCCTCCCCAGTTTACCTCCAGTCTGCCAGCGGCTGGGTGCCTGCCATGGACTCTGGGATGACGGTGGCGTGCTGGACAGAAGTGTGGGTGGCCACCCCGGTCAGCTGCTGCCAGGCAGGAGGGAGCAGGATCTGCTGAGTGCCACTGGGCCACGCTTGCTGCCAGACAGAGGGAAAGCAATTCCTTAGCAAAAGGCATTGAGCACTGAACATGAGAGATGGTCCACACTCAGCTAGGGCCTCTAATAATGATCATGGTCATGCTACACAGCTCTTACCGCCTTTCAGTCACTGTTAGGAAACCACAGTATAAGCAGGAATAGTTATAAATACAGAGAATGCAAAGGAGGGGGCAAAAAAAAAATCCATGCCATACAAAGCAGCAGCTGTGTTTTAGGTTAAACAGGGAATGGAAGGGATCAAAATTTGTTGGCATTTCAAACCAAACATCAAATTTTTTAGCACCTTCTAATTTTGACTCTCTGGGCCAGCTGGACACTATGGCTCCATTGTTAATTTTCCCTTTCTATACAGCCAGCTTACTTTCTCAAGTAATGCACAGCTACACATTGCATACCTGTCCTCTCCATGTGTTCTCCAACTTTTTCCCCCCCTCTTAGAGGGTGGAAAATCTCTCAGCCCTTTGAGCTGAGCCATCATTCTGCTTGCAATCACCCCTCCAGCTGTGCTGCCACAGGCATGACTCAGGTTGTCCTGCTCCAGTGACTCCATGCAAGTCAGATGATTGTTTTTTTGGAAATGGGAAACTTTCTTAGCTATGTGCTGCCTGAATGTGGCTCTGGAAGGTTTTTGCTGCTGGGCTGAGGAACTCAGGCATACCAACTACAGCCCACCTTACTCCCAACCTGCACTACTGTACTGGACCTGTGCTATCTTACTGCTCTAAGGAGGCTAAATTGGAGGGGAGACTTCTTCCAGGCATGCATTTAACCCCTTCCCCACCCTCACAAGGATCACGTTAACTGTCCCCATCATTCCCTCCTGTCCCCCAGTAACACAAACCCCAGAACAATCCACCCCGCAGAAAAACGTTTTTTCCCCAATTCTACTCCTAAGTTTGATCATCTTGTAACTTTTTGTGTTGCTGAGTTACATGAAAAGGCTGCTATAGTGAGGCCTCTCAGCAACATCTGCAAAGGATGGAGAGTCACAAGGCTCCTGAGAGCCCTTCATCTAGGGAGCCACAGCCATGGACTGGTGATGCTTGGAGAAGGTAAAAGGATGAGGCAAAGGCACAAAAAGATCAGAGAGGAAAAGAGCCTTCTTATTATTCTCTTTCCTTTTTTTACCTCAGCTTTGCTTTAAAAGAGGAGACTGAACTACTGTTGAAGTCAATCCCAGGGGACCACCTGGATTTACTTGCAGACAAAACTGTTTCCTCCCTTTTCAGGAAGGGAATGAACAAATCTAAGCTCCTTGTCCGACTGCAGTGCATAAATTTAGATGCAGTGTCAGGGCCTAGGCACAAATTCCTCACTTATTAGGTAAGGATCACTGAATCATTTAATCTGCAGATAAGACTTGTCTAGGCTGATCCACCAGCCCTGTGTGCTGTGCTTACACATGGAAGGCTTGTCCTGGCAGCTGCAGCCTGTTCCCAGTCACTGCATTACTATGAAATGTTGGTGGGGTGGTGAAGCAATGCTCTGGCCCTTGTCCTCAGGAGCTGTGGGTCCCCTGGAGGGACCAAGATCGTACTCCAGACACAGAGCAGGAACAACTAATGGAATAACATTTTGAAAGCCAGTGGCAGGACCTCTGGAGGAAGTGCTGTGGGAAGGAGTTAAAAGGAGAGAAAATCAAGAATCCAGGGTGTTATTCAAGGGCAGGGGACAGTTCTGGGTCACACCATGGAAGCCTGCTGGAAAATGTACAGCTTTGTTTTTTTGAGATCTGAAGCTGCAGGAAGCTGTGAGTAAAGACAGGATCAGTCTCCTTTCACTGGTCTCTGTGCATACAATATGTGGACCACATTTGCTTGAGAGGATGAAGAGACCCAGAGAAGTTACAAGCAAGTTACTTTAGCCACCGACCCTGCATCTTGCAGGCTGCTTGCTCTGCCTAGCTCCATGCCACAGGCTGCAGACACACAGCTGCCAGACACGATGCTCAAGCTCTGTCAGTGCCTCCTGCCCTGCATCCCTCTGTCCCTCATCTGGGCCATCTGGTCCTGCACAAAATGCACAGGGAGAAGTGCATGCCAGCTGCACTGGGATGCAGTAAGGCTTTACCAGCCACAGGCACTCTGAGGAGTGCAAACAGAAACCTGTGCCACGTGCTGGGCACGTGGGGAGAAAGCCTGACAGTACCCCACAGTGCTGGGAGCACAAGGAGCAGCACCATGCCTCACCCGTGGGACAAATAAAGCAGGGGACAGACAGAAGGGGGCTCTGGAGGCGCTGCACTCTCTGCTGGGGCCAGTCCCTCTCACAGTTGCACGGCCCAGGCTGAAGAGCATTAGATAAGCAGCTGTGCATGAGAGGAACAGCTCTCTGCTGGGAGAGCGACACGCAGCCGCCAAGATCAGATGTGACTACAATGCATCACAAAGAAGCTGTGTTTTTCCATTCAGGAAACTGGAACTGGGTACAGATTTGTTTATCAGACCAGCTGCTCAGCCCAAACCGAGCGAGGCCCATGGACACCAGATGCCAGGGGCATCAATCAGAGCACCCTGCCTTCAGAGACAGCTCGTGTTTCTCACCGCGCGAGACAAACGGGCACAGCAACAGGCACATCTCCTCTCTCTTATTACATCAAAAATTAAAAGTCTGTGCAAGTGAGGAGTGTTTCTCAGAAACAGCCAGAATTTCCCTTTGGGACAGTGAATGAAATGTCAGTAGAAAGTATGAAATGGGATGCCCATGAAACAGGTGTTCACGTGGCACAGAAATTGGTGACCTGTGGGCAGGAGGGTGCTCAGGAGGAGCTTTACTACCAAACATTCCTCACTTGCATAGAACCCAGCAAAGCCACCACGAGAAGAAAGAAGGAGCAGGAGGTACTGAGATCTTTCAGGATCCTGCTGTCTTTGAGATGTTTCAGATCCAGCCCTCACCCTTTCAAGCCCCAAAGGTCAGCACACCACAGAAGGCATGGCAGAATGGAGGGGGCATGTAAAGCTAGCTCTGTGGCCTCCTTCACTCACTGCCTTCTTGCACAAGCAAGAGGTGCCAGCCACTGAGCCTGCACAGACTGCTCCCTGCTTTGCCATGGCTTTTGTCTCCCTGCCTCTTAGGCTCTTCTTTCCCACCAAACAAGGGAGGTGGCCCATGTCAGTTGTTACAACAGGCTGCAGCAGAGATTGGTTTGATGTTTCAGACAGCCCTCTGACAAAGGCTCTGCTATTGGGAAGGGGCAGGGCTGATGGAAATCGCACAGGCTGCAAGTTGCATTTTGATCTGTCTTTACCAGATAAGTGTGACTGGCAGCTGGCAAAGGAAGGCAAGAGCACTAACAGTCTTACCCCAGCAGTGCAACACACAGGAATAAACCCTGAAGTCTGCTGGTTCCTGACTGCATATGAATGTGCTGGCATGGCAGATCAAACAAGCCTGAGACAGAGATGTGCCTTTGTAACTAGCTGGTCATCTTTTCCAGCTTGCACAACTTAGTTTTAAGTATGCTAGGTGGTTTTTTTTTTCCCTAGCTGGTATCAGCAGAGGTACCACGGTGCCAGCTCAAAAACAGTTGAGGCACATTCACTGAAGCCTGCAGAAGGAGGAATGAACTGCTCCTCTGGTTTGAGAAGCTGGGGTAACCCCTTGAGGATGTGCATGTAATCAGTAATACCATTCCTGTTTGGGGTTTTTTTAGGAGGAACCATGCTTTTCCTGTGAGAACATTTTAGAGAATTGTACCAATAAGAACTGTTGACAAGGAGAGCTCCTTGAGTGTGGGGCCCTTGCCTCTGCCTCCTACATCTCTCTCATACCTCACGAGCAGGGGTCCCCAGAAAACAGAATGGTGAAAACTTAAAGCATGAAATGTATTTATCAGCAGCATGCAATTCACCAGTGGCTGGTGCAAACTGGTGCACCTGGCTGCAAACTACCCCTAAGATTTCGAGTTCAGGAGGATGCAGGATGTTATTATAGGTTCCTTCTCAGCAGAGGCCTGAC
This sequence comes from Geospiza fortis, assembly GCF_000277835.1. Classification (NCBI taxonomy): domain Eukaryota; kingdom Metazoa; phylum Chordata; class Aves; order Passeriformes; family Thraupidae; genus Geospiza; species Geospiza fortis. The sequence goes on along the minus strand of NW_005054326.1, from coordinate 5,327,085 downwards.
ACTGCTTTCCCTGAGGCTCTCCCACTGATTTCAGTAGAAAAGCAGAAAGAAAAAGGGTTTTTCCAGTGGCTTTTGCAACTCTGACACAGTCTTTGAGCTGAACAATAGGCTGGGGGAGATTTTGACATTTCAGAGAAAGCTGCAGACCCATATACAGCTGCCCAAGTCTCCAAACTGCACCACAGAAGGCCCTTAGAGAAAGCTTCTCTCCTCAGCCTCCAAGAGCCAAACAACACAGTAAATACCTGCTGAGCTCAGTGCCTTTTGCATTCCTTACCTGTGCGAGGAGTCCTGGCTGGATCTGAAGAGGCTGGGCCCCAGGAGCCTGGGTGACAATGGGGACGGCGTTCTCCATCCGCACCGAGTACCCGGCGTGCTTCGAAGGGGACGCTTGTAACCCTGTTCCAGCAGCACACAAGGGACAGCATGAGCCACCAGCAGCACTGCCAGCAACAGGGGCTGGCTCTCAGAGGAGCCTCAAGGCACTCCCTGATGTCCACTTAAATGGCAATGTTCAGTCCACTTAAATTGCAATGTTCAGTTCCTCTGAATAATCAGGTATCAGAGTGCCACCTGTTCCACCCCAGCCCAAAGATGTCCATCAAATGTTCACAAAAATGATATGGGTATAAAGGTGCAGAAAAGACACTTCCAAAGGCAGTAAGGGATTAGCTGAGTTTGTATTTTAGGGTACCTCAAGCACATGGGAAATAGTGCAATACAACGTGCACAGGTAAAAAAAAAAGGGGGGAGTGAATGGCTTCTCTTCCACATATTCTCTGGTTTAACAACAAGAAACAGTCTGTATCAGCCAAAACCCCTTGTTATATGAGAATGCTCTTTACATCCAAGTGGGATGGGAATCCAGAACTCCATACTCCCTCAGCCTTGATGGGGACAGATGATTTTCTCTAGCACAGTTTCTTGGGACTCATATTTGAAAGGCCCTAGCATACCCCAAACTCCAATCACTGCTGGCTGAGCCCCACATTAACCTGAGCTGGAGGAAGCTTCCCTCTCCAGCACCTCAGTGCATGGCACAGCCTGTGCTGCCTCCTCTACTTTGGAGCCTTCTCAAAGTAGCAAGCTGAGGATGGTCTCTTACATCCTCCACTTCTGAAGTCAAACCCTTGAGATGCATTTTAACTACGCTGAAGAGGTCTAGCTAAACTTCTCTAGTTCAAGAGAGCTTTGATAATCTTGCAGAACATTTAACAAGTGCCTGGAGACTAATGCACAGACAGGCTTGTAGATATGAAGAGCAGAAGTTGCACCAGCTGAACTGAGGTCTATTTAGACCACTTCCTACAGACACTTGGCAAGTTTTCCCAAATTGCAACAGCATGTAAAGTTAACAGAAGGACAAGTGGTTAAAACTGAGCATCTCCCAAGTTGTCTGACAATAGTTCCTACCACTAGTATACACAGGCAGAGCTGCTTGCAGCAGGACTGGAGCTGAGGGAATTGTCCTCATAAATGGTCATGGAAGCTGTTATGGGGGAGAACTCTCAAATCCACCAGCACCACACTGCCTGCTGCATTACCCTCCCGAGTTCCCCTTTTAGCAGTGGAGTCACTGAGAAGTGACAGTATGACCCATTACATACATATGTACTGATTTACTGGTATTGTGTGGGAAAGCTTTCAAGTTTACCAAAGTATGGCAGAAGAGCCTTAAACTTTATGCAGGGCAAAGGATGACAAGTACCACACATTCCCCCCAGCCCCTTCTCAGTATCAGCTGCCTCCAACTCAGGATGTTAGAGGTGCCTGCAAGATCCTCTGCCAACGCTGAAACAACCTCTCTGCTCTGATTTACTGGTCCAGCTCTTTTTCCTGCCACATGAGCTGCACTGAGGAAACTCATTTCCAACAAGAGCTGGACGAAGGAGCAGGCCAAGGCCTGGTGAGGCTGTCCCTTACCTTGGAAGCCTGGAGGGCAGACGATGAGGGCTTGCTGTAAGGGGTCTGGCCGGGCACAGATCTGCGCTGTTCCCGTCTGCAGGGGCATGCTCCGCTGGGCCACCGCAGCCATGGACGCCGCTGAGGGCTGGTAGAGTGCAGATTGGTAATTTAGTATGGAGACCTCGGGGTTGGCTAAGGAAATAGTGGCACTGGAGGAGGTGGGAGCCAGGTTGGTGGTCTAAAGGAATGACGGGAATTAAAACAAACAAACAAAAAAAAACAAACAAAAAATGAGGGAGATGGGTAGGCTGGAAGAAGCAAAATCCAAAAAAGTAATAAAGTAAAGTAGTGTAAGATAAAATAAAAACCAAACCAAAACAGCAAACAAGGGGTAGAACAGGACACTGAGGAGTAAAGAGACAAGGGCAGTGCTGGGGGAAGGATCACAATCTGCCCAAGTGTGCCACTGCCGTACCATGCCATGGGACCTCCAGCCATACTGCCCAGAGACCCAGCACATCCCCTACAGCAGAGCTGCAGCCCCATCTCTCACCCAACTGCCTCTGATTTGCAGCAGGAGGAAGATGGGCTCAGAAAATGTTGCTATCCACGAATCACACTGTTCACTTGTCATGTACCTAGCTCCAGAAGCTACTCACATTTCTTAGGTAAAATAGACTCAGCAACTCCATGCCCTGTGAAATCTCATCCTGAGAGGGAAAATCCATTCTGGCCTTTCCCCTTAGATACCTTGTATCTAAGATGGCACATGCCCCTTGAATTATGTTTGGAATTTGAAGTAATCAGAAGGCAGAACAGGAGGTAATGCTAATACTCGCAAAGTCCAAACTTCACTCGAATCGTCTTTAAAATCTCTTAGAGCAGAAACTCCATTTGGGGACGTTTCAAAGCCAAGAAAATCAGTCCAGAGTTCTGCAAAAGTCTAGAAATCTGAAGACATTTTTTTTTCTTTTTTTATTTGGACTGAGTCTAACAGTTGCAGGCAACTAACCAGCTCTGCCACTGCTCCAAATTGATGTTCTTAGCATGCATGCCTAGGGAGCCAGACACTACCACACTCCCAGACCAGAGCACATCCTTCCCCTTTGTAAAACATGCCAGCAACACTGCTGGAGATAGGTCAGACAGCACTTTCTTATGGTGAATGTATGAACCCAGGAGGAGGCTTTGATCAAGGTGCAGGAGAGAGCAGACTAAGCATTTTGCACTGCACTGGTTGCCACTGGACCTGTACTGCACTGCCACAGCCATAAAGGATGTGACAACAAGTTATTTCCTCCTCCTCCTCTTCTCTCAGGGCAGGGGCTGTGCAGTGCAATCTGCTGTCCTGTGCAACACACTGAGCAGCAACCACAGCAGCTCCCAAACTTGGAATCTCAGAAGCCATAACTGGAAGGAGGCAATCCCCAGATATTTTGCGGAGGTAGGAAACAAAAGAAAGCCAAGACAAGTGGTATGTTGAAGAGAATTGTGAAAGGCTTAGACCTTGTTCAAATTAAAACACCCTTCCTGGAAATATTTCTGCCAATTCTAGGAACATTGGGCATACTGGTTCTGCTCAGCACACACACCCCTTAGGAGAATTCAGAAATGACCATGGATCTCCTCAGCCAACAGCTGATCTTAGTATCAAGTGAAATGAGAGAAAATGAAAGCAAGTCTGCCTTTCCTACAAGTAACTGTGGTACAAGCAGTGTCTCTGCCCTGCAGTTGGGGCCTAGGAGAGCACATAGCATGCATTTCTTTAGTCAGCATCTCAGAAACAGCCTAGAAAAGGAACTGGTGTTTGTAACTAGTATCTTCCCACACCAAGTCATGACCTACCTCTGTCTGTGCCTGCCTGAATCGTTTCAAAAGACCTTCTGTGATCACACGTATCAAGACCTGAGTCAAGAAGTCTGGTTTTCTCACTGACACAGGAGCATCCTGCACATCTACACAGACTCCTTTAGCTCCCTTCCTTTCCAAACACCATTTCCATAATGCCACCTGCAATCTCTAGAGTGAATCTTGAGCAGCATGTTCCCAAAAGGCTTCAAAGCAGCAGCTACTTCATGAGCTTCAGTCTCCTAGAGTGCTCTCCCTGGAGTTTCCCTTCACTGTGATACAGTACCACAGCAAACAACCTAGCCACATAAAATCTGTTAATGCAGCACCCCCAACACTGGGGCAAATAAGACTAATACAAAGCATGATTATAAAGCCAGAGCCCACCAAACTGGAGTGCAATGTGTTCACAGTGGGGGCACATGAACATGGTCCCCACATCAACTGCGGCCCCTGGAGTAAAAGCAATGAGAGATAAGAATGCATATTATCACTAAACTCTTCTTTCCTGTTGATCAGTTACAGTGCTGTGTCTGTTACAGAGGGTTTTAATTCATTTTACTTCAATGCCAATTTGAAGAAGAGCTGTAAGATCACAAATACTTCTGCCTGACCCAGGGACTGAAGTACTGCTCGCTGCATTAAGGGACTAATGAGCTTTTCCCCATAGCAACCTCCCAAGTAAGCAGGATTTATCACCCCAACAACAACATAAACAACGAGGGCAACATTTCACCGTCACACAAAATGTCACAAGATTACTGCTTGCCTGAAGAAAAGAGAATGAGGACAAGAGCAGAGGAAGGAGAGTAGAAAGGCACCATCTCTTGGCAGGCATGTTAAATGGGATGTTACTTTGCTTTTCATCTTCTAGGCCCTCCTGACATAAATGTTTCAAGCACTGGCTGCTTGTGATTGATGTCCTCACCTGGTTGTGCACTGTGTTGAGCTGGTTGTTAAAAGTCATGGTCAGGTTGGTCGATGTACTTGGGGCCACGTGGGTGATGAATGGTGTCTTGCTCTGGTTCACCGTGTCGTACATGTTCACCCGCCGCTTGCAAATCTCCATGTTCTGGAAGCAGGACTTGACACTGCGCGGGGAAAGGGGGGCAAGGAAGGCACAGAAAAATCAACCAAGCGACTCACACAGGTTACAGTTCATCACCGTGGCCCTGCAATAGGTCTCCACGGCAGGCTTAGCACTTTCTAGGCTCTTAAAGCCCTTTGCTATTTTATGCAGGTCTCTCTCAACCGGTGAGAGTCAGAGTAACACTGCACTGAAGAAGGCCAAGATGAGAGCAGCTGCCCTGGGACTCTGGGGTGCTCCCACGGGTCTCTGCACTGCAATACAGGCGACAAAAGTAAGCAAACTGGTTGCTCTTTAGGGGACAGGGCAAGAAATACAAAGTGGCTATATTAAAAGACTGAAAGAGACAGTTTCTTTCTTTCTTGCTATTTTTTTTCCCATGATGATGGAGCCTGAGAGGAAAAGAAAACTCATGCTTTTTGCTTCAGTGTAAGCATAAAGATAGTTTTACGTGCCTTTTGCGAGGAAGAATTGTACTGTTCTTGATCACTGAGATGCCCTAAAAAAGTCATCCTTGTTCCTTTTAAATAGGTGTTCACCAAGAGCTGAGTCCAGCTAAGCAGCTAAAACATTGCCCCTGTCTGGCTAAACGCCTGTGCAGATGCTTATCTTGCAGCATGACATCTCCTCTTGCAGTCAATGGGACAATTAATATCAAAAAGTTATTCCAAAGCAAATTCCTCAATGCCCTGAGGGAATCTGGTTCTGAGGTTATCTCACACAGAGAACTGGATCTCTGGGGGAATGATTACAGCTTCTTCCTCTACACTGACTTTCCCTTAAATGTTATTGATATAGCAATGGAAATTTTGAGAAGTATCCTATTTTGTGCCCCAGTAAAGGAGATTAAATGCTCTCTACACTGCTAGAGCACAGCAGGCATCTGGTAGATTATTAAACTGTCCATATTTCATTAATTAGAATACCAAAGCATACAGAGGTTAAGAACCAGCAACACAGTCAACCTGGGCAACACTGTATTTTTTAGTACAATCTCACTTCTGATATCTGAAAACCAATACAGGTTTTCCACAATTCTTCCACTATAACTGTTTTTACAAATGTGACCTCAGAGTCTGAAACACAACCTCAGAAAGTATAAAGGCATTCATTTTATTTCCATTATCCCAACATGAGGAAAGAGGAATTCCAAGCAGTGAAAATCAGCTGTATGCTGACTGTTTTGTAACGAGCTGAACTGCTGGAGGTAGGGGGTATATCCTCACATCACTTTTAAGAAACAGTGTCCCTTCAAAAGGAACAACCTTAAATGATCCCTAAGGTTGATGAAGAGGACCTAGATCTTTTTATCCCTGTCTTGTCTCTTACTCAAATGGTCACCTCTCTTATCCTACAAGTAATATCTTGGTAACTGGATCTGGGCCATAAACAACCTGCAGACAAGCCAGGCTCAGGACACTGTGCACAGCTGCCCATTATGTGCATTCACTTCCAGAACCATACCTGTTGGTCACAGAATATCCAACAAAATCAAACACTCATCAAATAAATACAGAAGGCTATTGGATCACTTCTTTTCAGTCAAGTGTGAATATGATTCTCCCTCCACAAAGAAGAAAGCCCTGGAAGGAGTATGGGTTCTGTACATGCTGAATAGTGTATGTCACCAAATGGTTTAATCTAACAAGACGTAAGCTCTACAAATTCAACAGCAAGTTCTCTGGCTTTACTTTAAAAAAAGGTGGGAGAAAAAACCAGCAGGGACAAAGCAAAACAGACAAAGTCTGAGGAGAACTCAGCAATTTAAGAGCCAGGAAGTTAAATATGTGAAATGGGAAGCTAGGCTCCCTTTGCTGTCTGCTTGTAAGAAAGCAGAACAGCCCCTCTTGCACTGCTTGAACTTGCAGCCTCTCTGAAACGTGCCACAGCAGAGATTCCTTCCAGAAGCTACAGCTCCCATATATTCTCACTTTTTCTGCTGCCCAATTTATTTCCAAGAGAGATTATAGCTCCCTGCATCTTTCAAGGCTTTGAAGTTTCTATTCTCCAAAGCACAAGTAATCACAGACAAAAGCTCCATCCACTTGCCATGCTGGTTACAGCTTATTGCTCCCTTTGCCAGTCACTGTTTCCAGCGTGGAGGGGCTTGTGGGGTTACACACCCAGCTGGCACACACTTGGTATTCAGAGACGTGATGCTGAATTCTTTATTTGGCTAAAATTCTCACTGCTGTTGGCCCCAATGATATTTTCAATCTTTCTGGGGCTTTGCCTGAGCCACAAGTGAGCACTTCAAAAATGAAGATGTGGTTATAGACTGTTGCGTTAGTGGAAAGATTTCTGACGGCAATGCATTAGCTCACGAATCTCTCCTATCTTACACAATCAGCTGTTGCACAGTCAGAAGGACTGTTGCAAATTAAAAGACTTTTGTCTATGATGCTCACTCAGTATTTTTGCTGGCATATTTTATTAATGAATTTTTTTTATATGAAACTTTACTTCTTTCCTGTTTAGCACAATCATGTCCCATCCTGTTTTCATTTATCACTTGCTATCTATTTATAGGTAACAATGCTCAAAGATGGCTGTGCAGGCTAAGTCTGGGTCTACACAGATCGTGCACCCACTACCTTCTGGTAAGCAGATGCTCTTATCTTGTGATAAATGTAACAAAAAGGCAGCTACAACTCCTTCAAAGAGGGAAAGCTACCTTAAACAAACTCAAAATACTGCAGCCACCCATACAGGCAGGGGAGCTGACACAGTTACCTGCTGCTCTGCAACTCTTCAAGCAGCCCCCTTTAATTTTGCACCTGAGCTCCTGACAGCCTTTAAAACACTCATGCAAATAGCACCCAATGAAAGTACAGCACTGTGCCAATAATTGTTCTCCTGTCAAGGGGAAGGGACAGCCTGTGAAAGCACCTGGATCTGCTAAGTGCTGTAAAGCAGGACGTTCAAAGCCAAGTGTCCTGAATGCTTTGTAAAACTCCCACTATGTGTCTGCCTTCTCCACTTACACCTGAGAAGCCTGTCCCTGAGTGAACTGGACATGGGCAGTGGGCTGAGGACAGGTATCCTGCATTTCAGGCTGCTGTGCTCTGTGGTGCAGCCTTAGGAGAAGTGCAGTCAGGCTTGAAGATGTGACTTCTCATCTCCATCAGTGGAGCCCGTCCTCATTCTACATGTGTCAGATGAGGTCAGAATGTGGTATTTAAGGTGACACAGGCGGACAACAACCAAGCTGAAATTTGAACTCCTCATCCTGGTGCTTATCCCTGTAAAACAGCCTGCTGCAGATCAGCTCTTCCCTTAGAAAGCAAACAGCCCCAAGCTGACTCCTGGCACGATGGGAAGGTTCTGGGAGGAAGGGTCGGCTCCCCACTGCAGATAAGGTTGATTACTCCAGTAACAATCAGGACTATATTACTTTGAAATAGACTGATACTTTCAGCACTAATTGCATAATTTCTCCTGCATTTTAATGCAAAAATATGTAATTACTGAATATTTACATAATTAATGTAGCACACACTGCAGCGTTTTAAATGCCAAGCACCTACAACACAATTCTTGCAACCTTGAGTTGGCAATCATCTTTTTCTTCTAAGCAGGAAAAGATTAAAACTTAGGGATTAAACACCTTAACAAAACCCCTCAGATACATTTGGTCTCCACCACAACCAGCTCTCCTTTTCACCCCTCCATTCAAAACCCGAGGGGAACAAAAGCCACATACTGTGTGCTGTGAGGGAAGTCGAGCAAGTGTGTCATGGTGACAAAAGGGTGGCTCAGAGTTTCAATGGGGGTTATCCTCTTATCCGCGTCTATCGTCAGCATCTTCTTCAGCAGATCTATGAACTCCCGCCGGTCTGCCTTCTCCACCAACATGTCGCTGCCCTCCAAATCCGTTGTCATGTTCACCTGAAGGAGAAGGGACAGCAGTGAGTGCGGAAGGGGAAGAGCAGATGGTCAGGTCTCCAGCAAAATGTGTTCACTCCTCCTTGGAGCACACACCCTGAGAGCCTCCCTGTCCAAAGGAGCGCCTGCTGAAGAGCCACGCTGTTGGGAAAGATGAAACAAGAAAGCCTTATAAATTTGATTGTCTGGCAAAAGATTTTGAGAATATGGAAACTATAAGCGAGATTGAAATGAAAGCAAGCTCTGAGATACCTTAGTTACTGAACAGCTGGAAAACAATGGTGTGGCTGGACTGAAGGTAATCCCCTTTTGATGAAACAAGACTCTCTGCTTGCAGACAGGTCCAAGGGTCAGAGCAGACCCTACTAGCTTTGCAGAAGGGGTCCAAAGAGGAGTTTTTAGGGTTTAAAATGTAACATACTATGGTAATGTGATTCTTATAGGCTGTATGTAAATGCTATAGGATTTGTATATTGTACTAGATTAGTTAGTGAAAATCAGAATATTCAACACAGAAGATCTATTGTATTGTAACAGGAACTTCGTGCTCTTACCACTTTTACTCTCTTATGCTTTTGCTCTCTTGCCCCTCTTACGCTGTTTCCCTCTAACTCTCTCTCCCCCTCTCCTCTCTCGGGCCTGCTCTGAGCTGTGGCTGGCAGCTCCAAGCAGGGCCCTGGCACCCAGGCCCTCTGCAATAAACAGCAAGTTCCATGACCTGGCTGCAGAGATCTCTCGTCTCCGTCCGTCCTACCCCTCGATGCTCCTACACCACGCCAGGCTCCGTGGTGGCCACTCATCTGGCTGGTGCATGTCACAGCTCCAGACAGACTCTTAAGGGTTCAGCTCGCCTGGGTCAGTGGCTAATGAAACACTTAGTCACCCTCCACTGAGGATGAACAGCTTCCATCCATGTGGTAGCAGGCAAGCTCTGATAATCACAGTATTTATCATATACTGTGCCATCACATACTTATCTATGTGTCCTATGAGCAAAAAAATATATATAAACCACATTAAAATTGTCAGTAGGTTTATGAGAAAAAGACTTGTTATATTATTTCATTAATTGTCCAGTCTCCTCAGATTCCAGTCCTCCCTTCCTGCATGCTTACACATTTTACTTGCTACGATGTCTAGACCTTGCTCGCACAAACTCCAGTTTGGTGCTAGTGTTGGGCCAGTTTAGCACACTGGTTTGTCATCACAAACTCCTGTCACAGGGGTGGTTATGCTGGGATTTGCTCTCACAACGACATGGAACTGACACAGGGAATTAGTACCTCCCATTTGTCCCCCTGCCAGCCACGTTTTACAGCAAGCACACTCTTCTGTGGCCATGGTGAATATTTCCACTGTCACCCTTTAACAAATTGAAATATTAAAGCACAGAGAAAGCAAGTGATTTGCCAGTGGTCATAAAGAAGAGCACTGGAGAGACAAAAAAAATGCAGGATTTCAGCACTCAGATGTGCCTTAGCCACTTTCCAAGGCTTGTTTTACTACAACACACATACCCCTGTGTGCAGTCACTCCTACAAAGCAGCACGTAACAGCGCATTTGGTAGGCATAATCCTGGTATTTTTCAAGAGCTGGCCCCAAAATAGGATACACAGAGAACTTCCATAATTCCTTTTGTTAGTGTTGCTGGAAAGCATGTGAACAGTCTTGCTGGTTACTCACCAATGCTCTTACCTGTGCCATATCATCCAAACAGTTGAAAATATACTTTCTTGCCTCCTTTGACTTAATCCCCGTCTCTGCCTCATGATCATCTGGCGTCTGCTCAAAACAGGACACAGGCATTGACCAACACTGCCCTGCAACCAGCTGCACATTATGTGCCACTTCCCACCTCATCCTGTCCTCATCAGGGACCATCATGCCTCTCTTGCCTGACCAGACACCATTTACACCATCTCCACCATGGTTATGGGACATCTTTTATGTCACAAGTTGATTTATCTCTTCTGTTTCACTTCTGAGGGTCCTCCCAACTATGGTGGGTCTCTTACATCCACCCTGGGGTTGAGGTACAGCATCCCATCCCAGCCAGATGCCCACTGGCCTCTCTCCTTGGGGACAGCATGCAGCCAAACCCACTGGCACAGGACACTCAGGGCTCACCTGCTTTCCAGGAGGTTTTGACTGCAGAATTAAAATGCTTGCCATTTTTACCCCCCCACAATGAGTTAGATATCAGAGCAAAGTCTGCCCACTACACACCAAATCATTGACTACTTGGAGATTTCCAGGTCAACTCTGGACTTAAATTTCCTACAATGTCAAACAGGTGTATTATAGGCTCCAAATTTTGGGGATGCCAGTTTTACCTTGGGCAGTACCCACTCCTCTGTGCATGCTGCACTGCAAAAAGCAGAAACTTAGGCTCTGAGGTGACCTGAGTGTCCCCTCACTTCCAACCAACAACTGCAAGGTAAAAGAAGCAAGGGAATGTCTACCTACCTTCAGCCTCCACAAGGGATATGGTGAGTCTGTATCCCTGTTGAAAAACCTCGTTGTCTTTGTCCCTGCACTTAACAAGTACTCTGCTGGTAAGCCCTGCGTCTGTGAGATGTAGCGAATCTGCAAGAGAAGGACGAGAGGTCACTGTTCATCCTGTGGAGATCTCTGGGAGTCTTCCTTGAAGGAGCTCAGGAGGCATTTTGAACCAACAGAACAGACAAAAAAAGATGTACCAATGTAGAGAAACTTCACCCTAAAAAACTCAGTGCAAGGAATGAGAGGAAGAGTATTTCTGAATGGAATTCCCTCCATTTATCACATACATCACTGAAAACTCACCCTTAGAGTGCACTCCCACAAGGCCTAAGGATGAAAAGAGGAAAGTTCCTAAATTTTTAAAGTTCAAAGAGAAGGACCCACACAGTGATTTCAATGGGATGTCTCAACACTCTGCACCCTCTCCTCTCCAGGAAGTCATTTCAGCAATTTGATATTTGCTCTCTAACTTCTGCCATTTTTCTCCCACCTGAGCACACAGCCTGTCTTAGGAGCAGCCTGAAGTTCCAAGCAGAGGATTATGAAGCGACTGCCTTTGAACTAAGGTGAAATATACGCTCAAACCAACTGACACCCTCATGGTATGGAAAGTACTTGTCTCTACTGACTACATGACGTTATTTGGGTTGCATCCACAAGCATGACCTCATTGGCACCCACACAGCTAAAAGATACTCTATTTCTTTTTCCAGGATCTCTGGAAAAAACTTTTATTTATTTATAAAGGAGAAAGAGTCTGTGATTACACAATTAAAGACCAATGTCACACATGCCTGAGGTGCCACACAAAACCTTAACTTTGACATCTCCTGTCTTCTGCATGGCTTCATTCTGCAAAAATTGCTGCAAACTCTGCAAAACTACTAAAACCAGTCACCTGCTCTTGAAAACGCTAGGGAAGAATAGAAAGGGTTTTTGAGAGAAGAAACAGAGAAGGATAAAACCATTAAATACATAAAAGCACAAAAAGCAGCCGTGCTTTCAATCACTTCCAAGCACTCAGGCCCTGGCTCACTGTGCATGGCTTGCTCAGCTCTGTAGCTCCTCGGGTCCATCAGAGCTCACACACCTCAGAGGCACCTGGATCCTGCCAATCCCAGCCAGGATCAGCCTCTACCCCTTCCCCAGCTCCCCAGGAGCCTGGTCACACTTTACCAGAGGAAGCTTTGTGCTGGGCAGTTAAGCTGGCCAGTAAGGTATGGTGATTTCTTTTCCAGCTGTGTGTTTTATGGCTTTTGGGGAGCAACAGGGAAGAGAAAGAAATCTACTTTTCATGCTTGGTATGTGATTTTCGAATGCTTGTAAGTTTCTCAGCTACATTTGATTTCCTTTAGAGTCACTAATAGCCCTGCTCTTTGCTGCAAGTTATTTCCCCTGCCAAATTTTACCTTTAGAGCTCTGATTAAAAAAATACTGGTTTCAAAAGAAAAGTCAAGAAAACATTTCAGTATGTGAAAATCTTATTTATTTTCCTGCCTTTTTTTTTCCCCTTTTTAAAAAATTTATTTCCTGAAAGAAAAAAGACCCTTTTCAGGCTGCATTTTCAGACAGCTAAGATCAGCCTGAATACTATGGGAATGCAAAGTATTCTACAGCCCTGGCTCTAGCTGCCGCTGCATTATCGGTTTTAGGACTACAAAAAGGGCATGAAAGCCTATAGGGAGAAAAGGGATGACAGCTTATATTAACTGGAAACCTACATCAATGCCAACATTCTCCTTCTTGTCATTGCTTTTAATATGCACTCTCATAAAAGGGGTTATGAAATGCAGCTGAGTTCATGCAGTTTCTTCTAACAAATAAGGCTTTATGCTGCACTTGCTGTTACAGCAGAGAACGGGCGCCTGCTCTGCTCAGTGAGGAGGGACATGCACAGAGCTCTCCAGTCAATGGCAGCATTGACTCTTGATTGAGATTTCACTCAGGCAGCCAGGTCTTAAAAGGCAGCGTACCAAGCTGCACACTGGTTACCTGGAACAAACACCCAGGTGCATAATGACAATGTTGACTTTGGAGAGCAAAAAACACAGATCCATCATTAGCCAAAGTGAAAAAGCTGGCATCTGCTCCCTCTGACAAGAGAAGGGAAAAAGATGCGTGCACTTACCAGCACCCAGGGCCAATTCACACCCACCTGATCGTACTCTGAAGCTCCTGGGTACAAGGGCCAGCCCAAGAACAGCTCTGCAATGACACATCCCAATGACCACATATCGATTGCTTCACAAAAGGGTAAACCGAGGATGATTTCAGGGGCTCTGCAAAGAAAGAGGTCAAGAAACATCAGCAAGGGGAGCAGAGATGCTCAGCTGGGGTTTTGCAGCTGGTGCCCATCGTGACACTCACAGAGCTGCCACCAACAAGTGTCACTGCTGTGACAGAGCTGAGGGACTCACTGGTCACTGGCACAGTGCCTGCTAACCAAACATCAGTCGGTGAATATTTAGCCTTACAGAAGAGTACTGTGGCCATACAGAGCCAAGAGACAGCCTTACATCTGGCAGCATTTTGTAAAGAAGGGAACTAGCACTGCTTTCATCCAGCAAGTGGGAATATGAAGGCACCCAATCAAGGCCCCCACTCGAGGCTCTCAGACCCAGCTCGCTGTCCTGTGGAGAACTGTGCAGATCCCCTGCAGTGAAGCATCCTCTGTTCACACAGCTCCGTGGGCTCACAAACAGCCAGACATTAAATAATCATTACAGGACTGGTATAAAAGGATTACTGACTTTTTAAACAAATGGCTGTAACAATAAAACAAAGAAATAATGTAATTAGATCTATTAGACCTAAGCCTTTTCATCAGGAGGAAGTAGCCAAGAAGCCTTCCTTTCCCAATCTGTCCCAGGTACCTGATTAGATTTCCTTTTCCCTTTCAGCCCAAACAGCCAAAATGCAGCAGCTCTCTGGCTATGCATTTATTGCTGGCTCCAGGAGATGCCACCAAAGCACCTCTGCTCCCTCCCCTTCCAGGGGGAATCTGTCCCACTGCCTTGGGGTGGTTGGAATCCTTCCCCACTGATGCTGAAAAGGACTGTAGGATAAGGTTAAATGAACTTGCTCAATTCCAGTGGCCAAAGTGAGACAAGATGAATCCTGACCTATGTGCCCCAAACGTTCTGCGTTTCAAAAACTTCTGTGTGAAAGAACCAAAAATATTTTCCAAATACTGAAAACCTTATACACCTAAAACACCTTCCTTATTTATCCCACCTCTGCCTAGATGTCCACATGCAGCTATATGACACAGTTCCTATTTATACAAGGATCTCCTAAAGTTTCTCTCCTGTTCCTGCAATGCTTCTAAAGCCCCAGCTTCTGGTGTCATGGCATGTACAGCGGGAAGAATAACTTACTCGCCCATACTCCTCTAACTATAAAGAAAGAAAAAGCAGAAGACAGATAAAATAAACACTCACTGATTTAAAACTTTCATCATTTTAAATATAGCCTTGGGATTTCTCAGGCCCTTATGCATATTTTGGAAATGCCTGGGGTTGGCTATTGAGCAAATCAAGTGCCACCAAGCAAAGCTCGAAATAGGACCCATGGTTCCCAGTTCCCCATTTGTCATCAGGATAAGATCTGACACTAGTGAGATCATACTAAGGATTACCAATTGCAGTGGAAAATATTATGTTTTAATCACACCATTACATAGTCATGTCAAGACAAGTCTTTAGCCAAGAAACCAAGCAAAATGGTGGGTTTTTTTCCAAAGAAGCAAAGACTCTGTAGCAAGAATCCATGCCCTGTCTTCAGTCCACAAACTCTCCCAGTTTTGGGGGGACTTGTAATGATAAAAGTCCCAAACCACTTCTTAAACCAGAAACGCAGAATGTAAAAATTACAGGAAATTCTCGGATTTTAAAGTTAGAATTCTTTGTGCCATTCCCACAAAAAACAAGTCAGAAACTTTAAAAATCTTCACCCCTTCTAGCTTCATCTGTGCATGCCACTGTCATACCCTACTGCTCTTTAGCCCACTGTGGCAAACTTTTTATTCTAACAGCAACCTCTCCTCATGAACAAGGGGTTAATTTTCCTCCTTTCCTCCCTATTCTGTCATCCCTGTCATCCCTACACACTACCCGACACCTAGACAAAATGCAGAGAGAAAAAGACAGCTATGGTGACCTGAATCTCATTACTATGTAAATCCTGCATTCAAAGCCATCTGCCTCTCCCTGCCTGCCTTCCACATTGTGAAGGAAATGTCCCTGGTCACTAATGAGAGCTCAGCCACAAATCGCCTCAACTTCAGATCCCTCCCACTAACTCAAGTGGAGGGGTGGACTACAGGGATATTCCCGACATGATTTTGTGTGGAAAACTCCCTGTGCATAAAAAACACTTGCACTGCTGTCATATGCAGCACACACTTCCCCTCCTCTCTCCCCACACTTAGGCTGCCAACACCTTCAGACCCCTGCAAGAAGGGATAACCTAGAATTTGAGGTTCCAAAATCTCAATTTTTTTTTTCTCCTGAGTCTTTGGCTGTCAAGTGGGTTTACCTGAAAGCCCCACTTTCTGGAGTAGTAAGAAGAGAATTTCTTTTTTACACACAGAAGTTTTCCATCTTCACTACTGGGAAGAAAAGCACAAATCTATGTCCACATTATTTAAACACAAAGAGTGCAACTAAACAGAACATCACTCATTCCATGAATTCCAACAATGTGAGAATGCCTATGAGAAGAGACTATATCTAGGTGATATAGTACCTTACACACACCACAGCCACCCCTTGCTGAGGATTTTTCCCTGTGATTTTTCCACGGAGAGGGAGTGGCCCTGAGACAAAAAGGTCTTGTTAACTTAATTAAATAGTCATTAAGACACCTCAAGCACAACAGGTAGTGGAAACGACACAGGATTCCAGATTTTCAGCCAGCAGATACCCCCTGTTTGCTGTGGGAAAGAGGGAGCTGCAGTCACCAGGAGCAGTGCTCTGCCTGCTTGAAATGGCCAATGCCAAGCATTTTGGGGCAGGATGCTCTGAGCTCTGTAACGAAATAACCTGTCCACTGACAGAATAGCTTTGAATCTCCACTGCAGTGGATATTGTTCTTCATACTCAGTTATGGATGCATATATCCTTCTGCACATGGTATCTAACATGCAACTCCTCTCTTTCTTAGCATAAGCATGTCAGTTTTTTAAGACAAGGTGAGATCTTGACTTCCATCACATGTTATGGCACAGAGTTCCACAGGCAACCTTCTGCTTTCAACAGCATCTTAGCTCAGTTGTTTAGAGCTTGATTTTCCTTCATCAGGTTTAAATTCATCACCTCTCACTTTGTGTTCACATAGATTGGTTTAGAGGTGAAGATGGAAATGACTGAATCACCTGTCCTTTATCACAAGCTGGTTTTATATCTTTGCCCTGCTCTCCCATGTGTGCAGCAGCTTCTGCCTTCTCAGTGTACCATCCCATGGATGTTTCAATCCACTTCCACTGCCTGACCCTGCAACTCCTCTTCCTGACATGACTGCTTGGAGACAGGCTGAACAGACCTAGAAAGAGTTAAACACAAGGATATTCCCCAGACTTATTTTACACTATTTGCAGAATGCTTTCGTGTTCCAGTCTTCCCTAAGCTTAATATTTTGTTTGCTTTTGGAGTGACACGAGGCATTTCAGCAGATGTTTTATCTGGGAGATCCTCTGAGACACACAGTCCTTTCTCCAGAGAAGCTGCAGTTAATTTAGGACATAAAAAATGCACTATTTCTCCATAATTCTATCTTCCAATGTTTACTGCCTTTTGGTACTGCACTGATCCAGCATAATGTTTTCTGTAATCTAGATCAAGTCCTTTAAATGCTCCTTGCTCTTTTCTGCAGCCTAACCTAAGACAGTACGTGGTGTCTGCATGCTCAAACACTGCGCTACTGGTCCAGAACTTTTTACAGATAATGAATACATTAAATAACTCTGGTCCTAAAATGCGCATGCAGTCCACTCCACAACTGACCCTTGTTTTCCTAAAAGCACTCAGAATTAGCTCAGCAATCAAAATGGTGTAATTCTCTTTCCCAAAGGGAAAGAAAACAGTTTCCATGTCTTAAACAGTTCTTGTGTGGGATTTCTGCAGCTGCTAACACTGTGTAACAAGGGAAAATGCCCTGTGACAATGTGCACATCCAAGTATTGCAATCATAAATCGGAAGGACGATTCACGTGGCAGCAGATCCTCCCAAAGAGCGCTGAAATCTTCAGCAGATCTCTCCATGACTGCACAGAGAAGTATTTTCTGTACCAACAATACAGGTTTTTTAAACACAGACTCACCAAACCTTTCGATTGTGGTGAGGGATCTTGTCTGACAGCACACAGTAGAGCCAGCTGCCAAAACACCCCAATACATGCAGGAACATCCCCAGTTCCTGCTCTCCGCCCATTTCTTGGCTGCACATCTGCAGCACTCCTGGCACAGGAACTCCTGCCTCCAGTACAAGACACACAGAAGGAAAACAGAAAAAAATTTGCCCTCCTGTCCTTCCTCTCCCATGAGCTGCTGCCCTCGATGACTCCCAAGAAAAGGCACTCCCCCTTCTGCATGCACAGGCACAACCGGTTCTACAGCTCACACAAATCTCACCAGCATAGACCAAAGCTTTAGAAACCACTTGCCACCAGCCTGGGAAAGACTGAAGAGCCCTGCCAAGAGCCTCTATCTCCAGGACAAAAGCAGCCATCCCATCCCCACTTCCCACATCCCTACCCATTTCCAACCAAATCACTTGCCTGGACAGCAAAGGGTGACCTGCTCCTCGGCTCAGCAGTGAGTCCAGTCAGTCCCCCATCCTTTGGAGCCCAGTTGAATGTGCCTGTGTACACCACAGAGCTCTGGTGCTGGTGCCCTGGGCAGCAGGGTCCCCGTGCTGGCAGCACCTGCAGGGCCCCAGAGGCAGTAGTGCCACCTCATCATTTGCTTGCACCTCACACACGACCCCGTCCTGCTCTCAGGCCTGCTGCTGGCGGAGTATTTACTTTAGCAACCCTGCTTTGTGGCAGGGTAATTTCATTGTCTGGTGTTTCTGTCAGGAAAATTAATTACCAGTCTAGCTTGCTGGCTTTTTCACCCACACATCACAGGACATTAAAAACAGATGCCAAAAAAATTCATTTCCACAGACTCAGATTCAGAGAGCTGGGCTCTTTCTGAATTTTAAAACTTCCCTGCAAACTGCCCTCCTCAGGGATAATTTACCACCTCTGGTAGGATCCCATGGCCAAGCGTGATAGTCTCAGCTGAGTCCTTCATGGAAAAGTATACACCTCAGATGAAAATATAACTCAAAGCTTGATACTTGCTGGCACCTTGAGCAGAGAGTGCTCCTGCTCCCAAAAGAAGGTTGGGGGCAGCTGAAGACAGTGCAGACAGTTCAGCTCAGAGACATCTCCCAGTGAAGATGTCTCTGAGCTGAACACACAGCTCCTGTCTCACTCGCTAAAGCCTGAACTCCGGGAAGCAGCAGCTTTCACATGTCCACTCAGGAAGCCCTGGACAGAGACAGAGAGGCAGGAGCTGAGCTCCTCTGCCCAAGCAGGGATGCACTGACCAGCTGCACACCCAGGGCTTCACCCCACTCAGAGCTCCTGCTCGCCCATGCACCAAGATACCTCTCGTGAGGACAAGGAACTGAATCCTTTGTGTGTCTTACAAAGGGGTTTTCATTCAAGTGATGGAGCTCTATCCTCCTCTCAGATGAACCCTTTCTTTGGCATCTTTATGGAGTCTTTCTCGTTCCTGCTCACTTAACTCTTGTATTTTGTGGAGGTGTCCACCTTTTATTGCCATGTACTGTAGAATGCAGAGTACCTTTAACTCTTAGGTAATAGAGGTGGAATGCACAGAGAACCTTTTTTTTTGTTCCTCACTTCTCGGACTCCAAATAATTTCTTAAGTGAAGGGATGTAAAAGGAGACAGGCTTATATTCTGGAAGTAAAATATTACAGTTGCTGTCTCCCTCACCCCTCAACCTCTCCACTCACACAGACACCTGGAAGGGATGCAGACATCAAACATGGATGACCCCCAGACTAAGGCCATCCTCTGCTCCAGGGCTGGGCATCTGCAGACTTTAGTGTCTGTGATAAAGGCAGCCACCAGGGCCAGAGCATGACACACCTACAAGCACCAACAGCTCCTGCTTGCTCACTCCCCATCCCATGCAGTGGACAGGAGAGCAGCTCTGGGCCCCACTCGTGTCACCCAGCAGGGAAACGCTGGGCTCACCCTCATTGCTGGATTTCTGCATTTCTCCTGCACCCCTGAGCAAGGGACAGCCCTGGTAGACAAGACTCATCCCAGTATATGCAGGCACACTAAGCCTTTCAGATTCCAGCATAAAGTTCCAACCACAGAGAGGCCAGTCAGCACAGGGTTATTCCTGAGGGAGGGAAAGGACCACAGAGGAATGCCACAGTACACTGTTTATTCACAAGGATCTATTGGTTTGAGTGATAAAGAAGGACAGTGCCACATCAGGGCTCCTAGCAGGCTCTGTATTTCACAGGTCAAACACAGGCACACCTGGTTTCTGGGTGTAAGGACTGTGGGTGTAACCAGAGCCATTTCCAGTGCTGCCAGGCCACATGTACAACCACCACTAGAAGGGAGCTCCAACAGTGCACTGCTCACATTGCTCTTGTCCATCCCTCAAGATTAGTCTGCAACACTTCAAAAAATATCTGAATCAGCTCAAAAGACTGGAAGCTGGATCCACTCAGCCCTCAGTGATGGTTTATGTTACAGGACATAAATATAAACTGGAGGCTGGTAACCTCCAGTGAGGCACTGCAGGGGTTTCTCCCAGACTGGTCTCATTTAACATCTTTATCCCTGACCTGAGGAGGAGGCAGAGGGAGTTCCCACCCAGTTTGTGGGTGATGCCACACTGGACATACCTTGCCATGTACATGAGGGCAGGGCTGTCACCCAGAGGGATGTGGACAGGCAGGGGGCATGGCTTGATAGGGACCTTCTGAAATACAGCCAGGAGAAATGCCAGGTCTGGCCCCTGGTGACAGTGGGGAACTGCTCAGCTGGAATGGCCATGAGCACCTTGGTGGTGCTAGAAAGGAAGACCCTGGCAGCAGCAGGACCAACAGCATCCCTGAAACAGGGCCAGCCACCCAAGGAGTGTGGTAACCCACCTCCAGCCACATCTGGACACCACGCATGGCATGGGGATCCCAGTGGGATGGTGAACTGGAACAACCTCATGGTGTCCATGACAGCAACCTGCTCCTCCTCCTTTGCCACATGGAGCAAATGGTGCCAGGCTCTTCCCTCAGGTGGGCAGCAGAAGGCAGAGATGACAGGCAAACAGAAACAAGAGAGGATCCCTCTGGGGATGGAATGGGGAAAACACCTCCACCATGCAGATAAATGAACCACCAGCACAGGCTGCCCTGAGGGACCCTGCAGTTGCTAACCTTGGAGGCTTTTGAAACCCAGCAAAATGAAGTCCTGATCTTGATCTCATGGCAGACTCTACCTTAACCACCAGGTAGGACTAAATAACCTCCCAGGGCCTCCTGTACCCTGAACTTCTCTAACTCTATAACATCCAGTAATCATATATTTCTCAATAGGAAGGTCACCAAGATCCTGCAACACACAGCGGAAATCCTACACAGCTGGGACTGTTTCTTGGGGTACAGGTGCAGGTCCCCAGGTATTTTAATCAAATGTACATGCACAAAGTTGTGTCTTTTAAAAACAGAGAGCCAGTTACTCAACAATTTCTCCCAAGCCTTGTGAGCCTCTCATTGCTAGCTAAGGGTATTTAATAGCAAACTCATAGAAGCAGACTAGACTACCCACCCCTGGCCACTGCTCATGCTCCACTGGGGTGCTGACTGAGAAGGGTGCAAATACTCCAGAGGATGGTGTCAGAGGCAGACAGGGCTATCCTGAACCTCAGGGAAGTCACCCACTCCCTCCCTGCCCCAGTCCTGGTCATCCCAGCAATGCCTGTGTCGCTCCTGGCAAGCATTCAGCTAGCCTGTCCTAGAGACCTCCCATGGTGGAACATCCATAAACTCTGCTGTGCCCCAAGGGAGCTTACCCCTTGTAATTTTAAGGAATAATACAGCTGTGCATAGCTGACTTTATGTCATGCTTAATTACAACTTGTTGTCAATCTGGCATCTATGTAATACATATGGAAAAACATAATTTAATACATCTCACTTGACTTTGCTTACAGCTGGCTTTCTGCCAGGCTGCACCTCCTCCCTCTCCTCCCTCTGCCTCGGCACACACTCAGTACCTATAACCTTGTCTCTTTTTCTCTCCTGCTCACTATGTCTGACTCCTTTTCCTGCTTCATCTTCTCCTCTCTTCCCACACTTACTGTGGACATCCCACACAGGAGCCCCCCATCCCCGGGAAGGGGGTGCACACCCTGCACCTGCGTGCACAACCCTATGCTGCTGTGGGTTTG
Source organism: Geospiza fortis (assembly GCF_000277835.1). NCBI lineage: Eukaryota > Metazoa > Chordata > Aves > Passeriformes > Thraupidae > Geospiza > Geospiza fortis. The sequence goes on along the minus strand of NW_005054326.1, from coordinate 5,305,371 downwards.
CATCCAGTTTGAAAAATGCGGAGTCACAAAGAGGCCTATCAGGCACCCCAACAGGATCCCCCTGCTCACTTGCCACCACCCACGAGGCTCTTAGAAAAAGCAATTTCCATAGGTTAATCCTGGAAGAGTTTCAAGTAAACCACACTTACATATCAAGCACTTGCCATCCCTACGCACCTTTCTTGGGATTAAGAAAGCTGGATTCAGCCATGAACAAAGCCTGGGTTTAAACAGGGAGGGAGGGGTCCCTGCTGGGAGCTCGGCACCTCTCTGCTCTCCTATCTACATTGTACATACACACTTCATTTAGGTTAGGGCCTTAAAGAAAACCTCCTGCTCCCTTCAGCAAGAGCATGTGAGCAAACAAATGACTGAAGCTCAGAGCTGGAGAAAGCAGTGCAGCTGTTTGTGGAAACAAGACAAAAGATTTAGAAACACTTGCCTTTTTCCCCCCCTCTCCCATGTCAGGCTGTTTACAGAAACCAAGGGATGAAATTTTGCAGACAAAACCACTGAGAGCAGCCTGTCAGTCTCGAAGGGGAGGAGAAAGGGAGGGAGACAGAAAGGGAGGGGAGCGTAGGCTTCTTTCAGGATTATGGATCATTGCTAAATTGCTCTATCAATTATTAAACCCATCACTCAAAGTGCAGTAACCAAAATATAGCAGATAAAGCCTTTCTCATCCACTCTCTACCAGCTACTCTCCTCCTCCTCAAGCCAGAGGGGAACGAAAACTCCCATAGTTTATATTTTACAAAGATCATTTTCCCTGAGCCTTGAAAATAAAATATTTTCTGGACAAGGTACAGTGGAACCGAGCCTATGGCAGGAAGACATTAGAGGAGGAATTGCCCTTTTGACTAACAGACCTAAGGAATAAAACAAAATCTCTGCAATCAATATGATTTCTTAACACTGACAGGTTAAAACATTTGTCTGTGAATAAATGAAGAAGCAGGCCTCAGTCATCAATACCTGTTAGTTGCTGTTTGCTCTTTGCTGAACAGATCTGAGATCAGCAGCAGGGTGGGCATGGTCCCAGGAAAGGACAGAACAAAGGGACACGAGGCACCTGGTCTGGCCAGTGGCTCTGTGGAGAAGAAAACTGCAACCATGCATTCAGGGTGAGACAGGAAACCCTGGGTGAGCAGCGCTGAGAAGGAACCACACAGGGGAGATAACCAGAACTTGACATCCCACTGGAAGGGCTTCCATGTGGCTGCCAGGGTCTGGATGGACCTAGTGATTCTGTGAGTTTCTAGCAGCACCACATTTACTTGCTGGAAGCATGTACCAAGTGCATCATCTGAAGCAAAAGCATGCCCGAATCCTGGCAAGGGCCTGGCTGCAGCTCAGGTTAAACATGCACTCATGTGTTTTGCTGAACCTGAATCTCCTAGCAAGTCCTTGCTGTGATTGAGCTGGAAATCACAAAAGGCAAAAAAAAAAATGCTAATAAGCCCCAATAATAGGAAAGAGAGCCAGGCCCTGGATATGACCAAGAGCCTGATGAGCTTGTCCCAGCCAAGCCTCTTTGTACATCCCTGGAGGAAGCCCCACGGGACTGACCACAACCATATTCACCTCTGCATGCTCAGAAATGCAGGACTCCATAAACTTGAGAGGAGGTGCCCAAAAGGGAGCACCAGGACCATCCCCCCGGGGGTCGAGAGCTCCACGCTGAGCCAGAAGCACAAAAACACGCACAGGGGGTGATGCAACAACAGCCACATTCACCACAGCCTGACCTCTGGTGGTTCTCCCAAACAAAGGGCCACGCAGGGGGGGGAGGGCTGGGGCTTTCCCAGGTTATGGAAGAAATCAGAGAATAGAAAAAGCATAATTTGAAAACAAAAGCCCTATCCACGCCAGGCAGTGAATGGATGAGCCTCAACGTATTGGGTGCAGAAATCCCCTGAAGGAGGCATCTGATCAAGAGGGGAAGAATGCCAATTATGTGCTCCCATTCATGCCACTGCAATGAAAGCATAATTCTGACTCTGCTTTCTGACCCGCAGTATGCAATTTATGCAAATCCAAGCTGTTCTCGCTTCCCTCAGAGCCAAGTGTCCACCAATGCCAGAGCTGGCTCTAACTTTTTGTTTTCCTTTTCAAATCTATTGTTTTCACTGCTGAATATTTAAGACCTGTTTCACTGCTGAATACATTTCTTTGGAAATGAAATAATAATTGAAAAAATCCCACAGCACACAGAAACAAACGAAAGTTGACTTCTCCTCTCTCCAGCCGTTCTGCCACGCTCAGTTCCATCCCAAGCCCTTATCATCCCAGCCCAGAGCCTTGCCTCGTATTGGCCAAGCGAAGCTTCTCATGTCTGATCTGCAACGCTCCTGACACTTTTGTTCACAGCAAATACTGAAAGTTGCACCAAGCTGCATGGTGGTTTTATAGGATTAGCCTGAATACTGAGCCAACTGTCAATATAAGGCTCCAAAAGATTTCTATCCCTGGCAAACATGGATACGAACCAGACTCAGGCCATGATCCTAAGATTGGCTTCACAGAACAAGTAGCAGGTCTGAGGCTAAAAATATCAAATTACTGCAGCCTTCTTTTATTTTTTCCTTTTTTTAATCATGTCTACTGGCTGCCTTCTTTTTTTATAATTAGAAGATGACAAAGACAAAAACAAAGTACTTATCCTGCCTGCTCCTTGGAGAAAGGAGCATTGCCCTTTACTTATCTCTGAAGAGCCACACAGATTTAATATTATTATTATTATTAGCTGCAACTATTTGTATTTCAGCAGAGCCTGGAGCCTCACAATGCTAGATGCTAAAACGTGCTAAGGGACTGTGTCTGCTCCAGAGAATTGATGATCTAAGACAATGTGTGGTGACAGGGGAACAGATTGGTGGAGCAGTTCGCCCAAGATCATACAGTGAGAGCACAGCAAAGCCAAGAAAAGAAGCGGGATCCTTGTGAACAGTGCGCTGTATCTGTCAGACCACGACTCCTACTTATTGTAGCAGGGAACAACAACAACAACAATAATAATAATAATACATGGATTTGAAGGCTCTTTTGAAACAGATGGGTATTACTGAGGTAAGGCAAATTTTAGGTCAAAATGACCTGTAGGTATCACCCAGCAAGACAGCAGCCATGCTGGAACAGCACATGAAATCCAAGGCCCACTTTTAAGCCCTGCCTGGTGAGTCACAGCACCCTGCCTATGCTCTGAGGACCTGCTTGGTCCGGGCAGGAGTTTAAGGAAAAGCCTGGGAATGCTTGCTCATCTGCACATGGAGATCTGTGTGGCAGGGAACAGCAGGGACACCTCGGAGGTGCCCCAGTTGGATATTCCTGCTACAGAGGGTTGAAAATTCCCACTTTTAACTCAAGCCCTACTAGAGTCAGCACAGCCAGGGGAATGGGTGACAACAGCCCCCTGTACAAGCAGCAGGGCACAGCACAGATTGCAGAACCACAAACCCACTCAATTTATTTGTATTACATTTATATTAGGGCTAACATCTGCAAGTGTTAAGCAGAGCCCTACTGTACTAGATGATGTAAAAAAATGGAAGAAAACAGTCCTTGCACTAAAAAGCTTGCAGCCTAATTTGGGATCCCTCATCATCCTGGAAATAAAAGCTCTGGGACTTGCTGCTCAGCATCTGCTAAGACAGGAGCTGCAATCAAACCTGAACAAAATGCAATCCCTGATGCACTGGGGTGACCACTACGAGTCTAGATCCTGCAGCTACCATATTTTAGGGCCAAAGACTGCAATTGCTCCCTTGTCCAGAGATGGAAGAGGGCCCTTGTAGCTGTAGCAGAAGAACAACTCTGACTTTATTAATGCCACACATCTCAGTGGAGCCAGACAGAAAATCAGGATACAATCAACAATGCAAGTGTAGTGTGCAAATAGTCCCGAAGGAACCATGATGCCTGTGGGAAGAAAGGCACCTCTTCAGAGGAGAGACTTTTAAGACAAAGTCTTCTGCAAAGTTAAGTTCATTCTTTATTTAAAACCACCACATAGAAAATTCAATTGTTCTCTAACGCATTTCTGTACCAAATCAGGAACCTAAATTCAATCATTAAAGTGTGAAGCTGATGAATTTAAATCCATAGTAAGTGCAAATTTCAACACAATTTTAAGTAAGGAGTCGCTCCCAACACCTTCATAACATGTCAACACATAGTCATATATTTGTTTCTAGGACTCTTCAAATGTCTCCTTTTACTGTTTCATTTTTTTCTTGCCAAAACAAATTCTTAAAGCTATCCCAATCCTCTGAAAAAACATAAACATTTTCCGCATGTTAAAATCTAAGGCTATGACAGAAATTTTGGAAACACAAATCTTGCAGGAAAAAAAAAAATCATACAAAAGAAACTTTTCACTATACACAGGGGGAATCTGACCTGATTCCCATCTGATTAACTTTAACTTCTAATTTGTCCTTGGATCTCACTGCAGTACGGACGTCATTTTTTAATTTCACTGTTTTGTAAGCCGGTACTGTCCTTGTAAAGGGTGAAGAAATCCCCATATATCAGGAATGCTTTTGGCTGACAGGAAGTTCAGTAATTATTCCAGAGAAATAAATACAACAATCCACAGTATTTCCCAGGACGTGAAGGCAAAGATCCACCCTTTCTTGAAAGAAGGGGCTGTCCTATGTATACATTCCTATCTTCAGTGATTGTGACTGCCTGTAACATTTAGCCCTCTGTTAAGTCAACTGCAGGGTTCAAGAACATTTCCTGGCATTCTTCACATTTTTTTACATGTTGCAATTTTATCTGGTGTGTATCATATGCTTTCCCCCAAAATGCCTGAACCAAACCCCTTTCCTCCTGACAGAGCAGTTCAGGCTCCATAAACTTGACTGCAGCTCTCAGAAACCTCACCACATGAGATCTGTGTTAAAAAATTACTGAAAACAGAGCAGGTAAGAGCTCAAGCAGCAGGGGATGCAAATGGACCAAAGCCTCCCTTTAAAGACACTTTAATCCAGTTCTAAGCCCATGAATTTATTGCCCCAATGTCTTGGAGCTTCCCTGTCCCTCCATCAGAAAACCTTAGTGTACATTTCGTTACCTTTACAGCACTCCTCCCCAGCTCTATCCCTGCAGCTCCCCCAACACCCATTTTAGCTGTGGAAAGCTGTCATTTTGGTTTATCTGGGGCTGTGACAGAGCTGGTGCCTGCAGCACATCGGGCAGGAGCCTCCAGCTGGATGGGGGCAGGACAGAAGGGTCCTGCCTGAGGGGCAGCTCACTGCCCACCTGTGATTTACTGCCACCACACAGCAATATTTAGGGTGCAATAATAAGGTGGTACACGAGTGCTTTACCAAGAAACAAGACGGGGAAGGGAATAACTGCATTTCCCCTGTTGTTCTAAGGGGAGGTTCACCAAAAGGTTAGCGAGAAAACAATGTAGGCCCATCGATCACCGGGACAGCTACCCTAGAAAGGTTACCCCGTGCTCCTGCCTCATTTTTCACATCTATAATTACCCTGCCGCTTCTCCTCGCATCCCACCCATCGCCAGGCAGCAAATGCCAACCACTGCTGCTTTATTAATTATGTATTTTGCTCATGCCCATTGTCGCCGCCCCACAAGATGCTACAGCAGCGACAGGATTAAGTGGTACAACTTCTGTGATCTCCGCAGGGTGGCGTGGCCAGGGAGAGGGAGCTGCAGGGCTTTCCTGGTTTTCCTTCACCAGAGAGGGGAAATAACCAGCTCCATATCCAGTTGAGGTGGGAGGGATGCAGCTCTTTACATCTGCCCAGCGAGAGGGAGAAGCAATGTAGGGGCATATGAGGGAAGACTCTTTCCATTCATGAAGGGCTCAGATTTCTCTTGGATCTTCATCCAACTGAAACAAAATGCCAATATTGCTGAACATACTTAGCACCTCCTAAAGCGCAATCCTACTCTGAACAGTGCCTGTCTAAAAACAGCAATGCCAGGCTCCTCACTTCCTGATGCCCGATCTGAATGTCTTAGCATATAAGAAGAAAGAGGGGAAAAAAAGGAGTTTTTTTATCTACAGTCCAGCAAACCCAACCACAGCTTCAAGAGCCACTCTGGACTCATTTCTTGCATATTGATGCAAACAAACATGAGCAGCCAAATTCAGTTATGCAGAGATGGGCAAGGGAAGTGCAAGACAATGATTTGAAGACAACAAATTTGCATGGAACCCGATATGTTTCTACTCAAAGTACAGCAACACGTTCCTGATTCAGGGGAGACTGAGTTGTTTTGTTTTGGGTTTTTTTGGGTTTTTTTTTGTTTGTTTTTTTGGTTTTTTTTTCTTTGAGGAAACTTAAAATAGCTTCCTTTGAGAACATGTATTCTGTAATCACCACTTCATCCTTCTACAATATTTCTGGATCCAGGCTCTTCAGTTGTAGAATAATAGTAAATATGTATAAAATAGGGAAAACTACTGCTTGACTGAGAAGTATTTTCTGTTCTTGCTTTTTTCCTGTCCCACCAGAAACTACAATTAATTTATGTTCTAACAATTCTAAAATAATTATTTTCTAATTGTAACCATTTCTGCAGGAGAACTCAGGGTTGATGCAAAGTGGAATAGAAAAGAAATTGCTGACAAAAGCAAAAAGATTGCATGACAAAAGCCAGCACAACGACACAGAGCTGCATGTGTGTCCTGTTTTGGACCTCAGAGAAATTCACACCCACTGAATGGTAATGAAAAAAGAAACACCCTGGAAAACCAGTAGGAGTAGACTCAAGAGGAAATTAACTACAGAATTTCTCTTGAGAAAGAAACCTAGATTGAAAGCTTCTGCAGTGTCTTTGATGCTGTTGAGCTTGGAGATGCTCACCTTAGGATCCTGACAGCAAAGTACTTGGCAAGTAGGATCCAGAAAAACCAAGGAGGTGTAGTCCTCCTTCACACTGCCAAGAAAAACCAAAAGCATGGCACCTGCTGCCCTTCAAGGTTAACTCTGTGTGAAATGTGCTCCACAACACATCCCTGAGACTGGAGGTGATCCAGGCACCTCTGCCAGACTTGGCTGGTGGCTGAAAGCAAGGGAAAACCCACCAGAAGCTTTTTTGCACTGATGCCCATCCCACACACAGACAAGGCATGTGTTGCTCCTGACCAGAAGTCAGAATTACCATCAGCAGAAAACATGGATCACAGAGCTCATTTAAATGCAAGAGAGTGGAAGCCACCTACACCCTCCATCCATTCCCCCTGTGCTGACTTCTTCAGTCAGGCTGGAAGAAACCAAGGCAGATCCTGGTTTATAGTGATCTTCCTTCTTCCCGTGGAGAGGGACAATGTCAGTGAATCCATAAGGCAACACTGATTTGTCACAGGAGTGTCAGGACTGACACTGTGCCCATCTGTGTTTTGCTGGATTAAGAGGGAAGAGAACCCTCAAGAGCGACCAGGAGATTACGTAAAGCTTCTGGTTTTGACACTGCCTGTGAGATCCTCAGGGACATCAAGACAAGAAGAGGAAATGCCTTTATTGCGAGAAAATGTTACTATCTCATGTATGCTCATAAAAAAGAATCTGAAATTTAATGATGGGAATTTTCTTGCCCTCCTAATTAAGCCCATTTACAGTTCTTTCAGGTTGATTGTTTATCCATAAGCTGGGGCATATGTACTTGAGAACACTTCTTGGTTGTTTCTTTGAATTCCATTGTTTACTTATTTGTTACAGAAACAAAGAACAATCAACAACATGGTACAGAGCCACATGTTTTGGAGTGGAGCAACAGCCACAGACCCTTCAGAACTGAGATGGGTCCTCTGAGGATCTGTCTCACTCACTTTTAGAAAAATCCCTGCTTTCCCACTTTTCCTTGAAGCAGCACACTAGACGAGGAAAGGATTAATTAGCTGATGTTTCTAAAGCTCTTTGAAGATGAAAAGCGTTATTTTTATTTTCAAGTCTCACCAAGTGAAAAAAAAAAATCAAAAAAGAAAAGGCCCCAGAAAGACTTCTGCTGTTTCCTACAGAGAGAGGTCTCAGGACTGAGCTCCTGTACAGAGACACTCCTCCAACACCACATACTAAACTGCAAGCCAACACCACAGCCCTTACTCCGGGCTATCCCTTAACAGGGGCTCTGCCCAGCTGCCTATTTTCATGGAACACGTAGAACTCAATATCACTGAGACCTCTCCCCCTGCATCAAATTTGCTGAACTTGTTCACCAGATTCAAAACTTAAGGGGAACAAAGCAGCTGTGTGATCACACACGCATACACACACCTTGTTTTTGTAGAAAAGCAGACTAAAAGCAAATGAGGAAGGCCCTTGAATACAGATGCAGAATGTCCAGCTACCCAGAACCCAGGTGGGCTATTTTTTCCTGAAGTGTAAATTACAGTAGTGATTTATCTTTCTTAAACACTTTGTACCTCCTGTTGGAATTTCTCTATGTGTCTATTTTTTTTCTCCTCTGTGGCATCACGAGGATGCACTCAAATAGCAGAGGCATGCTGTGGGGAGGACTAGGATGCCCTGGCAGGCGGAGAGCAACAAGAAGCTTACAGGTAGGGTGCCCTGCCCTAGGAAGACAAAAATAGCAAGAAGACAGACAGGATTGCAATGTATTAGTCAGGCTGTGCTTAACACCCAAGACAAGGACGACAATGAGCTGTTACAGGTCAGGCCTGAAATGAGCTGGAAACCAAGAAGGGAAAGACTCCCATGTGTAGCCCATTTACAGCTCCTTCAACTCCCTGATCTCATCAACATCTCACCACCACCAAATATAAACAGGATGCTTGCTCTGAGTTATCCCGTTAGGTAACACTGAATATTCATCTCACTGATGCCTAAGGTCCTGCACCAGATATATTCCTTCCCCCTGACCAGGCAGAGCTGGCAGGACCTGTCCTGAGCCTGCTTTCACCAGAATTCCTCTCTTGCTTTCAGCTCAGCAAGGCAGGCACAATGTGCAAGAGCTGAGAGGTCCTGCAGAAAAACAGCCATCTGGTGAAGGGGCAGGAAGAACCAGTTAAAAACAGAGTAGCTCCACCATATGGAGAAAATAATTCAGTTGGGCAGTGTAGGAAGAAGCAAACCCTATTATAATAATTGTGTTGCCAAGTGATGTTGCAGACTTGTTTTTCCCCTCACGGCTTCTGCACTGATTAAGAACAGAGCTTCCCCCATAATATGGCACAATCCCCACAGCAAGAGCAAACTGTTCCACCAAGCCACTTGTGGGAATATCAGGTTAATACCAAAATGTTCACAGCATGAACTGACCATGGAGACAGGAGCATTGCACCCCCACCTTGCCTATCCTTCCATTCTGAGTTAAAATGCCAAGACTTGGGGATAAGCCAACCCGGTTCAGCTGGACAGCACCCTGAGGAAAGCTGACTCAGACTTAGCACAGGAGGCAATTACACAAGTGACAAGCTAGGTTTGGAAAACTTCTGGCCCACCAAACCCAAGGACAGGTAATGCAAAACCTGCTCGGAGCTAAGGCACCTCTCTTCCTACACATGGGAATTCTGCCCCCCCTGTAATCATCCATATATTCAGAACAGAGTAACTTAACGAAGCCCTGATTATTAACAGGTCCTTCTAGAACAGCTCCCTTTCTTCTTCAGGCTGCTGATAAATATGAACCACGTGTGGCAGCTCAGAAATCCTTCCCCTGCAGACTGAAGGTGACTCCCGCCTGGAGATCTCTCTTTTCCCCCACAGGAGCCATCACTGCTTGGGCTCCCAGGCTCCTGCAGCCAGACTATCATCACTAAGACATAACTGTGGGCAAACACTGAGTTTCCAAGGCCCCCACCTGGCTCTCCTGGTCACTGTGGCATGCCTCTGTTGGGAACACACTGGACAAGGGATCCACCTCCATTGCTGCTCCCTGCCCAATCTCCAGGATGCCCCAGCCAGCAGTGCAAAGTGAGGTGCTGGCTCCATCTCCTCAGTCAGCACATGCTGCTGCTGAGCCCAGACACCAGACAGAACAGATGCCTAGGCCAGGCTAAGGCTGGGGCAAGGACAGATCCAGATGTCAAGATAGCCACCACACTTTTTCCTTTGTTTCCAGCCCCCACCCCTTTTCCCCTTTCTTCATTCTCATCCATTCCCATGCTGTGGCTTTCTACTGGCTGCATTTATTTCCAGAGACATGCATGCTTGTAAACAGAGAGATTTCCTTGCTTGAGCAGTCTTGCAGCTTTCATCCAAAATGGACAAACCCACTCATGTCTCCAAGGGTGTGGAAGACAGAGGGGAAACACAGCCTCTTGCTGCAGACATCTTTCCCAAGCAAGCAAAACCCCAGTCTGAGGCCCGTTAACATATCAGTCATTAATTCTGGATAAAAGGAAACATATTTGCATGGCCCTGCTTAGACAAGACTGAAATCTTAACGTGCCCCTCCCCCTTCCCTGCTCTCCTTTAATACCTTATTAATATTATACAGCAGCACAAGCCAACATGCAAATAGAGCTCTATGCAAATACAGCTCAACGCAAAGACAGCTGCACTTGGTTCAGCGCCTTACTGCAACTCCAGAGGAATAGCCAGGGGAAAAATAAATCATATAGATGATAGAAAAAGCATGTCTTAGCTTCCAAATTTCCAGGGAGAAAGCCATGTGTGCACGTCTGTCAGGGCAGAGTTTACCAAGTTTCATCAAGGAGATAAGGTAGTTAATACTTGGCTTAATTAGAGGCTGCAATGTTCTCTTTGGGATGCTGAGAGGATTGCCCTCTTAAGTATCTAAGGCTCTGTCTTGCAAAACCTAATTCTAAAGTGGACTTAGAAGTACAATTCTGCTCACTTAAAGGAATAGAGTCAGCTTTCCTGTACATTATTTCTCTGTTTAGTATTTCACATCAGATATACTTAGTTTCTAGACAGAAGCCTTGTTACAGGTTTTCCCCAAAGCAGCGGCCTGCAAACAGAAGCTCTGAATTTGAAAGTCAATCACTTCCCTTCCTTCTCTAGCACTGCTACCAGCATTGCATTAATTGCTGCTGGCAATCAACAGGTCCCCAGGTACAACACTGACAAGGGGAAGAAGTATTTCAACTGAGAGTGTTGCAGACAATGAACAGAATGGAAATTTTACCCTGACATGTTTGTTGTCTGGCCCCTTGGAGCAGGATCTGGATCAAGGATGCTCTCAGAGCTGCTGGTAACTACCATAGCTGCCTGCAAGCAGAATGAGGTTCCATTTCACTCATTTTGTGAGAAGCAAGCCAGCAGGTCAGCTCTTAGGGTGTGGGTGGTATCAGAAAAACGCAGGCATTTTCCATTTCCTTGAAGACAGCTGTTGGATTCTCTTTTTAAACTTTAATATACCCAGGTAAGGCAAGTGCAATTTATTAATCCCACGTTATAGCTGCAAAGCCTACAAGATGTAGCAAAAAAATAATTACAAGTTCACAGAGGCAAACAGGAAAACAACTTCCTTTGTCCCAGCCTTGTATGTTAGCCAAAAGATCATCTTTGGATCCAAGTGCCAAGTTTAATAGTAATGAATATCACTGCAATTGGTGACCTTGCATTCAGAAATGCTTCTCAGCTGTAAAGGACAGCTGAGAACGCATTAAGGTCACTTGGTGCACTTTTTGAGAACAAGCAGTCCAAGGAATGTGATTTTTGTTGAAGAACTATTTGGAAATGAGGTTCCCAGCTGGAAAGCTCATCTGCTAGAAATGGCAAAGGAACGAGGGCATCTGTCTTGCCCAATAAATACTGAAACAACACGTCCCTGCTCTTAGCACAGGAACCATGAGTCTCCAAGGAGCTGGAGCTCAGGAAAGAACCGAGCAGAACACCTTGCATCCCTTACTGGCATCTCTTACAGCTGACACCATCACTGAGCCTGAAGGAAGGGCTGGTACAAGTTATCTCCACATGCTTCCTACAGGCACTGAGTTTTAGATTTTTTGCAAATAACAACTTCAAAATGAGAGAGAGAGAAGGTTGCAAAACAATCTAACAACTGAAATATTTACAAAGCAACATCCTGTCTCTGGTGATCATTGATTCAAGCCCAAGATGTGTTACTTTGCTGTTAACTGTACTCCATACTGTTATCCCACATACTGTTTTTTATTACAGATAATGCTATAGTTCTAAGCCTGCTCCATGGGCAGGGCTTTTATTTATAAATATCCATAGGCAGGCATCTGGCGTGTAGCAACACGTCAGAAAAGGCCTCAACAATTTTATTTTTATTTTTCAAATTTTGGTGCTACCAGTCTTTTAGCATTTTTCCTTTATGTAACTGGGAAAGGGCTGAGGTGAGAAGGATCCCACACAGAAAAAGAGCTGGCTTGCAATGCAGAAGAATGAAAGCACTGCTAAGAAAATGAGAAGACAGCTGGCTGCCACAAAGGGTGCCAGACCTCGTGTCTAAAATTAAAGAATCTCATGTTCTGAGGAAAGCATCTAGTCTCGCCCTTGGGTAGAAAATTAAAAAGCAAGAACTGGAGCACACCAAATTACCACTCGTGCCCAATAAAAACCTTATACAAGCTGGGATCCAGACTGAACCTACCCATGTTGGTAGCACCTGATAGGCTTTATTCTTCAGTGCTTTGTTTCAAGACCTGAATGAATGGAGATGAACAAATGGCTGGTCAATGGCCAAGGGCTGGACCTACCTTACAAGAATAGTCACTTCTGGTAGCACAGCTGGGCAGCCCTAGAAAGGCCAAAGCCAAGAGAGTCATAGGGTTGGCTTAGCTCTTTACCTAGATACAATACCCCCCGGTCACGCAAGACAAAAAAGAAAACAGGAATTTTACCCATGCTCCAATGCTGGTCATGCTACCAAACTCCCCACCTCCCCTGTCTGCATCCCAACCAGGAGCTTTACTGTTCTGGATTGGAGGAAGACATCCTGATGAACAGAGATGAGTAACAAAGAAGGTACCAATAGAGGCAGCTCCTGTGCAGCTCTAGGCAGACATCAAGAGCAAGTACCACCAGCAGTGCTGGAGTCTCACCTCCATGCAAAGCTCAGGGAAGCACAGCCCCAGCCTGGCTGCTGTGGGGGCTGTGGTTTCCACACACACATCTCCTGGTGGCACTGCTGTTTTAACCAGCCTCTGCCCCAAACACCAGATTCCCCCACTGCTCTGACAAGCTGATACAAATTCTCAGTGGATCAGGGAGGGCAGACCGGCTCTGACGCTCCAGGGAGGTAAAATGGGGAGAGGGAGGCAGCCGTGCTCAGGCAGCCGCTGTTACCAAAGGGCATGTGGGTGAGCCTGCCCCAAGAAGACAACTTGGTGAGCTCAGGACCAAGCTATCACACACAGGTATGTAAAAATCAAGCCAGAGCAATGAGCAGAGTGACAGAGATCAAAGTGGGGGAACACATCGCCAGCCCACAGCTTATTTCTCCTACCTCCCAGCACCGTGGTCTTTCAGGTAGTGCTGGGTGGTTTGGACATTAATCACAGATGAAGGGTATTTTCTCTCTCTTGAAAGCAAAACCTCCCCAGAAGGGAGCCTGCCAGAGCAGGCTGTGATTCACCCAGCACCCAGAGGAGGGATTGACAAAGGCATGTACCTCATAAGGGATCCCAGACTTTCTGCTGTCCCCAGCCCTTGCCCACAGAGCCACCAGGGAGGTGAGCTTGGCTTTTCATATTAGTGCACAGTAAATTAAATCTCTTTCTTTTTAGAAGGAAGGGGGGAATTTCATCACCTCTCCAGTTTCCCAGCACTTGCATCTTGAATGTGTTTCCCATCAATAGCACCAACAATGCATTTCACATGCAGAAAGCAAAGAACAGCACTGAGAAGGAAATTGAAAATTTACCACTCCTGATCAGGTAACAAATATGGGAGAAAAACATCCCTGCCAAACAGTCAGAAGTTCTTTGGAGGAAAAATCTCTCATGCTTTACCAACCTCTTCCCAGATTGCTTCTGTTTACAGAAAACCCCCAGCAACAACAACAACAAAAAAAATCAATCAATCCACTGTCATTGATGGAATTTTGAAAAATTAGTTTTGCACCTACTTTTCTTGAATTGCTTTAGCACTGCCTCGGGAGTTCATATACTACTCCAGTCTTTGCAGATTTTCCTTCAGACATATTTTCTCCCTGGCTCTGGGCCAAGCCCGGGTATTCTTTTTACTTGGGGAAAGTCCTCAGGAAAGTCTGTCACAGATTTGTTTCAAATTATGGGTCTTTGCCTGTAAAGAATCATCTCTTCCCATCACTGACTAACACATGAAAACAATCAAGATCTGGTAGTTGGGAATTGGGCAGGATCACAGAAATTACCTAGCTGTGGCAACCTTGGCCGCAACAGGCTGTGAAATAACCTTCACGCTCCACGGGTCAAACTGCAAGAAGCCACCTGAGAGTTCACGTACGCTGTTATCGATATTATTATGGCAATCAACACTTATTTCCCGTTCCTATTTTCCTGGAAACTACGATGACAAGGTCCCAGGCAGCAGCTCCCCTTGCTCATGTGGTGGGTAACCAGCAGAAGATGGATGCAGACCTTCTCCCTCGCTCCCCATCCTGCTGTGCCCCTGCCCAGTCACCCCCTGGTTCAAAGTCGCCGGAGGCCTTGGTGCTTATCATGAAATGTTCTGCCAAATCAAATGTAAACAAATGACATGCACAGTTGACATGGCAACAAAGCAGCCCTGCACGCAATGCAGCAGCACTTAACTCTGCTGGGCTGGGCACAAATTTGCAGGAGAAAGACCAGAGCATGCAGGAAACTGCAGAGGTAAAGGACAGAATCTTCTCTCCTTTCCCGAGATGCCTGGAGAAATACACTGCTCAGCACCCAGGGGTTTGCTGAAAGAACAGCCAGACCATCTCTTGAAATTTCCAGGCAGTTTTGGGTGGCACAAGAAGAACTCCAGAGCATCACACATGCTTATAGATCTCAAAGCCCCTCACAAAGGAGTTCAGCATTTTGGATTAGGCTTTCCTACTGAAGACTGGCAGCATATCCCTCTTCCTTCATGACCCACTCTTGTCTACAGGCCACTCACAGAAGCAGAGCCCAGGCATCCACCACACACACAGTGATGATAAAAAACCAGGAGAGAGAGTGAAGGGGCTCAGGGAAGGGATGAAGCAGCACACTGGTACAACCACTTGGTATACAGTAATATTGCATTATTTTCCCCCTTTCTAATCTCCCACCAAAATGCAGCTCTAGGCACAAGTATATGCAATAAAAGGTGGTAGAATAAAAGCTACCATTGCACTTGGGTTCACCCTGGACTGTGCAGTTTCATCAACTCCCTTATATTAAGTCAGATTAAATGGAAGCTTGGAGTCAAAGGTGGGTATTTAACTGCACACACTTTGGTGCAGGGACTGCAACAGTGTTTTTTGACACTGCTTTTCTCTACAGACTTCATAATCTTCCAATTTTAGATGCCCAGGACAATTTTCATGCTTTGACCGAATAAAAAAAACACCCCGTGCTGCAAAAGAGCATCTTATTTTTACCATGGTGGGAGCACTATTCCAGGTATGGGGGCACAAAGCCTGCCCAGGGTGTAAATACTTTGGAAACCTCAGCACTGGGAAGCATCTTTTTTGGAGCAAACTAGTTTGGTTTCACCTCTCTGAGGAAGGCTTGCAATCTCTGAGTGCCCTTCCAGGCGAGCCTAGCAAGGCACATCAAGTCTGCAAGGCAAAGCCCCTTTAAATAAAAGCAGCTGCTGATGTTAAGATAAGCATCCAAGCAGTAAAAATAATGAAGCTGGCTCTTAAATAATGAGTGCTGATGGCCCCCTCTGCTTGCATTCCTAGTCTAATTACTTACATGGTTAGCTCAGCCCTACATGCCTTTCAAATGCTGCCATTTAAAAATGAAAGTTAAATCCACTTGGAGAGGACAAGAACTAACGGGAGCTACAGTGTGTGCACATTGCTGCTAGAGGTGAGGGTCCTGCCATGGGGGCCTTTCCCCTGCATCACTACTTTCAACAGGAAACCAAAATTTAAAAATCAAATGAGTTCCCAGCTCACAGATGCAAGAATAGCTCTTTAAGATGGAAGAATCTGCAGCTTTTGAGCTTGGGAATTCAAACTATTGCCTGGTATGCAACACTGTGAGGCTTGGGTTATGGTGCTTATGCCAGGGAAGGCAGGAGGAGCAGCTCCTGATGGTGGAACCACAGGCTCAGGACACAGCCCTGCTACTGCCCTTTGCTGGACCTCCTTCAGCTCTGCCCAGCTCCAGGAGGGCACCTGCAGCATCCTCACCCCACGTGGTCCATGTCCCAGGCATGTCCCAGTCACATGGACAGGCCACCACTGGGAATGGACACGTATGTGAAATCCCATCAGCACATCCAGAGCTCCTGGCACAGCTTCTGAGATCAAATCAGAGGGTCAAGGGTTGCTGGGGGAGGAAAAAAAAAAAAGAAAAAGAGAAAATACAACCCCCCCCAAGAATGAGATAGGACTGCACATACTGAAGGGGATGAGGAAACAGCAGAAAGAGGAACAGATAATGGCTTTGGTGAAGAGGTCAGGGCCCAGAGCATTGTCCCATCACCACAAGACTTGTGCCCACCTGAAGAAAGGCTGCAAGGAAGCAGCCCAACTGGTGTCTCATATGTGCTCTTCCCATTTAGTCTGGCACCAACATTTTGGCTCCAGAAGCAACAAATTCTATGCTGAAAATTTATCACATGCCTTTATACAAAGCTGCCAGAATAATTTATAGACACTTATCTAACAATATCTGCTTTTGACTCAGTCATTAAAGAAATAAACAGAGACTGGAAAAGAATCAGTATGGAAAAGGGGCCTCTGCTTTGGAGGAACAACAGGAGTGAATGCTGCTCTGCCTCAGAGACAGGCTAGCGTGACAACAGTGATGGATTATGGAGAGGGATTGCTTCTCCAAATGACGTCCAATTACTCTTCATGCCCAATCAAATTGGTTTTAAGTTATGCCTCAAGTGAAAGAAGCATTCCTGACCTGGAAGAGAAGGCAGGGGCTTTACGTGTAAATAAATAATTAGAAATAAACATAGGCTGATGGTGCAGTTGCTGGGGTCTATCAGAGAAGAAATGAGAAAAAGCAGCAGTAATGGATTGCTTTCTGTCTCACATCTGTGAGGATTTTTTCTGAGACCTGCAATTTATGACAGATTGTTTTTATCAGCCAGTAAACAATGATTTATAACATTAATAAGCAGCAATAGGTAAGTTCCCCAAATATGATTCCCCCGTGTACTTCCCCATGACAGGGATGGAAAAGATTTTCCTTTCTAATAGGAAGAGTGGATCTCACGAAACCATTAGCACCACCCAGTAACCACAGAAGCAGTCCTGTGTGCTTGTCAGGGACACAAACCCTTTGCAGCCTGCCTTTGTCCTCATCCCTGAGTGCTCACCCCAGAGCTAAGAGGAGGGAAATGATGGCTGGGCTCACTCACGCATACAAGCGCATGGAACTAGGGCGCCTGGCTTGCAGTGTACTTGGGAATGTGCTGTGCCTTCTGGAAATGAAGCACCAGCTACACATCTATGCTGCTGGATGTATTCATTGCTCGCACTACATGTCTTCAGTGCCAGTTTTCCTGCAATTAATAAATCCAGAATGACCCTGATCACCTCAGGAAGGGATATCGAAGAGGGCCTGACAATTACTTTTCTTCTACAACCTAGATTTGGAATAAATGGCTTGGAGAAATCCAGAATAACTTCCCTTGTCCTTTTTGCACAAGTCCTCACAAATTCCACACCTCCAAAAAGCACCTACAACTAGTCAAGAGCTCAGACACAAAATACACTTGTTAATGAAGATGTGCCTCTACTTCCAGAACGTAATTCATTAGGAGAGGAGTGAAGGGGAGGGCAAAAAGAAGGAAATCAAACGCATTTCCCTTAACGTTCAACAGTATTCTATGAGTCCAGTTCTGGGGAATACAAGCAGTAAATTGCTGAGCGACTTTCTAATCTAATTATTTCACTTGCAATTCAAATTATTTTCCAATTAAAACCAAGCTAATACATTCTGAAATGTAAATCAGACTCTATTACCTTCTTTTAATTGCAATGCTGAAACTATTCCCCTTTTCCCCTTAATTGATAGAAGTCAGGGGGAAATTTCCACACATCTCTCACAGTCCTGTAGGGTTACCTCACACTGGCCTTGCTGGTCTCACCATCCTTCACCTCTGCCCTTGTTTCCACCACAGCAGAGGTGGATGCTCTCTGCTTAATAAAGCAAAAAGCCCAGAGAAAAAGGCAGAGGAAAAGCTCTTTTTTTTCCCTCCCTGATGGCAAAGGCACAGAGGTACAGACAAAAGGCTCTTGCCCTAGAAACAGGGTGTTTGTCCCCAGTGAGTGAGGACTGGACAGCCCTGGTGTGGCACACACAGCAAGTTCCTGTGGCTTCACTTCTCCTGCACTTGATGGCTGCCTTCATTCAGGAAAAAAAAACCAAAAAAAAAAAGAGGAAATAAGTACAGAACATTTTGTCCATTGAGCCAGCCCAAGTCAGATATAAATACATAAAGATTGAGCAAGGAAGCCTCTTCCATAAAGGGAAGCTATTTTTGATTTAGGCAGGGCCCTTTCCGACTGAAAACTTCTGAATAAACTTGCAATGTCTATATTACTTCCCTTTTCTCTCTTAATTGACAAAACTAATCCTGCAGATTATCTCTGCCTCTGAGCTTCTCCCGCATCCTACACTTGCCTTCTTTTTCTCCAAGTGTTCCCAAGTACTGATACCAATTTTGACCTCAGCAGCCGCCCCAGACCCTCTTGCTCCAGAGTGG